>NC_143018.1:118863997-119178997 GCF_055824585.1 Amblyomma mixtum
GGTTCATCATGGCAGGCAAGGAGGACTTCATCCCGCAGATCAGACGGTATGACGAGCAGGTAAGTTGTCGGACTTGAAGTAGAGTTCTTTTTATAAAGCACCCCTCTCCGCAGGCAGAACGACGATAGTCCACGAGCTAGGTTTCGTGGTATTTCAGGGCACCCACCTTCGAGATGTTCGATGAGCAGACGGAGCTCGGCGTCGGCACGCTGTCTGGAAACGAGCTCAGATGTGCTGACCGCTCCAAGGAAGCTATCATCGTCGGTGGTGTCTTGCGGAGGAGGTTCGACGGGAGCACGTGACAAGGTATCAGCGTCGGTGTGTTTCCGGCCTGACTTGTAGGTGACGGTGAAATCGAATTCCTGCAGGCGTAATGCCCAACGTGCTAGTCGGCCGCAAGGGTCCTTTAAATTTTTCAGCCAGCACAGCGAGTGGTGGTCGGTGACGATACGAAACGGTCTGCCATAGAGGTATGGGCGGAACTTGGCGGCGGCCCAGACTACCGCTAAACATTCTTTTTCCGTGGTAGAGTAGTTCAACTCAGCACGCGACAGTGCGCGGCTGGCGTAGGCAATTACTTTGTCGACACCGTTTTGCCGCTGAACTAGAACGGCGCCAAGACCGACGTTGCTCGCATCCGTGTGCACCTCCGTGTCGGCATCTTCGTCGAAATGTGCCAGGATGGGCGGTGATTGGAGTAGGCGTCGTAACTCGTCGAAGGCAGTCTGTTGTTCGTTGCCCCAGGAAAATGACGTGTCATCACGGGTGAGGAGCGTCAGAGGGCTGGCGAGCTGGGCGAAGTTTCTAATGAAGCGGCGATAATAGGAGCACAGGCCCAGAAAACGTCGGACAGCTTTTTTGTGGGAGGGGACCGGAAAGGCAGCAACGGCAGCAAGCTTCTCTGGGTCAGCGCGGATTCCGTCAGCACTAATGACGTGCCCGAGGAACTTCAATTCGGTGAACCCAAAGTGGCATTTTTCTGGTTTGAGGGAGAGGTTGGCGGATCGAACGGCTTTGAGGACAGTCCTGAGGCGGTGCAGATGTTCCGTGAACGTTGCGGAAAAAATGATGACATCGTCAAGATAAACAAGACAGGTCTGCCACTTCAAACCGGTGAGAACGGTGTCCATCATTCTTTGGAACGTGGCAGGAGCACAGCAGAGCCCGAATGGGAGGACGCGAAATTCATACAGCCCGTCCGGTGTAATGAAGGCGGTTTTCTCACGGTCCCTCTCATCAACTTCTATCTGCCAATAACCACTTCTGAGGTCGACCGAAGAGAAGTACTTGGCTTGACGAAGTCGGTCGAGTGAGTCGTCGATACGCGGGAGCGGGTACACGTCTTTCTTGGTCACACTGTTCAGCTTCCTGTAGTCGACGCAGAACCGTAGTGTCCCGTCTTTCTTTTTCACGAGGACGACAGGAGACGACCACGGACTGCTTGACGGTTGGATGACGCCGTCTGTGAGCATCTCTTCGACCTGTGTTTGAATAGCATCTCCCTCATGAGGGGACACACGATAGGGCTGCTGATGGATGGGTCGGGCTCCTTCATGCGTGATAATGCGGTGTTTAACTATCGACGTTTGGCGCACTTTGGACGACGACGTGAAACACGCACCAAACTCCCGCAAGAGGTCCTGGAGTTGCCTCTTTTCAGTGGGTGGAAGGCCAGGATTTATGTCTACGCTGGTGACCGCTTCGGCGTCAGCTCCAGGTGTGTCCTCCGCACAAGCAAAGCATTCGGCCACTTCCTGAACATGGTCGACGTAAGCGATGGCTGTGCCACGGAACAGAGGTCGATGTTCATTGCAGAAGTTAGTGACAAGGACCTCTGTACAACCGTCATGAAAGGATCCAAGGCCCCGTGCCACCGCAACCCCCTTAGTGAGTACGAGGGAGACATTAGGCTCGACAACCCGGAGTCCCCTATGTGGCTCGTCGCAGGTAACTCTCGCGAGAATGCTGGCACGTGGTGGCACCGTAACGTTAACGTCGGCGACTGGCAGGGCGGACCGAGAACCGTGGTGCGCAGGTTCTTCTGTGGCCATTGCGGTAGAAAACGTCACCAAGCGGTTCGGGAGGTCTATGATCGCACCGTGCTCGCGAAGAAAGTCGATGCCAAGGATGACATCACGAGAACAGTCGCGGAGAACGAGAAAAGTGGCAACGAATGTGCAGCCTCGAACCGTAACCCGCGCCGCACACATGCCGAGTGGTGCGACAAGATGTCCGCCTGCCGTGCGTATGTCGGGACCGTCCCAGGGTGTCGTCACTTTTTTCAGGGCCGTCGCAAGCCGTCCGCTAAGGATAGAGTAATCTGCGCCCGTATCAACCAACGCGCTGACCTCCTCTGTGTCGACGAGAACAGGGATATCCAAGGAGACCCCGCCTTCAGTACGGCCCGTCGATGGCTGTTGTGGAGGATTCAGTCGGTGCGGCGGCGGAACCTGGTCGGCGACTGGGGTTGCGCTGTCGGAGCGATTCAAGCGGCGCGTTGGGGGAAACTCTTCGGCGATGCGGCGTTCGGCGTCGGGGCGATTGGGTCGGTGCGGCGGCGGAAGCGGGTAGGCGACTGGGGTTGCGGCATCGCGGCGATACGAAAGGCGCGTCGGGGAAAACTGTGCAGCGATGCGGCGTGCGACGTCGGGGCGATTCAGTTGCTGCGGCGGTGGAAGCTTTGCGTCGGAACGGCGTTCGGCGGCCTCGCCTCCAAAGGCCGCCGGAGCTAGTTTTCCCGACGAGGGCTCGAGGAACCACGTTGTCCTGAGGCGAAACGGGACCCAGAGGGCGAAGACCGGCGTGGAGAGGGCGATCGCGACTCGCGGCGCGGAGGAGATGGTGAACTACGCTGGCGGGTGACATACTCGGCGATGTCTTGAGGGCGCTCTCCAGGGCGTGGACGGGGGCTGTCGACAGAAAAACCGCGTAGTCCCATTTCGCGATAGGGGCACCGCCGGTAGAGATGGCCGGCCTCACCACAGTGGTAGCAGAGCGGGCGTTATCCGGAGTGCGCCAGAGGTCAGTCTTCCGCGGTGCCTGGCGCCGATCCGCCCAGTAAGGAGTCGGCTGGGCAGAGTGCACCGCGACCAATGGTGCGGTGTAAGGCGAAGGCCCAGGAGATGGGGCCGCGCGGCGCACGACGTCCGCGTACGTGACTGGCTGGACAGGAGTCGGGTACGACGCGGGATCGTATGGGGTCGGTTGCGGCGCCGGCAAAGCTGCAGCGTCTTGTGCCCTGAGTACCTGTCGGACTTCCTCGCGGATGACGCTGGTGACGGAATCGACGCGAGGGGCAAAGGTGGCTTGAAGGTGCTGCAGCTCCTCGCGGACCACGGAACGGATCAGTTCGCGAAGAGAGTCCGGATTCGTCCTGGGATCATGGTCCAACCGGTCCAACGTTGATAGAGTCGACGTCTTGCGCAGTTGCCGGTCGTATTGATGGGATCTTTGCTGCAGCAATTTCTCCATGTGCACGGCGTCGGCCAGGAACTCCGCGACGGTGTTGGGCGGGTTCCGCACGAGGCCGGAAAAGAGCTGGTCTGTTACGCCGCGCATCAGGTGCCGCAACTTTTTTTCTTCAGGCATGGCCGGATCGGCGCGATGGCAAAGACGCTTCACAACCTCGACGTACATGGCAACACCCTCATTGGGGAGCTGAATTCGAGAGGACAGTGCACGCTCTGCGCTCTCCCGGCGGTCGCTGTTGGCGTACGTACTCAGGAGCTGACGTCGAAAGTCCGGCCACGTAGAGAAAGTAGTCTCATGGTTTTCGAACCACGTTCGTGCAGAGTCTTCAAGGCTGAAGTAAACGTTACGCAGCTTTGTAGCGTCGTCCCAGCAGTTAAAGGTCGCGACCCGTTCGTAGTGAGCCAACCAGTCTTCGGCATCTTCAAACAGGTCGCCGTGAAAGGGCTTAGGCGTGCGTGGAGTCTGAAGGGTGAGATAGGTGGGGCTGGCTGCAGGGACAGTCGTAGGCAGGGCGGGCAGTGGCGTCGCCATGAGTGGAGTGGTAGTTGAAGGCGCGCTGACAATAGGAAGGGACTCGGGGGACAGGCCGCGGATCCTCCGGCTGGCACGATGGACAGGGGTGGTCACAAGAGGCGGACGCGTCGAGTCGTCCTCAGGAGTAGGGAGCATCGGCCGCACCTCCACCAGTGTCACGACCAGAGGAGCCGTGAAGGTAGACGTCGGGGAGAACCCAAGACCGGGAGCCTTCTTTTAAATTATCGAGCCAGCTTCCACGACACAGAACAGAACAGCGCGCCACGAGAGCCCACCGCCACTTCGTCGTCGTCTTCGACTCAGCGCGGAGGCCGCGCGGCGCGTTAGGCGCGTGGCAATATATATATATATATATATATTGCCACGTATCATTGTAGCGTCCGTTCGTTCGCGCAAGGCCGCAGAAAAGGGGTGTTATCATTTTTGTTCGTGATGCGAGAAGCGACCGGACTTATCTCGATTGTTCACAGCCATGAACAGCTGCATCTACGTGTTTCTAGATTACTCTAGATGATCTCGACCTGTTATCTCGAAGTTTCCTTGCCGGCTTTAAATTGAACGATGCCGCGAGCAGCGGGCATTCGTAGATCGACGATTGACAAGCACGCTTGTTGCTTACGCCGCCACCGAGTGATTCAGTTCTTTTACGGGCGCAAGTCAGCCCAAATAAAGAGCTTCGTTTGCAAGTATTTCTGGTGTCTTCCTGACCGCTGGACTGCCGTCACTACAACGTGATATCTGGTGGAGGTGCGGGGTAGCCTTCCATGTTCCGGACACCCCCTACAAGTCGTGACGCCAGCCCTCTGAGTCATCTACCGCAGGACCTGAGTCCAGTCCACCGCGGAAGCCGACGCCTGCAAGGGGACGCACCTGAGTTCGGGATTCTGCCGGACCCTACCCGGAAGCGAAAGCCAGCAGCAGCGTCTACCATGAGCTTGCCCCAGACGATGACTCCAATCATTCTTCAGCAACCCCGGGTGCCACCAACCTTCGACGCTTCGCCTGGCGCCGACCCCGAAGAATGGCTGGAGCAGTTCGACCGTGTGGCTATTAAGAACGGTAAACTGGGCTAGTTGGTAGGAATTCATACTGAAAACTGCGCAAAAAACGAAGACACAGAACGAGAAGGCACGACACGGGCGCAGACTATCAACTGAATTTTTATTCACATGAAGAGGCCTATATACGTATCTTCTACGCACAGTGAGACAAGCACAAAAAACACAACAATCGCGAAAATCAACCCGAAACACAATCACAAACTATCCCTTCGCGTGCACCGTGATGCAGCCGTCAATTACACTTCCAAAAAACCGCGCACAAACAAAATCACGACAACTTTAACGGTCACGCTGATATCACGCCAAAGACTCATATCGCCTGCTCGTCTTAAGAAAATTGGCCAGAAAGGTTATCTCCCTGTCAAGCAAGGCCACAGATGGTGATGCCACACAAGAATCCGAGTCTTTCTTGATTAGGTAAGCCTCCACCATCTCCCTGCATACCTGATCGCTATTTTTGAACAAGACGCTGGTCCTGTTCAAATGAGGGTAGCACTTTTCGCAACCCTTGCAATGCATGGCGAGATTGGAGGAAGCCGCTCCCTTCAACGACCTACGATGCTCCGCCATCCGCTCGTTTACACAACGACCCGTCTGGCCGATGTACTTTTTTCCGCACGAGAGCGGCACTTCGTAGACAACTCCAGTGTTACACTCTGTGAACCTAGTTTCCTTCCTGTGCGCTACCAAACAACCAGTTCCAGCACGACTGCCCTCAGACTCTAGCTTTTTACTCACAGCACTACAAATCCGCGCAAAAAAGTACATCGGCCAGACGGGTCGTTGTGTAAACGAGCGGATGGCGGAGCATCGTAGGTCGTTGAAGGGAGCGGCTTCCTCCAATCTCGCCATGCATTGCAAGGGTTGCGAATAGTGCTACCCTCATTTGAACAGGACCAGCGTCTTGTTCAAAAATAGCGATCAGGTATGCAGGGAGATGGTGGAGGCTTACCTAATCAAGAAAGACTCGGATTCCTGTGTGGCATCACCATCTGTGGCCTTGCTTGACAGGGAGATAACCTTTTTGGCCAATTTTCTTAAGACGAGCAGGCGATATGGGTCTTTGGCGTGATAT
Source organism: Amblyomma mixtum (assembly GCF_055824585.1). Lineage (NCBI taxonomy): Eukaryota > Metazoa > Arthropoda > Arachnida > Ixodida > Ixodidae > Amblyomma > Amblyomma mixtum. The sequence goes on from NC_143018.1 coordinate 118,870,139, forward strand.
CAGCGTGACCGTTAAAGTTGTCGTGATTTTGTTTGTGCGCGGTTTTTTGGAAGTGTAATTGACGGCTGCATCACGGTGCACGCGAAGGGATAGTTTGTGATTGTGTTTTGGGTTGATTTTCGCGATTGTTGTGTTTTTTGTGCTTGTCTCACTTTGGGTAGAAGATACGTATATAGGCCTCTTCATGTGAATAAAAATTCAGTTGATAGTCTGCGCCCGTGTCGTGCCTTCTCGTTCTGTGTCTTCGTTTTTTGCGCAGTTTTCAGTATGAACGTGTGGCTATCTTCAACAACTGGGACGATGCCACGAAACTTAGGTACGTCTTCTTCGCCTTGGAGGGACCAGCAAGAATCTGGTTTGAGAATGAGGACGCTAGCCTCACGACCTGGGAAACCTTCAAGGAGCAGCTTCTAAAGACCTTCACGAACGTCGTGCGAAAGGAGAGAGCCCAGCAGCTGCGACAGTCTCGCATACAACGCCCAAACGAGACCGTTACAGTCTACACTGAGGAAATGAAGCGTCTCTTCCGGCGTACCGACGCAAACATGAAGGAAGAAGAAAAAGTAAAGCTGCTCATGCGAGGAGTTAAAGAGCAACTCTTTGCCGGCCTCGTCCGCAACCCACCGAAAACTGTCGCGGAAATCATAGAAGAGGCATCCACGATGGAAAAAACTCTTGATGCCCGAGCCCGACAGTATGACAGCCAGCAGCGCGTTTTTTCAGCTACCTGCCTGGACGCCGCTAACAACGATGACCTGCGGGAGGTTATACGTCAAGTTTTGCGAGAGGAGCTCCGACGATTGCTGCAAACGGGAACGCAGCCGCAACTTTCATCGCTCTCTGACGTCATCCGGGGCGAAGTTCAGCAGGCCGTGGGTGTAACGCCATCATCCACGCAGCCTCTGCAGCCCCCAGTCATGACTTACGCCGCAGCTGTGCGCAGTCCTGCACCTCGACGACAGGACCCAAGCCCCTATACCCCTCCGCCAGCTGCGTTCGACCGCCGCCCTCTCACCCCAACCCACCCGTCCTACGAGCGCCGCACACCGACGAGGAAATGCGACAAGTGGAGAACTCCCGACCAGCGCCGTCCACTATGGTTTCACTGTGGCGAAGCCGGTCATGTCCTCCGGCACTGCCCATACTGAAGACTGGGCATCCGAGGGTTCTCTTACGACGCCCCACGACCCCGACCCGGCCAGCGACCAGTTGAAATCGAAGAGTTTTTGCGTCGGGAAGAATGCTCATCGCCGAGCCGCCTATCACGTTCCCCGTCGCCATCGTCACCACGCTTTGTATCTCCTAACTGAGGTTACGCCGTGCGTGGACGCTCCCCCAGCCCCCGAAGGTTAAACTAAATAAAGCAGCGTCTGGAGGTGAGGTTGCTTCTAAGCGCAAGGGCAAAGATCCTCCACCGACGATAACCCCGACGACAACCCCGACGACACCTCCGACGACACCTCCGACGACAGCTTCGATGACAACACCGACGAAGACGACGACGCGGCCAGACTTGACGCCTTTACCGCTACCCATAGAATTAACGTCGTAGTACGCCCACCGCAGCCTCGCTACCCGACGAAGCCGAGATCGTACACCGAAGACCACGCGTAGGAAGAAAACGCGAACAAGTGACCTTGAAGTTACGGTCGACGGTCACGCGGTTACTGCCTTGGTCGACACGGGAGCTGACTACTCCGTCATGAGCGGGCCATTCGCTGTCCGACTCAGGAAAGTGACAACAACTTGGGATGGCCCGCTGATCCGCACCGCAGGTGGTAACCTTATTACGCCGTCAGGACGCTGCACCGCGGGAGTTACAGTAAATGGGCGAACCTATGCTACAACCTTCCTGGTCCTACAGAAATGCTCGCGAGACGTGATTTTGGGAATGTACTTCCTGAATGAACATCGGGCGATCATCCACCTTCGATCCAAGTCGATCAAGCTTTCCACCGACAAAGCCATATCTGCAGCGACGAAAGCGACACATCGCGTTGCCTTAAACGTCCTCGACGAAGCACTGAGCGTGCCGCCCTGTTCAAGTGTCGTCGCCTGCATAGGTACGGGAGACATAGAAACTGCCGAAGGCGTCGTCGAGGGGAACACCTAGTTACTCCTTGATCGAGGACTGGGCGTTGCAAGGGGAGTCGCCCAAATCTGAAATGGCCAAGCCCAGGTGCTGCTAACCAACTTCACCGAAGAATACCGGCATCTAAACAAAGGTACGACGATCGCTTTCCTCTACGAGCTCGCAGACATCAGAGACATATTTACCCTACCCGATGAACCCGTAGAACCATCTGACCAAGGCCATCAACCAACGTTTGATATCAAGCCGGCATTACCACGCAGCAGACAAGACCAAATACGCAGTCTTCTTCAAAAGTACAGCGATTGCTTGTCATCAGCATCGAATGTGCGACGAACCGGTACCCGGCTTGCCAAGCACCGCATTGTCACAGACGATTACGCCAGACCCTTGCGACAGAGCCCCTACCGCGTATCGCCGCTAGAACGCCAAGCTATTCGCAAACAAGTTGAGGAAATGCTTCGTGACAACGTCATCCAGCCATCGAGGAGCCATTGGGCAGCTCCAGTAGTCCTAGTGAAAAAGAAAGACGGCACCCTTCGCTTTTGCGTCGATTACCGCCGCCTGAACAGTATTACGAAGAAGGATGTCTACCCCCTCCCCCGCATCGACGACACATTGGATCGGCTATGCAACGCTAAGTACTTCTCATCGATGGACCTGAAGAGCGGATACTGGCAAATTGAAGTCGACGAAAGAGATCGCGAGAAGACTGCGTTCATCACGCCAGACGGACTCTTCGAGTTCAAGGTGATGCCCTTCGGCCTCTGCTCGGCCCCAGCGACGTTCCAGCGAGTAATGGACACGGTGCTCGCAGGCTTGAAGTGGCAGATTTGCCTAGTCTACTTAGATGACGTTGTTGTCTTCTCCTGAAGCTTTGAAGGCCACCTCAGAAGGCTTCGTATGGTGCTTTAAACGATCAAGTCTTCAGGCCTGACACTGAAACCAGAGAAGTGCCACTTCGCCTACGAGGAGCTGCTGTTCCTTGGTCACGTCATAAGTAAGGATGGAGTTCGCCCCGACCCCCAGAAGACGGCTGCAATCGCAGAGTTTCCACAGCCAAATGACAAGAAAGCTACACGCAGATTTGTTGGATTGTGCGCATATTATCGGCGATTCGTCAAGAACTTTTCGCGCATCGCTACACCTTTGACCCAACTTACCAAGGCTGACGCACCTTTTAAATGGGAAAGGCCGCAAGAGGAAGCTTCCAAAGAGCTGAAGCGCCGCTTAAAGTCCCCTCCTGTGCTCGGACACTTTGATGAAAACGCCGAAACCGAAATTCATACATATGCAAGCAGTGTGGGCTTAGGAGCGGTCCTCGTTCAGAAATATGGTAAACAGGGGAAAGTTATCGCGTACGCAAGTCGTTCACTATCGAAAGCCGAAGCCAACTATTCGAAGACCGAGAAAGAATGTCTCGACATTATTTGGGCCACGTCCAAATTTCGACCCTACCTGTACGGACGACCATTCAAGGTTGTGAGCGACCACCATGCTCTGTGCTGGCTTGCCAATTTGAAATATCCCTCTGGCCGCCTTGCTCGTTGGAGCTTGGGTCTTCAAGAATTGGACATAACTGTAGTCTACAAATCTGGCCGCAAGCATTCCGACGCGGACTGCTTGTCCCGGCCCCCGTCGACGAAGCACCGGAACAGGAAGTCGACGACGCTTTCTTAGGACCGGTAAGCGCGAGCAGTTTCGCGCAGCAGCAGCGCTCGGATCCTGAGTTGCAAAGCTTAGTTGCTTATCTGAAAGGAAAGACCGCATCGCCTCCCCGAGGGTTCAAGCGCCAACTGTCGTCCTTCGTCGTTCACAATAATGTGCTCCTGAAGAACTTCGCGCCCAACAGGACAGCGCATCTTCTTGTCGTGCCTAAAAATCTCAGGCACGAAATTAGGCAGGCATGCCATGATGAGCCGACTGCAGAGCATCTCGGGATTGCTCGCACGGTGCACCGCATCCAGGAGAAGTACTATTGGCCGCGGTTAGCTGCCAATGTTTCCCATTACGTGAAAACGTGCCGTGAGTGTCAGCGACGCAAAACGCCTCCGATTAGACCAGCCGGACTGCTGAACCCCACACCACCTCCAACTAAGCCCTTTCAGCAAATATGAATGGACCTCCTCGGCCCCTTTCCGACTTCATCATCAGGTAACAAATGGATCATCGTGGCCATCGACTACATGACCCGATACGCCGAAGCAAAACGCAACAGAAGTCGCAAAATTTTTTGTCGAACAAATTCTCCTGTGACACGGCGCTCTCGAAGTGCTCATCACAGACAGAGGGACGGCATTTACAGCGGAGCTGACGCAAGCCATTTTAAAGTACAGCCAGACAAGCCATCGGAGGACAACTGCCTATGATCCACAAACCAACGGACTCACAGAGCGTCTGAAAGAGACCATCGCAGACATGCTCTCCATGTACATCGACGCCGAACACAAGATGTGGGACTCTATTCTGCCCTACGTGATCTTCGCCTATAATACAGCCGCCTAGGAGCCAACCAGGTTTACTCCATTCCAGCTGGTGTACGGCAGGAAGCCCACGACAATACTCGACGCAATGCTCCCGGACGTTTCCGACGAACACAACCTCGACGTCGCCGCCTACCTTCATCGCGCCGAGGAAGCCCGAAGACTTCCGCGGCTTCGCATTCAAGACCAGCAGCACACCGACGCCCGACGCTACAATCTGCGCCGACGAGACACGCATTACAAGCCAGGTGATTGTGTTTGGATATGGACGCCAGTTCGCCGCCGTAGATTGAGTGAAAAGTTGCTGCGACGCTACTTTGGCCCGTACAGGGTTCTCCGTCGCATCGGTGACCTCGACTATGAAGTCATCCCCGACGGCACGACATGTACTGTGCGATGTCAGTGCACGTGAAAGAACCCCAGGTGGTCGAAATTTCCGGAGCCCTTCACTACGGTGTCTCTCATAGCCTTAGTCGCTTTGGGACGTTAAACCCCATAAACCAACCAACCAACCGGCATCTCAGCGACGCCGCACACGCCCGGAAGTCGTACATGTAGTACGCCTGAAGCCATATTATGAACGCTAAAGGACTCGAAGTTTGCATTCTCAGTGTTTATTTCCATTTTAAAGCAACGAGACGATGCTTCTTTAGGAGGGGGGTAATGCCACGTATCATTGTAGCGTCCGTTCGTTCGCGCAAGGCCGCAGAAAAGGGGTGTTACCATTTTTGTTCGTGACGCGAGAAGCGACCGGACTTATCTCGATTGTTCGCAGCCATGAACAGCTGCATCTACGCGTTTCTAGATCACTCTAGATGATCTCGACCTTTTATCTCGAAGTTGCCTTGCCGGCTTTAAATTGAACGATGCCGCGAGCAGCGTGCTCAAGCGTTCTCGATTGACGAGCACGCTCGTTGCTTACGCCGCCACCGAGTGATTCAGTTGTTTTGCGGACGCAAGTCAGCCCAAATAAAGATCTTCGTTTGCAAGTATTTCTGGTGTCATCCTGACCACTGGACTGCCGTCACTACACGAGACAATATATATATATATATATATATATATATATATATATATATATATATATATATATATATATATATACATATATATATATATATATATATATATATTATACTCAATGGTACATATATAATGCCAAGCGGAAATAGGCTCTATACAGAGAGACATGGAGCCCCAGTGTCATCAAGAGAACGCCAGATGCCATTCTTAGTGCTCAGCCCGTTTGTGAGGTTAGCAGGAAAGACCAACTGCAGCATTCGCATGCGATTCGGTTTTAAAACTCCTGCCAGCAAAAATCATTTAACCAATTAGGCCTAATATCTATGCACGAAAATTCGCTAACACAGATAAACCTACAACACAGCGTTGATCTATCTTTTGTCATCTTTACGTCGTCCTGTGGTGAGTTCAGTAGTGGTAGTTTTCGTTTATTTCCTTCCAACTAGCGCAGGTAAAAGCTTTACTTATGTAAAGTCCGCTCATTCTAAACCAGAGATAAAGGGTCCCAATGGCAACAAGAAAACAGTGAAGGGAAAGGGATGGTGAAATCTATCGGCAACTTCACCCATACACGCTAAGGAGCAAAAACGTTTACCGTAGGATTTCGTGTGCCGGATAAAAATTTGGCGGCCAAACGGAATAAGTTGGAACAACGGAATAAGCAACACGTGCTTAATTTCGCCCTTCATGACCTGGGAGCCTTACACTTCTTCCTGACATACAAGGTCGTCGCTGGAAATGCATTGATTAATGCCACCAAGAGCTGCGCCCTCTCGTATCCGTTGCGAATTTTATAAGCTGCTGTAATAGCGTGGGCCGAGAAATTAGGCCCAGCTCGAACTTGCGCACCCAATGAATTTGATGCTGCTTATGAGTAGTCTTTTAAGCATGTTTGTTTCATGTGCGTGTACCTTGCACGAAATTCCTTTTCGACGCGACTATCAGATGATGCACAAGGCTCTCTCCGCAGGGATTCAATCTCGACTGGGACCGTCCGAGCAACAACTGCGGCACTTTCGATGCGAGGAGGTTCTTGCTCTTCCTCCAGCAGTTCAACGGGCGCGACCACGAAGTGCTCGTTACTCTGCCACCAGACGCAAAGATCATCCAACGGGACTATCCTCTTTTCGAGCAACCTTCAAGTCTCTCGGCAGTCAAATTCTTCATTGTCGCCACGCACAGGTACTTCGTAGTGGCTGATGAGGCCCAGTTAAGAAATCCGGAGAGCGAAGGAAATTTTTCACTCTGGAAGTTGCGTTGGAGTGATGGTGGCCCTGCAGCCCGAGTGGTATGAGACACGTTCCCTTACACTGTACTAGGATGAAAATAGAGCGCAGAACACATTGCTGGCTTTCAACGGTAATGAATAAATGCCAAAAAAGTCCGACATATATACACAGTGGGCAGAGGTCAGGAGTAGAAGTAAAAGAGGACTATGCTCATACTCTGAACTCGGTAAGCGAGTTTTTGCTGATGAAGAACTGCTGGCTTAGTTGGTTGTGCATGCTTCCGTTCCTCACAGCGCACATAAAAGACACGGTGTGAAGGAAACAGGCCACAAGGAAATTATTATTGCAGTGTGCTGTGCCTACATTTCTACATATCGGTGCGTAGGCCAACGCAAGCAGGAACCCCCAAACAGTGGTGAAATGTCAGTTTCCTAACCGTTAGCAGCGTCGGCCATAGCATCGCACCAAATTCCGGCCCGACGCGGTGGCTCAGTGGTCACGGCGCTCGGCTGCTGACACAAAAGACGCGGGTTCGATCCCGGCCACGGCGGCTCAAATTCGATGGAGCGAAATTCTAGAGGCCCATGTGCTGTGCTATGTCAGTGGACATTAAAGATCACCAGGTGGTCCAAATTTGCCGAGCCATTCACTACAGCGTCCCTCAAGCCTGAGTTGCTTTGGGACGTTAAACCAATAAACCAAACTAAACCAAGCACCAAATTCCGTGTTTCTGAAAACAACAAAATTCCTCACTCCACAAAGACAGAGTAGACCATGACACGTGAACGGGTCCAGACAAACGAATTGTTGGGTCACTGTGCATAAGAAATTGTGTCCCTTATCGCTTAACAGCACAGATGGCATGCTGATGCAAATCCTTTTGAAGCTTTGCAATTCCACCAGCTTCAACTATCTCCCTCGTGGTCTTCTCAGCGCACTTGCGAAGGACTATGGTTCGTTCAAAGAATGGCCCATGCTGCTTACATTGCTCGCAGTTTCGGCAATGTATACACTTTAGTGTCTAGAAACACAAGTGACGTTGTTCTGTTCCCTGAGGCTCTCATTGAAACATCTGCCAGTCTGGCCGATGTAGGATCGTCAACAGGGCAACGGAATCGAATAGACCACTTCACCCGACCATGCCTTGGGCAGCCGCTGCTGCCTGATGGGACTGCTTACATCCTCAGTGACGGTGTAGATGACCCTTTTGCACTGTTTTGTCAACTCCGGCGATAAAAACACCAATTTCCCACTTGCTCGTTTAGTTATTTTTCGGAGGTTGTCGAAGAAAGTGTGCACATAAGGTGACACTTTCATCCTACGAACTAAATTCAAGTAAAAAAAAATGCCTGTGCCTAACGATAAATTGAACCATTCAAAAATGCTTTTGTGTAAATTCATGGCAGTGACAACTGCTACATTATGGCTCGAGTATCACCCAATAACGGTGAAGTCACCAATGTTTGCATCGAAGTATGCCATTAGGGGTGCTTCCGATGCTAAGCCTAGGTTTTCCTCACTGAAGCTGCCGGTAACGAAAGCATGAGAGCACTTATATGGCAAAAGCGCGAAAAAAACACCGCTTGAGCCGCAGCGACAAGTAAGGCGAAGCTTTGTGTTCTCTTCTCCTTTCTATTTGTACATAAAATTAGCACTGTTGTCTTTGCGATTTTACCGTACATCACGAAATCAGATCTTCTGGCAGCACACATTCAGTGGGAGTTGGAACGGAAGCAACTCTGCCTGATGTGGCAATAAACACGCTGTTCAGTACATTGGTTAGGAATAGTCTTTCGATGTTTTTGATAGAACCACTTCTAGCGTTGGATCCTGCTAAAGTGAAAAACATCTGTTTTGCACGCACATGCCTGTTCTGACACTCTTAAAGCGGAGTGCCTCGGCACAGATTATATAGGGGTTTGATAGCAGATCGAGCCTTGAAAGGAAGCGTGCACAAGGTAACTCGGGCGTATCTGCCAAAGGAAAGCAGCCGCAAAGTGAGTTTTTATAGCTCTCAAGTAATGAGAAAAATAATTGTCTCGGCGGCGAACTTTACGATTTCCCAACCGAAGCTTATGGGCAAAAAAGGATTAGCCATGGTTTTTGCAAACTCAGCAAGTTCGCCAGACTACATCAAAATGTGGTATCAGATTGAGTTATGAGTGCTAGACAATTTTTTTTCGAACGTCAAACTACGCAAAAAACCACCAGTATACAAACAAAAGCCGTCGCGGTGGCTCATTGGTTATGGTACTCGGCCGCTGACCCGAAAAACGCGGGTTCAATCCCGGCCGCGGTGGTTGAATTTCTTTGGAGGAGAAATTCTAGAGGCCCGTGTACTGTGCGATGTCAGTGCACGTGAAAGAACCCCAGGTGGTCGAAATTTCCGGAGCCCTCCACTACGGCGTCTCTCATAGCCTTAGTCGCTTTGGGACGTTAAACCCCATAAACCAACCAACCAGTATACAAACAAAGAACGACTCGTACAAGAGCTAGACAGGCTGCTTGTGCACTTTGCTGCCTGAAACATTTCGGCGAAGCCCGTCGCACCTCTCGCCTACACGTGTAGCCATCAGATTTGCAATTGTATCCGACCAGGTGTCGATATTACACCTGGGCTGATGTCTGAGATCATAAGGAGCTGAGTGCTGTCAAAAGTATGGGATGCAGAGAGCAAAGCAGGAGCTCTGATGTGGAGGCTCCTGTACAGCGCTCACTGCCTTCCATGGTTTCAGATTACGTGCCTCCGGGATCGTGTATTGCACCGGAGCCCGTATCCATGCGGCTTCGGTCTTCGCCGATATCCGCAAGGTGCTGGAGCCGTTATACACGGATCGGCTTGCCTACAGCGTTGCGGTGAGTGTTGGTTACGGGCGCGAGAAAAACACGTGGGACCTGTTACGCGCGAATTCTACTCTTAGCTCGCTCAAGGTGGGCAACAAGCTGCGCTAAAAAAAGCATGCAGCTCAGGCGGCCAGAACGCTAGCCAGGCTCTGGCTGGGGAAGGCAATACTTTTTCCAGCGGCATTCGCTAGCCCCGCCGTGCTGGCTCACTGGTTACGACGCTGCTAACCAGAAAGACACGGGTTATATCTCAGCCGCGGCGGCCCAATTTTGGTGAAGGCGAATTTCTAGAGGCCCGTGTGCTTCGCGTTGTCAGCACAAGTTAAAAAACCCCAGGTGTTCGAAATTTCCGGAGCCCTTCACTACGGCGTCCCTCACAGCCTCAGTCACTTTGGGACGTTAAACCCCAATAAAATAGTAAACCAATCATGCATTCTCACAAACGGCGGAGTTATGCGATGCGATATCAGCAGAAGAAGAAAGGAAGGAACTACAAATTAATTACCTATGAAACTTACTGCGATATTTTAGCGTAAATCTCAAAGGCAGAGTAGATTTTTAATAAGATATTAATTACTCAATGTCATGCATCCTTAGCCCAGCTATACTTCTAGTAAGAACCGCTATACTGCTTTCGCAGAAACTTCGTAAATGAGGGACTGAGAAACTGCCGGCCACCTGGATCGGCTGAAGTAACCAAGAACTTGACCAGCGTATTACTGACAATAAAGTTTTCTGTCTCTCTTGTAAATTAGGGAAAATTAGCGCAGGTCCGGGATTCAACCCCGGACCACCGCCTGTCCGGGGCATTAGATCTGGGAGCTAATCTAAGCAGGACGGCTACCGTTAAGTGGTACAGAAGGGAATTGATTATTATAATTATTCTAAGCCGTATGACTGCCCTGAGTTTAATGCTACTTAATAACGGTTGTAGAGAGGCAAGGGTGGAGGAAGAAGGTTGAAGGCAGCACTCACACAACCCGTCTATAGACCTCCCCACCCTCCACTTTCGCCCTAGAAATACAGGGGTCACCGATGCCATCACGCGCTTTGCCACCCTACCCCCCGCCCCCGCATACGTTGTCTATACAGACTCGCAGGCCTTCCACGAAAGAGCCCTCCCCTTCCCTGCCAGATCGGACTTAGATGCCGCCCTCTTAGCATTAAGCCCACGACCGGTGACCCTTCGGTGAATCCCTGGTCACACTGGCATTCCCGGCAATGAGCTGGCTCCCCAGCTTGCCTGCAAAACTATACACCGGGCGCCGGGGATCCCATGGACGAGCCCACCGACGGAGCAGGCGGTCAGGGCTTACAAACGCACTGTCGACGAATACTACACGCAGCTAAAATTGGACTTAGCTGATTTGCCACCACCACACCCATCCTTATCGATCCGTGAAGCTCGCATTCTTCGCTGAGTACAGTTTAATCTCGTATATACACCAGCCAAACTTTATCTATACCGGTACAGTTTCACACCTCAGTGCCCAAACTGTCCACTCACATATGCAGATGCAGAATACTGGCTTAGACAGTGCCACGTAGCCTTCCAGTCCACCGCCTATCCTTTCCCCCCCACTCCCACCGTGGCCCATCTGGCTCGCCTCCCTGGATCTGAAGCTGCAACATGCCCTCGTGGCCTTGGCCCAGGACGTACTCAACGCCTAATAGAAAGGATGTTCGAATAAAAGTGTCGCACCACCACTTCCACAGAATAGCGGTTGCCTTATTAAAAATGATGCTTTAGTAACCAAAAGTTAGAGATGCAACCCTTCAGGATAGAGTCCGATATCAGGGAAGTATTTCTCATGAGGTTGAGAAGAGACGACTGTTTGAGATCCCTATTAAACCTTGTGACAGAAATGTTCACAATGTTGGATAAATGTAAGCATGGCTTCTACGACGCCATTAAAGAATACGAAGGTTCTCCTTTTAAGTGGAAAGCCAGTACACTCGTGCTGGGATTCTGGGCGCGACTGATAAGTTTTCCGGGTTACGAATCCTCGTCTCAAGCAGCTGCTCTTTGAGCGGTTCTTTTAGCTGGCCTGGAACGCTTGCACAAGTCGCAATCATTCTTGTGTTCAGCCTGTGATCACAATCACAGTTCGAACACTGTGAAAGATTGTGATCCCAGTCACTATGTTCAGCCGGCCAATCGAAAACATTTTTCAGCAACCCGAGATCTACGGCCTGGGAGCGTCAGCTACCAGTCAGCTAATCTTTCAAGGAACCAGTGGGATTGGAGCGGCCAATTTGATGGGCGCTGAGCTCCTCCTGCCTGAACGAGGCTAGTGTGCTTGTGAATCCACTTCTAGTGAAACTTTACCCAGTAATGTCCCTGCACGAGAGCCACATCGCAAAAAACGATGTTTTGGAAACTGCTCTGTGATTATGCTTTCTCATTATTGTGCTCCACAACCGCAGAACTTGCATGTGTTTCGTCGAGTAGTGACGTGATCTACGAGCTCAGACGCTGTCATTGTGGTCCACGTACCTCTTAACACCAGTTCCGCCGTCTTTTTCCTGCTCCTTCTTTTTCTTCTGGGTCTGTGCCTCCTGATAATCTAGGAGGCGTCTACTGCCTGTATATCTGATCTTTCCTTCTCTCTCTGTAGCAAGATGTGCCCTTCGCGCGCCCCGAAACCATTTCCGCCTTCTGCAACCGCCTCCTTCATTTTTTTCGGAGCGCTCTCTCTATCTCTGGGTGCATTCCTCCTTTATAGTCTTACAGGTGGCACGGATACCAAAGCCGCTGGTGCTAGGCACGGGCGCTTAATATTTGTGTGGTAAAAATTAACTTAGAATTTAAAAGATAGATCTGTGATTAAGGATTTTTTCAAAGCGAGGATGCATTGCCAGCTGTGAATGAAGACAATGCGAAAATATATCTGGCCGACCTTCTCCTCAGTCACCGAAATCGTCTTTCGTCAAACCTACATAGGTCACAGAAGGTGCAACTACACAAGCCATATCCACTTCAGCTGAAATAACTGGAGGCATGTTACTTTTACTAAGTCGTATACCAATGAAGCGTGTTTGGGAGCACTGAATGAACCGATCCGTGAAAACAACTGCCCCATCGGCACTGTGCCTTTCAATGATTTGCGCCTTTTCTTGAATGGAGACGCTGGTTTAGCCATCGCAAGCCCCTGTATGACTGCAGACGGCACATGGATGAGAATGCTTTATTTAAAAGGCTCTTTGCAAACACGACATGCTTGGATGTACGCATACCTAATACTCTCGCACAAAATTTTTGAAAAATAAAAAATTGCAAGGTACTCTTATGGAAATATGGAAGATATTGGTCCACTCTTCTCATCAGCAGCGCAATCTTCCTTTAAAGTGTTCCCATCGATCGCATCGTACAGTTAAGACCGCTATAGAAAATCAATAAGGAATTTTTTTGAAGATAGTAAAAACGTTAATTTTATTTATTTATTTATTAGTTACCTGCATCGCCCCGCAGGGCATTACAGCAGGGGGGTACAGACTTCATTATAGGTACAAAACAATTATTGCAGTGCATGGAAAAATGCTTCATTAGATGTAATACCTACAATGCTCGATGCCAAACTGTTCCAGTCCCGAACAGTTCTAACAAAAGAAGAATAACGCAAGACGTCACCCATGCAAGAAAATTCCCTGACCTTCAAGCAGTGGTCCAGTCGCTTTGATATATAATGAGGTGCCTGGATATATTGTTCGCGGTTTATGCCAGTTTTTGAATAATAAATCTGATGGAAAAATTTCTATCTGATGTACCTTCTACGGTCCTTCAACTCTTGCCAGTTAAGTTTTCGTTTGCTTTCCGTCATACTAACTTGCCGATTATAATTATCAAGAACAAATCTAACTGCCCTATTCTGAATTTTCTCTAATTTTGCTACACACTCAGATGTGTGTGGGTCCCAGCAAACACATCCATATTCAAGTATGGAGCGTACATGACTGAAATACAGCTGTGTTTTCAAGTTACTTGGTAAATGGCTAAAATTCCGCCGTAGAAAACCCAAACGTGATGTTGCCTTATTCGCAATATAATTAATGTGCTTATTCCATGTAAACTCCGATGTAAAAAAGACGCCTGGATATTTAAATGACTTGCTTATGTTTAGAGTAAAATCATTAATTCTATACCTATACGGATGATTAGCACGTTTTCTTGTGAAGGTGATGTGAACAGTTTTGTTTATATTTAAGGACATGTCCCAACGTACACACCAGTCTGCTACAGTATCTAAATCAGTTTGCAGGATTTGCGAATCAGAAGTGGAATTTACTACTCTGTAAACAACACAATCATCGGCAAACATCCTGAATGAAGACTGTATGCCAACTGAAATATCATTAATATACAGCAAAAACAAAAGTGGTCCATATACTGAGCCTTGGGGAACTCCCGACGTAACTGATGCATACTGTGAAGAAATACCGTTCAGAACAACAGCCTGTTTTCGTAACGACAGATATTATGCAATCCACGCAATTACTTTACCATCCAGGTTATACGCTTTCAATTTGGAGAGAAGACTGTGCGCGACAACATCAAATGCTTTGCGGAAATCCAAGAAAACGCAGTCCACAACTTATTGCTTATCCATTGCCGATGCCAAATCATGAACGAACTCTACCAGCTGCGTACTGCAGGAAAATCCACGCCTGAAACCATGTTGACTAGTGCATAGGAGATTACGTTTGGTGAGATGGGCCATAACGCAACTATATATTACATGCTCCATAATTTTACAGGTTATGCTGGTTAAGGAAACGGGTCTGTAGTTCTGAACGGAGTTTCGCATACCACTCTTATGTATGGGCCCGACACGCGCTACCTTCCAATCAACAGGCAAGTCGGTTTCATTAGGAGACTTCTGGAACAGCCGGGTGAAATACAGACATAATGTATCCGCACAATTCCTTAAAATTGCGGCAGGAATGTCATGAGGGTCACAAGCCTTAGCCTGATTCAAATCCTTCATTATTTTACGCACACCGTAAACACAAAAAGTAACTTCCGGCATGCAATCTATTTCAAGAGGTGATACAAAACAGACAGAACGTGAACTAGGTGGCAAAAACACAGATGAAAAATAACGGCTAAACATTTCAACTTTAGACTCAACATCATGGATGATTATCTCATCATTTTTCAGTGCAGGTACTGAGCTGTCATCCTTACCATTACGCTTCACATATCTCTACAATTATTTGGTATCTCTGACAAGTTTTTCTCCTAAATTCGAAAAATACAAGTCTTTAGCGATGTGAGACTTCTGTCTGAATTCATTTTTTATTGTTTCCAGCAAGGCCAAACACTCTGGCGATTTAGACAACTGGTACCTTCGATACATTCGTCGCTGTCTGCGAACAAGGGCACGTAACTCGGTATTAAACCAGGGTTTATCTCGAGCTCTCTTACTTGATATAACGCTTGATGGAATAAAACCTTCACGTAATTCGAACAGTTTCTGTTTGAATGTATTCCATACCTGTTCGATATTTAAGTTATCCGCGAGTTCATCAAAAGTTGGAAAGAACGAATCGAAAGCAGCGCTAATCGCCTCGTAGTTGGCCCTGCTGTAGACATAAATCTTTCGCCTAGGTTGTTTCGCAACCTTCACATAGTGAACTAATAAATCTGCTAGAATAATAATGTGGTCGCTCAAACCAGGCAAAACTTGTACATTGCATACAACATCAGTCACGTTACACAGCAAGAGGTCGCGTACGTGACCAGTTCCGACCGTTCGTGATGGCTCATGCACATACTGACAAAAGGTGTTGGAATCTAAAATGTCAAAAAAAGTTGAGTAATGGAAATAGGAATGCAAGATTGCCGTCCGGTGATCTGCTGATATATTGATTGTTATGGTGAAATCTTACATTATATGAAAACATTGTGTTCAAAAGGGTTTCCCGCTCCTAAAGCTTTTGTCCAGAATTGCTGGGTATGCACATCGCCAATGATGTGTTGACGCGCATGGATTCCTGGACCGCTACTACAGCGCTTAAGAGAGATTCTGAGCAAGCTCTGACCATTATACTAGGGCTGAGGACTTTGGGCGCGAGCAAGCCACTATTTTCTGAAGCTGCGGATGCTACCGTCTTACAGCTTTGTCCAGTGCCATCAGTTCAATAAAACTGAGGCAGCCGTTCATGGCCTATGCACCACTGCGGCTGCATCAGACCTGGGATGTACGCTCGCGCTTGTAGCATGTGAAACGAGCCCTGAAGAACCATTTCAAGACTTGAAGAGGCCGGGACATCCTGCCCGAGTGCATGGCCAACAAATACTGTAGAGCTCGCTTGACACGGCCGATATCTTGTATGCATTACGGCTACTCTCAAAGACTTCCCGAGAGTGGTTCTTTTTGTTAAGTTTACCCAACATTTCCCCAGTCCTAGAATTTGTAAGCTTCCTATTCTGCAGAAGAAGCAGTAGTGGTACAAGCATGCGGGCTGCTTCCGCTGCACAACAAAAGCTATTCGAGACCAAGACTGCCGTCACGCATGCATCTAACTCAATCATAATGCTGGATACGCATCGTGGCTTGGCGGTAAGCGACGGTACTACCTTTACAGTAGAGGAGTTTTTCACGCTGGCAGCCACTGCCCGTTCATTACAAAGAATAGGTTGGGGCGCCCTAAAAGGAAATAAAAATAATAAGCCCCTGCCTGCACCACATACGTACAACAGGCTCCCGTTCATTACAGAAGCCTTCTCCTGCCATGTCAAGTTAATGTGTGAGTTTCTTGACTACTGCCCTGAAGACAGTCACAAGGGTGTCAAATGAGAAGGTCGAAACAATGCGTGCCATGGAACCATGGCCGAAAGGTAGCTTTGCGAAGCAGTAGTAGTCCAGCAGCGACTCAGGCTATGACGGACGGCGTAGTGAACAGACTCCAGAAATTTTGACCAACTGGGGTAGTGCACTGACATCGAACGTGCGCTGACATCGCACAGTACACGGGTGTCTAGCATTTCGCGTCCATCGAAATGGGACCACCGCGGCCGGATCGAACCCGTGTCTTTCGGGCCAGGAGCCAAGAGCCATAACCACTGAGCCACCGCGGCGTCAGGAGTAGTGTTTCATTTTACAGAAATTTCTAACATTTCCCAAGACTTCGAATAAACGTCCGCACATTCATAATTTGTTGTGTACTTTAAGATGAGGTAAGAATATTGGAAACTACTGTGACCTGCAGTCAGCGGGCGAGGTGACACATGGGCCATCATTGTCAGAGCTGAATCGTTAAGTAGATCGATGTTTTCAAGTGCGGCAGACTTTTTACACAGTCAAAGCATATTTCTAGCTGGTGAGCGATTAACACGCTTACTTATACCAGGAGAATGAATGCGCCCTCTTTTCCTACCGACCTGCCATCACTTCTAAACCTTGCTGTTGGGCACAGCGCTCTACCGAGTCCTTTACAGAGGAACAACTGTGGTCAAATAAATTCAGGCAGACGTCCCGCACTCTTGCTGCCTCCATTAGAGGCATCCGAAACTCTATTCGAAGGCGTGCGAGATATTCTAAAAACGCGAAATTCAAAATTGCCGATTGCCGTGTAGATTAGACATTGGAACCAATATGGCGCCCAGTTCATTCGTGCTGAAAATAACACTATCTTAACAGTCTGCACGGCTCGCCTAGCCTTCGTTTTCCCGACGGACAGTTCGCTTTCTGAACCCAAATCTCCTGATTCATGATTAGTACTAATTATGCGATGTTGTACAAGAGCAAGAACATCCGCCCGTATGTATGCGTGGAAAAACCTGCACTTTAGCTTCTCAAAAGCTGCCTGATTATGGCGCTTCAGGCTGATGAGGAAGAAGATACGGGAAAAAGAATGTAACATCGTGGAAGGAAGAAAAACCACTATTCTGGTAGCTTTCGTCTTTTTCGCCACTCCTCCCATCGCTTTTATTTCATCAAACATTCTATTTAAGTGAGGCTTGATATTTAAAAACTTAAGTTCGCATGTTATTGAGGGCGCAAAAAAGTACCACAACATGAGAGAGAGAGCGCAGTAGGTACAAGACAGGAGCTCCATGTTGCCGCCGTCTTGAATCTACGGACACCGTCACGTGCGATTTTCTGTTTTGCTATTGCAAGAACGTGAGGTGTGTGTTATTTCGAGGCGAAGTGCACATTTGCTTCAAAATGAAAAAGATTATTAAAACAGAATACGAAGGTTGCAAGATTTAAGTTACGGACCTTTTTCGAGCAACCGCACGGGGCTAGATCGCTGACTGCGCAGAAAAATAGGCAAGCTAAGTTATACCAGTTCTATAGGGGTACGCTTAAATGGCATCGAGGTCGAATGACAATCTAGAGCTGAAATGTCATTTGGACGCGTCAAACACCGCTCTTCTTCGCGACAATTTCCAACGTATTGAAATCTTCAACATTCACTCGCTGTACTGTATTCGTATTCTGTTGTCATCCAATTTCGCTTTTTTTAGTTTTCTCGTTTTCAGTGCGTTCAACTGCGCGAGACGGTGTCGGCGGTCACACTACGCCGAAAACGACATCAACCACAACCACAAGCTGTCTACATTGGCCTAGCGTTGACATCACTCATCGAGTGTTGAAAGTACACTGCCAAATCGCGGTCAACCTTTTGCCATGTGCTAAAACGACATGGCAACGTTCAATATTGCCACAACAGAGAGCGACAATTATTATAATTTTTCAAATTCCTAAAAAGTCACTCGAGCACTCGATAAAAGGTGTGAGACCTGTATAATCTGTCTCATATCAGTTTAATTGTAATTGGCATGTATACGTTGCCAAGGTAGATGTTTTACGTTGATCCTAGAGATCAAAACACATGTTCCTGGAGCACATTATAGCATACGAGCAGTATTAAAGTAGTAGCGCAGTGCTATTGGTCGACTACTACTACTGCCATTCTGTCGTAACACCCGTGCTACACGGACTTTTAAGTTGCATTTGAGTCGAATGGCATTCCACACTTCTAATGGTATACGGACCAAAGGGAGTTGTGCGACGCTTAACAACAATTTCCAAACGCATTCGGAAGCATTCAAAACGCATTCGCTCACTCTATAGCTGCTGCCGTCGAGTTTTGCTTTTGTTTCTTAGCTGTTTTTGAGTGGAACAAAGAAGTGACGACGACTTAGGTGGTGGTCAGTGGACTGTCCTTATTCCGCCACAGAGTAACCGGTCTATCGCATAAGAACGAAGACGACACCATCCAGACCAACGACCGCAGATGCAAAGAATTCTATCGTTAATACTAGGTAACAAGGGGCGGCTGTCCTAATCACTAAATTTTCTTTTAAACGGTCCCGCAAATTTGGTAATTAAAGAAGGCGCACTGGCGTGACCCAGTGGTAATGATTCGTTTAATAATATATGGCCTAGCCAAGCCGGTAGCCAACAAAACATATTATTTGAGAACTTTGTCTGGGAAGTCCACAGACAGAGCTCACGCTCTTGCCTTTGACGGATTTCTGGGCATAATGACCCGCCTTTTGTTATGAAACATTAGGCATTTGAAAGCGTTCTTGCACTCCCTTGTCGAACGAGTATCTGGAAACCACTCTAAGGGCGCATTCTTCAAAAATTTTATAAGTTTTATGTGATTAAATTTTTTAAATAAAAACTCACTTTTTTTTATTCGTGCGAGGAATTCACTGCCCCAGTGCGCAGCGGGCGTCTGCTTCATGCAGGTTGTGACACAAACGTAATAGCTTAGTGCAAGTGCATTCGCTAAACCGTCTTTGCGCGCAGTTTTAGCAATGTCCAGAAAGGAAGCAGTCGCCTGGTAATTTCGAATTATGCGCTGCGCGCGTGAAATATTAGGCCGGTGCTTCACAAACGCACGCAGACATACGCCAAGAGATTCCCACGCTTCCCTACATCGTGCCCTGTGATCGCTCTTTTCCCGTGTCCTCTGATTTGCTATTTCATTCATTTTCCTCAAACCGTAATGTTGGAAATTGCTGTTTTTGTAGATTTTATTATTCTGTTGCGTAATTTGCATTGGTGGCTCTATAGGGCTTGCGCACGTCTTTGCTTATTTACTCGCAAGTTCACACTTGTACAGAAATGAGGCGAGCGAAGCGGATTCGCTCGCCGCAAAAACCAGGACCTGTCTTCATCGTTGACGCCCGGAAGAGGTGGAACCGCCGCGGCGCTGCTGTTTCTCGCTTTTGCACACCACGTCGCCGCTCGTGACGTACTACACAGCTACTCTGAGGAAGAGCATAAATTTACGCTGTTTACGTACCACAAGCGTATGCATGCTTACTTACGCTGAACGCAGGCGCATTCCCACTTTTAATTCAGCGTATGCTAGCACTTACACAAAAATAAACTGAGCCTATAATGGCGCCATCTAGTTGTAAGGACGGGAACGATTACAGTCAACAAACCGACTGTGCACTTAAGCCTAGCAGCGGCAGAGTCGTCACTCTGAATAAAAATAAAGCAAATTTATCACTTATACGTTTTTTTTATAGACAAGGAGATACGAAGCGAAAGACCGGTGCCCCATTTATGATCAGTGAACAGACTGAAAAAGGCAGCAACAACGAAAATTCAGTCCGAAGCGAGGGGTCCGGCTTTGAAGCCGGGCCCTCCAAATCTCGCTAGAGTTCCGCGTTGCTCCGTTGACTCTATAGACTATTGACTCGATGGCCATTCAGACTGCCCGTGTAGCAGCGCTCGATCGGTTTTGAGTCGATAGACTATCGGTTCGAGGGCCTTCAAAACGCCCGTGTGACGGGGGTATCATTCTCCAAAAGTTCTAAACCCTTTTCACATGTTTTGGCCCCGTTCCCTCTCGAAATTTCAAGTACGATATCTCCCCATCAATTCTGCTGGCCGCGCTCTTTTCCAGGTAGCGCGCTGACCCCCCCCCCCCCCCCCCCCCCCCCCCCCCCCCCCCCCCGCGAAGCGCTTTTGTTTATTTTTGATTTCAGTCACTTTCTCGAAGCTCTTTTCCCTCGCGCGCAGCAAAGCTCTCCACCGTCCTTGCATCCTCCCCCGGTCTCCCTTTGTCCACCTTTCAGCTGGAGGCGTTTTCTCCCCACCACGAAACCTGTTTAAAGGATAATGACTCTCCCCCATCCAGCCAACCCCCTCTCCCCCACCATTGTCTCCCTTGCCACTCGTCTCGGAATAGCGCGATGCATCACCATGACACATCCTTGACTCAACGGGTATTGCCTTGGCTGGCACGGCGGCGCCCAAACACGCAACCAGCGCGACGAAAAAGCAAGCACACTCGAGCTGGCACCGTTCATAGTCTGTGCAGGCGAAAAGCCATATCTCATATGTTAGGAGAGCACCGACGCGGTTCGTACCCTGGGGCCCGATTCTCGATATTCGCCAATCCGCCATGAGCGGGGCGTACCCGTGACGTGTAAATCGGAGCGGTGCGGAAATGCGTAACAGCAGAATAGAATGACGACATTGAAGAATAAAGAAAAAAGTATGACAAAAAAATAAAGTGTCCTCTGCTACTTGGCGCCAAGTACAAAAAACACCGCCGAGTTGCGGCGCGAAGGTGAGTTAGCACAGTAGCCAGTAGCGCCGTAGTGATGGACGGTGAAATGCGTTGCGGCAGCGGCGGTCTCGGCGTACTCGCCGCACACATTAGCTGAGTGATGGTGCTGAATGCGACGCTAAAGACCCTGTGGCTGGTCGTCACGGAAATAAGAGCGACCGCTTATTGGCCGAAGCCATCGCGCAGCGTGTCGCGTCTCCGTACTTGCGAGATGCGATCAGCGTCACGGGGAGAGGAATTGGCGGAGAAACGGCTGGATCTCGATCGTAACCTCAACGCGTCAGTGGCGTTGGAAAGCTTTACCTCACCGTGTCACTTCTTCAGGTGCATATAACTTAACACTACCCTTGGTTACGTTTGCAAGCGGCCGCGCACGAAACGCGACTGCGAATCGCGTCAAGTGCAACGCTATGAGCGCGTACTTCTTATTATCAAAAGCGTCAAATGCGAAAGCAAAATAGGCAGATATTGTTTCCCGCCAGTACTTAAAGAAAAACAGACACAGCTAAACGTCCACTGTCAACAGAAGCATGTATTTCACAGTGTTGGCGTTTCACTTAATCTGAGTAGGACATGGAACTCATCTTTTGCTTTTTGAACATTAACTAAGTCTGCCTGCAAACAGACTTCACGGACTTTATGTAAAAGCACCTCACGAATGCATGGCATAGAGTGGCAGGTACATTATTTCATTCAAATAAAAAAAGGCTCTCAATAATGCTACTTAATTTTAATGTTTGAAAAGGCCCTCAATCTCTTTAATACCGTCTAACAATGAGCACGCAGCACTTACCAAGGGCATATAGGCAGCTACACCACTCGTGTGATGCAAGTACGCACCAAAATGTGAGAGGTGAAACAAAATTTGTCATGCCCATCTCTACAATTCCTTTGCTGTAGGATAACAGTAATGCATCTACAGCAGCACCAGGCAGCTCCTTGCAATGCAGCAAGATTCCTTGTAAGAGGGCAACGTGTGATGTCAAGAGAGGTGAAGTCGGCTGGAAAAAGATATCTTCACATATGCTACTCAACATTGGGGAGTGGGACGAATATAGAAGAGGATAGTGAAAGTGGAGGGTGATGCCACATTACAAACAGCTAATGCAGTGTGCAAGACACTTGCTTTATTTGCTTCATGCAAGTTATTGGTTTGGTTTATTGGGGTTTAATGTCCCAAAGCAACTCGGGCTATGAGGGACGCCGTTGTGAAGGGCTCCGGAAATTTCGGCCACCTGGGGTTCTTTAATGTGAATGCAAGTTATTATCATAGGATGCACATACACGCGTATTATCTAGTGCACATGTCATATTAAGCCTGAACATGGCTCGGTGTCAGGTCAAGGAGCTGAAGGAGAATAAAAACGATGGTGAGTTAAGAAGGAAGAACAGCAACACAACAAGAAAAGCACAAGCATGCACAGCAGCAAGATAACACACAAAGGGGGCAAGAAATGCAAGGCTAACATGGCCAACGGTATTTGAGGGAGGTAGCATCACAGACAAGCAGTGCTATTCTGGCAGAACGTCCATTAATGCAGCATGATAACACTGGATGATGTGGATTGGTTTTGGCAAGCCATGTGCACTCCACGAGCAATCTACAAGACGCCTCAGTCATGTTTCTAGCCTGATCTGCAAGTACATGACTTTCCCTCTGTGCAAACTCCTGACCACATACATATCAGGGCCATTGTTGGTTCTCTTTGAGTGGTGAATCACAATGCCGTTAGGCAACATTTACACCATACACTGATGCAATAAAGACCCTGTGATGCCACTATTGTGCTATTGCAGGAGAGTAATGCTCAATGAAATGCGTTCACTCTCAAAGTATTTCCTTTACTGTGAACTAAAATAGACAACCCTCTATGTACACTCAAAATATGACATCTACAGTTCAGTGAAGGGCACCATACCAGATGAAGGTGCTGAAATGTCGGCAAATGTCTGAAAGAACACTGAGGACCAATCGAAGTTGCTCTGCAAAAGTAGATTACCACATTCCAATAACAAAGGGCCTACCTGCACTGAGAACAAAGCTTGTGTACAGCTCAGAGATTATTTGTTCAATGAAGCCGTTCAAAATTACTGTGGTGAAGCGCGTTGGCAGGAAGGAGCCCTTGGTTGGTAATAACTTTATTAGTCCCACTTCAGTGGATCAGGTGAGGGTGGCTGAAGGGGTGTTGAACAGGTTGGCGACGGCCCTCAGGCCACTCTAGGTGACCAGGCACTGTTTGACTGCGGCGACCTTCAAGGCCTAGACCATGATGCAATGCGCAGAGCAGCCTCCCATTGCTCCTGTGATTCCATCCCTTGGAATGGAGGTTTCGGTTTGTTTGGGCAAGCCTGATATGTGCATTTAAAATCCGCTCTGGTGCTTGAGCATAAGTGACAGGTTGGAGATTTCTCCCTTCTATGTTTGTATTACACTCCACTGCATGAAAAAAAAAATAGAACACTTAAAATGCCTAGTGGTGTGTGCGCATGGAATATAAATTGTTTTTCTGAGCATGATTAAGGCAGCTTGAAAAATGGTAAGCAAATTTGACTCAGAGTTTCCACGAGGAGAGTGTTAAATTAATGAACCGGAACTATTCATCACCAATAACAGGTTGCAAAATGTTGATGAAATTGGAGTCATTGCAAGTGCCTGTGCTTAAAATTTAAGCCCCCTGAAAAATTACCGTCTTGTACAGCTTTGCTAGCTAATTTCTCTTTAAGTTCTAGCAGAAGTATGAAACCAAACCAAGTCAGGTGGAAACAGACTGCTATCCTTTTTTCACACTATAAGAATAATTTTTTTTTCTGACTACCACCAAGTAATATTATTAGTGCTGTATGGTATGTGATGGCATCGCAATTAGTGCTAAGAAGTTATTGGGTGCCATGTGCATCCAGAAATGAAAGGTACGGAAAGCTTGCACACACCACTGTCAAGGAGAGAGGCTGCGATTCTGCAGAAGACCCAGTGTTATCCAGCCGGCATTGTGTCAAAAAACAAGCTTCACGCGTGGATGTCCGCAGTGAAAGTCACTGAAAAGAGGATTTGTAATCTGAATCAAACGTCAGCACATGTCTGAAACTACTTCACTTTATAAAATAATAGATCTTACGTACAGAAAATTAATAAATTTCTGTGTGCGTTGAAACCCATGACCCCTGGATCGCCAGCCAGGCACGCTACCAACTAGGCCGTGCAGGCACATTGACTTTACTGAGGTACAAAGTGGGAGGGAGTGATGCGCGGGTGCTGTTGGCTTAATTTGAAGCCTAGCATTGTAATTACTGCAGTGAACTAGAGATGTGCCAATTAGTGAGAAACTAATTACAATAATATTACGTAGGTGAACTGCAGTGTGGAAGAGTTCAAAGACAAGAATTGGGAACCTGTGTTGAGGCAACTGTGATAAATGTGTGAACACGAATGAAGAACAGTGACTGTGTGTGTGAAGAGAAACCGCTGCAGGGAGCCATAAACACTGTTGTGTCACACCCATGAATGCTGAGCTTAAGTGTGCCCCTACATTTTTGGGGAGCGAGACAAGTTGCATTGCCTCTTAGGTGTTACAATTTGCTTAAAAAAAGTGAGGTGTCTTTTACATGCAGAGTGAAAAGTTTGTGGAAGCCATTATTGGCAAAATAATTTATTTCCATCACTGAACTTCATGCATCCTAGAATTCATTATGCAGCCTAACTGCGAATCATTACCTAGTGCAACAATACACATTGAAGAATATGTCTCGTCTACACAGATAAGAATTTTTTTGGGACAGGCCCGTCTTTCATAACCGTTTGACAGTGGTATACATGCACATTAGTGTTACCTAGTTCGCAAACTTAAGTAGCTAGCAGTCGCCTTTGCTAAACAGAAAAATGGCAGCACGTACACTGATATGGTTCAGTCACACTAAGGGTTCAAGGGGTGAGCAGGTTGTCTCGGATTTTTCATAAAATGACCAAACAGCATCCCCAATTTGCATGAAGCAAAACGCAAGGGAACATGTCAATGAAAATGGTATCTAACAGAGTTTCACTGGGAGGAAAGGAGGGCAGTGATCTTCCAATGCATGCATTCAAGGTTGATGGCCCAGCACAGAAAAAGAACACAGACCACAAATCCTGGAAAGAGAAAAAGATCTCAAGCCTGGGAAGACCGCCTGAGTAACCCAGAAAGATCAACAAAGTTTACTACTACTACTACGACTATTATGATCCATTTCCAGTAGAATTATTGAACCGGATCATGCCCTTCCAGCTACAAAATACCATTTGGAGCTTTATTATTGAAACACAAATTACGTCCAGCTGCATAATTTATACCTCCATTTACCTTCAACTGAATTAATGCACAATTTCTAGGTTTTCGTCACAGGTACAAATTTGAGCTAGAAGATGGGAATGGGTAGACGTGTGAAGACGCTGGCCAGGCCTTGCCTTTTCATCTGGGAAAATGACCATGAAACAATTACGTGACTTCTCCTTCAGGAAAAATAGTTCACTGCTGTATAACTACAAGCAGCATGTGAAAGAGGCAGTCGAAAGCAAGCACACAGAGGCAACCAGATTCCTGAGACAAAGCATGTTGCGATCTTATCACACAAACAGTGCCACACAAGGCATGTTGCACCCTGAAGAACAGATGCTGTAAATGACTAGAGACACAGCGACCATGCTGTATGTTGAGGATGTTGTGGACTGCTGGCTCTCAACAAACACCAAAGCAAACAGAAAAGCACTGGTGAACGCATGTGCAGTGAACACCCTGGTGCTAGAAGGAAAACATTTTGGTGCCTTCCTGTCTTTCATTGAACTTAAGCACCAAATAAAATGTGCGTTGTGTACAAGCAGGACACATAGGGAGGCACCACACGAAGGAAAGCACTTCTTCACAATCACCAAAGCATGTGTTGAAGCACGCACTCAGCAAGTTGGCAGACGGTAGGCTGAAAACACTTGGGACACTTCCTGACTCACAAAAAACTGCAGCACCAGACAAAACTGATTTCTACTGTCATGGATACCACCAATATGGTCCAGTTTAATGAAGAACACCAAAATGATGAAGACTTCACCGGCTTCCTAGCGGTATGCCATCAAACTTGAAGCAAAGCAAATGTACACTGATTACTTGTGGCATAGCTACACGTGAAAACCGTGGCAGTGAGTGCAATTCCCGCACGCAGCTGCTGATCATGCACTTCCGGTCAGTCAGGCAGAATCCAAATGGTGCTGTGTCCTCCTCCTTGTTGTAGACGTTGGTGCTCCTGCTATTATCACCACTTGCCAGTGGTGTCATGGTATTGCAGCTGAGTGTGGATGAATATGTTGGGTTGCACAATGCAAGCTGTGGTGACCTTCGCAGAGAACTCTTGATCATGCTGTACCATGGCCTTTGCAGACACCTCAGGAGCCCGGTATGGCCACTCAGCTGGTAACCAGACCAGCTGGGAAGTGACCAAACATGAATCTGGTATCCTGGCTCCAGAGCACATGAGACCCCATGGTGAGGGCTGTCTGCCACATCTGCATAAGATGCACACCATCACCTGCACACTAATCAATGCTGTGCACTGAAATCTCCCAACGAGCTAGACATTGTGTTAAAAAATAGTCTAGTTTTACGTACAAATGTAAAATACGCTCACTGCAAAACCAATCATTAGTATCAAAACAAACTCTAGAAGTGTGTGATGAGAGGCTAGTTGGTACGACATTCTGAATACATAAAACTACACAGGAGACAGGACACAGGACAGGACAGGACTACGCTCGTCCTGTCTGCATCTTTTCTGTGTCCTGTCTCCTGCGTAGTTTTATGTATTCAAAACAAACTGTTTCTATATAGCTAAAGGTACTTGATGGCAGATTTCCCAAACTGATGCACAGAAATAATTACTACAGTCTTTTTATACTCAAGAAAACCGCTACAGAATGCACTGCAAGGAAGGGTACAAGTTTAACTGTTTATGACTACCTTGAGTTTTTTAGCATATGCATGCTTTCGCATTTTGCACCAATCGAAATGGGGCTACCTTGACAGTGGTCACTGAGAGAAATTCAAAACCACAGAACAACACTGCGTGTCACACACACCTATCTCCGCTGTCACTTGAAAAGTACAGACATGATTAATTTATATTATTTTCATACGTGGTTCTATTTATACTGTTCTTGCTTGCTGAACAAACTATATATAAATGCAATCAGATATCATTAGCCGTACGCAATCTTACTAAAGGCAAACATGTTATTCCTTAATGCTTGCCACTACACGCACACTAAGCGCGTGCTCACCAGTTTGACGATTTCCATGCGGGCAGCACATGAAGAGAGATTGCACACAAACGGGTTATAGATGGATCCCGCACAGACTTCGTGTGAGCTGGAACCTTCATCGGCAGGAACAACACACCTGTAAATAAAATGTACAAGAGTCATACATGTTTGTTTTTCGCGCACCCTAAGAGAAATGATTTTTTTCTCCCTCCTACGGTCATTTCCACGTGACTGCTGTGTAACTGATGATTAACGCTGTTATGAAAATTTTACCTTGGATAGCAAAATCACTTTTGTGTGCTTCACTAATAATGCTTAAGCCAGGGTATAGTATTCTTTTAGAGTTTCACGCATTTTTTTTCCACACTTAAGGAAACGACGCCTTCCAGCTGATTTCACCTATGCTGCCTATCACATTCATCAACACCAAAAACAAAGAAATCGACCAACGTACTAGCATGCTAGAATTTGTTTTCTCAACTTGAGCCGTGTGCAAAAACTAAAAATAGTATGATGAAAAAAGCAACGCGAAATGCCGAATAAAAATTTCGGATTCGCAGCATGCATGCAAAAGGAATGAGAATGACGCTACACACACACACACACGGATGTCTCGTCGAGAAGCCCGACACATTCCTGGAGTTTGTTGCTCGGCCGCGCGAACACATGTCGTGTCATCCGCTCATCACGCGCGTAAAGCCCATCCGTTCTGCGACGTTTCACAGCTGGCGATCGCCCCTCAGAGCTCGACAGTTCGGCACTGCTTCTCGCCGCAATGCATCCTTGCATAGCCACCACACCATATGCCCCGTCAGGTGATTGCACGGACGAGCTGTCTAGTCAGAGACAACTCGAAAGCATCGCGGTGACCTCGAAAGCCGCTCACCTTTCCCACTTCTAGGGTTTAACAAGCGACGAATGAATGCAAGGAGCAGCAAAACGCAGCGCCAGCACCGCCATTCGAGCAATTTTCGCGCTTCACTAACCACACGGACGGATGATTTCTAACTGCGAGCGAAGGGTTTGCAACGGGAGAGCAATTAGCGCCCCCATGCGGCTGTACGGTTAAGCCTTCACTATTAACGCTCTCAAGGGTTGCTTATTTCAGATGTGCTCTTATAACGCCATACCATTACATTGTGCAATCAAAACAAGACTTTTGTGAGCTTAGTTTTGTCCTGAAATAAATACCCGTTAAAGTGCGGCTACCTAACGCCGTATAAATCAACATTTCACTAACTCATTTGCATGATTCGGGTACCTTTCGCCGGGCGAAATGATGGCGGCGAATTTCAGCCATTTTTTGCAATGGCGGCACGACGTAAACGTGATGAAACGTCATTCTGACATCATTCCAACATGTGTGCCTATCACGTGATTTACGTGATATTGTTCCAACCAATCAGATTTTAGGAAGTTGCCATTTCCGGTGTGCAGCTATTTTCTCCAAATTGGCAAGTCGAGCGCAAGTGCTCTCGCACGGACCATTTGTAGCTTCTTTTCCCTTCACAATCACATATATGTACCAGCCGGGCACCAAGAATAGCGCTACGAAAATGCATTTTCAATGCCACGTCAAATTGACGTCACCGCGAAAAGTGCTCGTGTAACCGACCCTGATTTGTAACCGACCCTGATTGACACGCCCATTGACGGCGATTGACACTTCTGACAGCCAATCAGAGAGGCAATATGGCGCCGACAGGCGAATGTGAATATCGAGAATCCGGCCCCTGGCCTGCAAGGTCTTATTTGCGAGTACTAAAATTCTTTTATCTTGATGTGCGTCTGGAAGTTAATGTGGTTTTGGGGGTAGATGTTTCTTTGACTACATGCGGCTTTGTTTTTCCGGCAGGAAAAGAGAACAAGCCAAAACCCACGAGGACGACTTCTGCGTACCTACTCTCATTGCGAAATGTCTGGCTTGACGTCGTGCGGAGTGCAAATGTGCCTGAATACTAAGAACTCCATATCTTGTCTTTGGCGAGATGAATTCACAAAACATTCACTACTTTGTCTAACAGCGGGTCTGAATTCATGTGACATGAGATCGCATGCATTCGGGAATACGTTTGTCATTTACCGCTTATGCACGACAGGAATCAGAACCGCTGAATTAATTTTCCACTGCAGACCAGTCGGTAAGAATAAGTGCGATACTTCCGTACAGTTACTTTTTGGGTTCCACACTTGCAGGCGCAATAGAATATCCGTAATTTATTGTTAAAGCGTTTCTAAAGTTATCTCTCAATGAAGAAAGGGCATTGCTCTGGACTATCAGACAAGCGTTCTTGAGTGGTTTTCAAGTCGCATTTTCGAATCCCATATAGTATGCATGAGAAGCGACTAAGATAAACTGTTAAGATTAAAAAAAACAAAAACAAATGTTCCTTGAGGTTCATGCGTTCAGCGTGTTCCGAAAAAAATCGCAAGCTGTATTTTTAACCTATTCGAAAAGAAAACTGATCAAAAATGTTGTTTTCACAACATCTGAAAACCAAACAAAAACACTCGTCTAATAGTCCACAGTAATGTCCTTTTCTCATTGAGAGCCGACTTGGGCAGAGGCTTAAACCAAAAATTGCTTATTTCTATTGCGACTGCAATTGTAGAAGGTGAAAAGAAACAGTACTGAGGTATTACACATATTCTTACCGACTGGTCTACAGTGGCAAATTAATTAAGCGCTTCTGATTCCTGTCGCACACAAGAGTGGGAAAATTCTGGCTAACCTAGGTCATGATAGCCATGATTTTGTGATGTCACAGCCAGTAAAGGGAAACCGATGGACAACCAGGGTCATCATTGGATGCGGCAGTGAGTGGTGCAGCCAATATCAGGTACTCATTGGGAACTCTGGGCATACTTCGGGCCATGCTTTGCCAACGGTATTTTAATATTGGCCCGCTGTCATGTGCTAACTGGTTTGGGCCCTCTTTTCGTTTACTCCCCAGGGTGGCTGATGGCAGCACAAGGCATCCTGCGTGCGCTATAAGCGTGATCCTTGTAACTCGATGCAATAAACGGATCTTTTTAAAGGAATAATTTGGCACCATCATTTATGAATATTTGCTGGTAAAATGGTACATCAACAGTGGCCGTCATTGGCGAGTGGGTTATATTGCATGTGCCAGTTTTCGAAAGCAGTAGACCAGTGCTCGAAAGCTGGATACCATTATTGGAAAGCTGGATACCAAGGTTTGAAAGTTAGATGCCAGTATGAGACCTTTACTGGTCCATGCTGCAGAACGAACGCTGGGCATGCGTTGATAGCTCTCTTGGCCAAACGTCGGCCCTAAACTGTCATGAAAGCAGGACCAATATGTCAAAGTGGTAGCGCTCGGCCCAAATGTCAGTGTAGCACCGATGTCGGGCCACTTTTGTCAACAATTGCACGACGTTCGCCAATGGTATCGTGCTGCCTGGGACGTTAGGTTAGATATGAAATAAACGCCGAGGTACTTATATTCAAGTACTTTTTGCAGGGGAACATTATGTAATACATAATAAGATGTAGATAATACAGTTTTTAAAGGAAAAATGCAGAGATAAGAAAGTTGAAATTGCATGGGAAGGGATATGAAGTGTACAACAGCTGACATGCGCAAAGAATTAGAGCAGGTTTGTCCGTTATCGCCGCTGCTGTCTATGATTTATACGATAATTATAGCATAAAGGGTACAAGAAAGTAATGTAGGTTATAATTTCTAGTTCTAGTTATGTCGAAAGGTCGAAGCCTAGCGGCTCCTGGCGTTAATGTGTGGTAACCACGAGTGTGTATGCGGCTAGCCAGTAAGATTTACACTATTCAATACTTGTGGGGTCAATGCAGGCTCTCTTAAGCGTTACAGTTATCATAATTATCTCGGGTTGAATGATAATCAAGGATAACACTATAACACCGATAAAATACTGACAATACAGGGACATCAGATAACCAAGCTTGCAAAATTTAAGAACATGGGTGTATGAAGGACAAATATAGATGGAAAATTATGAACAGGTATTAGGGAGAAAGGGGCAAGAGATACAACGATAATGAAACAAGGAGCATTATGAGCGTACCACAGGCATCAAGTATTGAGAGGCATTTAAAAAGGAATTATGGTGACAAGGTTTACTCTCTGGGCTGTATTTATATGCATGAGAGACGACGTTTGGTTTGGGCTAGGGACATAATCGGAAACCTGTCGGCAGGTTAAAACTAAGTGCCGACGGCAAAAGCGCAAATCAGGCACCACTGGGACACCTGTGCAGGGCATGGTTTCAAGAGCTGGAAGCAGAAGATAACATTTTATGAGTTGAATTTGCAGAAAAAGCGTGTAATCGCCACAGAAAAGCAGCACACTAAAATTTATTACGGAGCATCCAGAAAACCAGCACGGAGAATTTAAGGCCTTTAACCCTTTGAGGGTCGAATTATTTTGAAGAAAACTTTCCCAGGTGGTCAAATTACTTTATTGCGGATCTTGAATCTACAAAATGTATATAATCGAGAATAAATAGTAAAAAAAAAATTAGGAACAGTACTTTGGTGACAGCATCACTCACAACTGGAAAATCTTCAATAGAATGGAATAGCAACGGTGATAAGCAAGCTAAGAGCAGCACCAATAAAGATAGAAATCAACTTTCGCCGCCTCTGCAAAACAGTGCCCACAAAGAGAAAACACGTTTCGCGCGACTCCGTTGCGATCCCGCGGCGGAATCGAAACCGCGTAGGCGCGTTGCCACAGAGGGCGAGAATACCTCGCGAGCAACGGTGATAAGCAAGCTAAGAGCAGAGCCAATAAAGATAGAAATCAACTTCGGCAGCCCCTGCAAGATAGTGCTGACAAAAGGAAAACTCAAATTTGGCGCGACTCCGTTGCGATCACGCGGCGAAACCAAAACTACAAAAGGGGTGTTGCCGCAGTCTGTGCCGCCGCGCTAAAGCTAGACATAAGTTCTGCTTATCTCCGTAAGAAGGCAGCACAAAATTCAAACACTTCTTGTAAGTCCTAAGAGGTGGCAGCACCCCCCCAGTGAGCACGCATTGTTCTTTTGGCGCAAAATTTCAAACGGAAGATCGAAACCGTACCCGTACAGCAAAGACCTTGCGGGACAGAAAACCGCCGGCGTACATATACGGCAAAAACCTTCAAAGGGTTAAAAGAGAGGTCAGAGGCACGCAATATAAGAACATCATTAAATGGTCGGAAGAAAAGGATTATGTGCGTTCTATCACAGATCAAGATGAAGTGTGTGTCGCTTTGGGTCGGTACACCCCCATAGTCCAAATAAAACTATCTCGTGTCGATCATGGAAGCACAATCTTCCCAATTTTCGCACGCACATAAAGATACCAAAATCCACTGCTAATTTTATGAATATATGAACGGAATAAGCAATCGTCTAATATCGCCGTTTTGACCGACATCATTACAAGCAACATTGCTAACTTTTTTAGGCGCTTTGTTATCAGACTGTGCGGGTCTTCGATGTACTGTACAGATCTTCTATTTCTCGTTTTGGTGAAATCACTCTGTCTTTAACCCGGTGATTCTGCAGCATTTTTTCTTTTTGTTATTTATTTTTTGAGTTGTCTTTCTCAGTTCTTTAAGGTCATGCTCCGTTCTATTTAAGCGTATAGTGTTCGTTCTCCTAGGCTATCATGCCAAAAGTAACCGAGCAACAAGTTTTTGCTTCTCAACTGCATTACGCAGCCTTTACGGAATCCCCAAGGACCGAAGGTTGTTGGAACGTGAGGACGAAGATTAACCTTACTTTAGACAAAATCGGAGCTCAAGCGCTGCCATGAGTGCTTCGCTACGCGGCTAAGGAACAAACCACCTGTGTCCGGTTACTTTTGGCAAAGACTGTACATCTTCTTAAAACTATTCCCTTGGCATCACTGTTTATCTGTTCTTTATAACCGTTGTAATATTTATTTGGAATATTGTCGGTTTGCCTATTTGTCTTATATATATGATAGCTTAATTGTCAACTCGCTTTATACTCTGGCATATCCCGATAACAGCATCTCCCATCCAGTTCGTTGTTATCATCATATTTTGCTTTCATGTTGTCCTCCCCCGACCCCCCGCCCCCTTATTGTAACGTCCTGCTGGGTCTTTCAGTATTTCAAATAAGTTAAGTATGCCGCCGGCTCACTGACATTATAAACCCCAGGGCTTCCGCGATAATGACTGTGCCTATATCAACATCCACATGGATACTGCCACATTATAATTAATTATTCTTGGGGGCACCAGCGCAAATGACGGGGACGAAGTAAGTGGGGACACAGGACGAGCGCTTACTTAGAGCAACAAGGATTTTTGTCATGCTCGGCGGGTGCTGTGTATAAGATTTCTCTATCCTGCGGATGAATATATACATTGGCAAGATGGCGGTGTATTAACACACTTCTGAAAGAAAATCTGGATTTGATTCAATTAAGTGCTCAGAATTAGAGGACTATTGCCGAGATCGGAAATCTTCCTTTTTTTTTGTTACACCTTAGTGGTATTTTACAGCAACAACTGGTCTGATACATTCTATCCTGGCGTCACCGCAGCTCGGCGCGTACCTGTTCCTCACCAAGCAGAAGAAACTTGGGGCGCCAGCTGTGCCTCTGAGTCGCTTCTACGACCCAGTGCAAGGCAAGATGAAGCTGAGCTACGATGCGGTGTGCACTGTGCCTCCCTTCGTCGCAACATCGGAGTGCATCGTAGCAGCGACCGGAGGAGGAAGCAGCGACGGATACGAAGTGAGTTTCCGGAATACCGACAAACCCCGAGAAAAAGCGTTTGCACTGATCTCGCTGAACGGGAACGGCGCCCGTTGGCGGCCGCGTCGATAGAAACTAGCTCCTCCGAGACTCCGGAGGAAGCGGCAATAGCCTTAGCTATAGCGAACACACGTATATTCAGCGACTCCAAAACAGCCATTCGCAATTTCTCGAGGGGCCGTATCACATCTACCTCACTCCGCATCCTTCAAAACACCCCCCTTCCGATTAGAGAAGTTGAATTGATCTGGGTACCGGCCCACTCGTCTATTCCGGGGAACGAGGCGGCTCACGCGCAAGCCCGAGGTTTCGTCGACCGGTCAGTGAGCGCGCCCTCCGACCCGGATTTCACGATGGACGGGTTGATCTCATTTCATGACATCACCCATCACTTTAGGCTGGAGAGGCGCGTATCCGCCTCCCCACAAATCGTTAAAAAAGCGCAGGAAGTTACCTGGCGCCGATTGCAAACACGCTCTCTTTTGAATCCGGCGATGCTTGCCCTAATGTAACCTGGCCAATACGACCCAGACTGCCATAAATGTGGTGAAAGGGCCACATACGACCACATTCTGTGGAACTGCCAAATGATCCGCCTCCGGCGGAGTTGATACAGCTCCGTTCTCCCGAGCGGTGGGAGGCCGCGCTGGTCACCTCGGACCCCTAGACTCAAGCACGGGAGATCGAGCGGGCCAATGAGGTCGCCGCCAGCCATGGGCTAGCGGCAATCCAGTACGTGTCTCATGCAACCTGCTTTCGACGCAATAAATGTTTCCCAATACAATCCATGTAGTAAACAAGATTTTCTCCTCCAACACTGCATACGCTGGACAGACGTATTTTACAAATCGTTTATGCAGTGTGTTCCCTCGGCACGATGATTGACCTCCACTGTTGCCACCGTTTATTAGCCATTCTTACAAAAACATAACTGCACTATACACCTGTGTGTAGTGGAGCCAAAAATTGGTAGAACGTGACAAGCACTACAGGTCGCCACGTTGATCAAGCGCTGCAGTGAATTTGGGCGCTGTACCCAATAGTCGAAGCCGCGCTAGGCGTGCCCCACTTTTTTCTGCAAGAAAGGCAGTGTTCACTGACGGCAGTACGCTTCGCAAATGCCGTTTTTTTTCATCCGTGCTCAAGGAGCATTGCAAGATGGAAAACTTGAATGATTAATGTCCTCCTGCACACCACCTGATCTTGTCACCTGGGTCTGTGCACCTATGTGGACACAGACGGCTGTGAAACGAAACAACGTCCCTTTGAATAGGCGGTACGTTAACTCCTTGTGTTCTGTGATTGTCCACCACACCCACAGGATTAAGCCAATCTGGATGACAGAGGAGCGCCCATGTACTTTCTCATTCAGGAAAATCTATTTGCATTTCACGTGTCCATGCAATCTAGGCGCAGCACGAACTAGTTTGCAATTTATTTTTACAGTGCTGAAATGCATGCGAGACCCGTTCGTTCACTGCCGTCTTAAATGCCCTTGAAATGTATGCTATTCCAATACGCGTTTTTCAACGTCAATCGTCTGAATCAGTATGGGGAACACCGAAAACACATTCGAGCCCTGAGAGTTCCCTCTGCATGTAAACGCGTTTCTCACTGCAGGCGCCTTCCGAATATCCATGATTGACAAGTAAAAGTTTGCTCCAAGCTCAGAAACTTTAACGATCTGCGGACGAAGTGCAGTTTTTTTTTTTGCAGTAGGAAAATTTGCCTGTATAACACGGGCCCTCCAGAGGGCATAAATTCCAAACAGAAAAAGAACTACGCCTGGTTATTCATTTTCGTTCGGTTCATTCTCTGCCATATCAGTTTCAGAGTTCATCAGTAGGACACAGCCTCAGCGTCTCCCACCGTCTTTTGCACTTGTTTAACACAAGAGCTGATATATGCCCACCAAAATTAAAAGAGTAAGCTCTCATCGACTAACGCACTAAGTACGAGGAATCAAAGTTGGCAGATAGTGAATAATGCTCTCACTACTAGAGCTTCAATCATAACTCGCGCCTGCTAGGAAAAAAAAGCAGTGAAGGTGAAAGGTGACACTTTTATATGACAATGTGCTTTTATTGCTAGTGGCGTTCACTGCGGAGTGGAAGTACATATGATTAAAAATCTTCAACTAATCTTTTCTTAACATAAGTTAGCGACGGTACCGCCAGTTTACCATGATGACTGCGAGTCGGAACTCAGACTCACTTTACATACTTTCATTGGAGCACGGTGATCTCTCCGGGTAAAGGAGTGCATCGCAAGAATGATCAAGCATGGCAGGTGTGGCAGTGAGCCTGGTGGGCCGAAGAGATTACCGGAGATAAGGTGCCTGTAGCTGGAACCGGACGACGAAAGGGCACGGCAGCGGTCTTTATTCTGCAATAGACGTGTAGCGAAACCGATGTAAAGAAGGATGGCCTCCCAGGTCTTGTGTTCGGCATCGACATACATGGCAAGCATATCGGCGATGGTTTTGTTCAGGCGCTCGGTCAGTCCGTTGGTCTGCGGATGGTGTGCAGTTGTCCTGCGGTGGCTGGTTTTGCTCTAACGCAGGATGGCTTGCGTCAGTTCAGCCATGAATATTGTTCCTCTGTCCGTGATGAGCACATCGAGAGCGCCGTGTCGCAGAAGAATGCACTCCTTGAAAAATTTATCGACTTCTGCTGCTGATCCGTTCGGTAGGGCTTTTGCCTTGGCATAGCGGGTCAGGTAGTCAGTCACTATATTGACCCGCTTATTTCCAGTCGTTGACTTTGGGAAAAGGCCAAGCAAGTCCATGCCGATCTGCTGAAAGTGCCTTGAGGGGGCTTCAGTGGGGTTCAGAAATCGTGCTGGTCGGGTTGGAGGGATCTTTCGTCGCTGACAATCTCGGCAGGTTTTCACATAGTGTGCGACATCGCAGGCAGTCGGGGCCAGTAATACCTGTCTTGAATGCGGACGAGGGTTCGAGAAAACCCGAGATGTCCAACTGTCGGCTCGTCGTGTGAAGCCTGAAGAACTTCGCGCAGGTTTCCAGTCACAACAAGAAGGTAGGCTGTATTGTTCACCGCAAAGTTCTTCTTCACGAGGACATAATTCTGTACAAAGAACGAAGACAATCCTCGCTTGAAGGAGAAGGGGGTGCAGAATCCTTGGCTACCAAGTACTCGATGAGGCGTTTTGGGTCAGGGCTTAAGCTTCTTGGAAGCTTATGCGGCGGCTCGGGCTGACCTACAGCGGTCAAGGCCCTTCTTATATAGGCTTGCTCCACGTATGTTTGTTCTTCATGCCAAGGTAGGCGCGCTCATACACAGCATCGGCTCTGCAAGCTCCTCCGCCTCCTCCTCGCGCCGGGAGCGCCTCCCCATTGGTCGCCGCTGTGACTGGCTTCGAGGAGCTTCTGATGCGGCACCGCTACCGACGGGCCAGTGAAGTGTGAGAGGACATCTCTTAGCACATGCAAAGCTATGCCCTCTCCGTACATCGAGTAGAAATGACACCGACATTCCAGAAGGTACGGCTGACGCAATCCCTTTGGCGTCGCGCCGGCGAGCAGTGGTGGAGAGGGTAGCCACACGGACAAGGCTAGTCGCTCTCCACAGTTTCCTTCTCCCCTGTTTTACGACGCTCGCTGGCCAGATGCGTCCGCGCGGCGCTGTTTTTTTTTTAAATGCGCCGAATTTTTGACACCTGCTATCACCCGATGCCTACACAATGGAACCTGGCGCACAGCCAACGCCCATCGGGCTTTGCCGGCCCCGTGAGCCACCGACTTTCTGTGGAGAACCACAGGAAGATGTAGAAGACTCGCTGGACATGTACGAACATGTGGCAGCGCCTAACACTTAGGACGACAGCGCTAAGCTTCGAAGTATTTATTTTGCATTGGTCGACACAGCCAGAACGTGGTTTGAAAACCACGAATCTTCCCTCACAACCTGCGCGACCTTCAAGAAGCAGGTAGCGTGTACGTTCGCTAGCGTCGTACGGAAGAAAAAAGCAGAGGTGCTGCTGCAGTCACGAATTCAACACCCAAAAAAGGCCATGACTGCGCATGTTGAAGAAATGAAACGCCTTTTCAGTCGCTCCAGCCCTAACATGACTGAAGAAAAGAAGTTCAACTGTCTGATGCATGGCGTAAAAAAGCAACTGCTCGCCGGTCTGTTCCTGGATCTTTCAAAAACGGTCGCCGAGCTTGTAGTTGAAGCTTTTACCATTGAAAATACCTTTGGCGTCGGACCCGTCAATGCAACCGACCACTTCAAGCGCTGACAAAAAGCCCCACCCCGCAGAAGATGCCCCTGCAAGCGGGGATAACCTGCGAGATCTGATACGCGAAATTGTTCGCGAACAACTTCGTCGGCTGCTTCCATCCGCAACACAGCAGACTCAGCAGAGTCAAGTGGCGTCGCTCACGGACATGAATAAGTACAGCATGCACTTGGCTCCCCGCCACCGTCGACACCAACGGAAGCTGAAGCCATTACCTACGCCGCCGCAATACTCTGTCCTCCACCTCGACGAGACCCCCCAAGTCCTCAAGTCCTCTTCCGCAAGCACCAGCTCTACAAGAACGACGGCCCTTAGCTCCCGCACGCCCACCTTATCAGTGACGCAACGGATCTATGAAATGCGACGAGGGGAGGAATTCCGACAACCGGCCACTGTGTTTACTTTGTGGCCACGCCCCTGCCGGTACAGACGCATCCACGACCGCTCCCCGCCCAGCGGCCACAGGAAATCGACGACAACCTGCGAAGAGGGCAGTCGCCGAGGAGTCTGCTCCCCGTCGCCGCCCACCTCACGTTTTGCATCACCGGGCCTCAGCTACGCCGCGGCTGTCCGAGGAAGGTCCTCTACCCCGTGTAGGGGAAACCAAACAAAGCAACCTGTGGAGGTCAGGTTGCTTGCCGAGGAAATGACAAATGTCCTCCAGCGACCACGCCATATGAAGACGCCGCATACAATATCCTAGGCCACGAAGCGAAACGCCTTCAAAACGACGCCGCCATTCATAAAAGCTTCGACCACACGCCCCATCCGCGATTCACATACCCGACGAAGCCGTGACCCGACGCCGAGGACGACGTGCAGCGCCAGAGGCAGGACATCCGAATCATACGTGGTTATCGGGCCTGGAAAGTTATCGCTCTAGTTGACACAGGAGCCGATTATTTGGTGATGAATGGACCATGTGCTGCGCCGCAGAAGAAAGTAACAAGCGCTTGGGACGGCCCACAAATTAGCACTGCACGGGGTCACCTCAATACGCTATCAGGACGATGCATAGCGCGAGTGACTGTGAACGGATATATCTATCCTGCGATATTCGCTGTGCTACGGCAATGTTCCCGCGAAGTGATGTTGGGCATGTATTTCCTTAGTGAGCATCAGACGATCATCGACATGCGATCCAAGCTGATCGCACTTTCCACAGACGAGGCCATCTCTTCAATGAGAACTCCAGGAACATCACGCTGCACTAGGTATCCTGGAGGAACAAGTGAGTGTCCCACCTCGCTCAAGCGTCATCGTCACCGTAGGAACCATAGAAGCAAGTAACACTGAAGCCATCATCTAGGGGAACATGCAATTGCTTCTCGACCCAAGACTCGGCATCAAAAGAGGCATCACAAACTTCCGCAAAGGCCAAGCCGCAGTACTAAAGAGTAACTTCAGCGAAGAATACCGGCGCATTAACAGAGGAACGATGATTGCTTTTTTCGGCGAGATATCCGATATACTAAACTCCTTCGGCCTCTCCGACTCATCCGCAGAAGGTTCGCCTGACCAAGAGAACACGCGCACTTTCGACATCAACCCAGCCTCTCCCCGGGGTAGTCAAGACCAGATCCACAATCTGCTTCGAATGCGCAGCCAGTGTTTCTCGTCGTCGCCGAAGGTCTGACAAATGCAGATTGACAAGCATCGCATTATATCCAGCCAGCGCGCCCGACCTCTCCACCAAAGCCCCTACCGTGCGTCGCCGCGAGAACGACAAGCCATCCGAAACCACGTGGAAGAAATGATTCGCAACGTATTTTCCAGCCTTCAGAGAGCCCCTGGGCGCCTCCGATTGTTCTAGTCAGAATGAAAGACGGCGCACTTTGATACTGCGTCGATACCGCCGCTTGAACAACATAACAAAGAAGGACGTCTAACATCATGCCCGCATCGATGACACAGTGGATCGGCTCTACAACGCCAAGTATTTCTGATCGATAGACCTCAAGAGAGGCTACTTGCAAATTGAGGCCCATCAAAGAGATAAAGTGCGTTCAGGGGGAGATGGGCTCCACATTGCTCGAAGCACGCAAAGCTAGACTGAAACTATATTTCACGGACGCCTAAGAAAATTGGAATAGCAGTTGGCAAAAGACAGGGCTAATGGAGAGACCTGGCCGACACCTTTGCCTGCAGTGGGCGTAGTCAAGCTGATGATGATCATAGCGCTCGGTCATGCTCAGCTTATAGCCTCGCGTCGCGCCGGCATGCCGGCGACTGAAAGACGAGCCGCTAATGCAGACGGCACCGCTGTGTGCCGGAAACACGTGACTTCCGGCGCACAATTTGTCAGACAGCTCCGGTAGCGAAAACCTCGCTCGAGCTTTCCTTCTTCCATGCCAGGTTGGTAAAATACGCGAGGACAACGTTTCTTCTGGTGTATTTATATTTTGTTTTTTATTTCGGCTGTTAAACGCAGAAGTGGAAGCGCTCGGTTCCAATTAAAATTTGAATTAATTCGTTTTTAAACTAGCAAAGTCATTGTTTGAGCGTTGTGGCACGTCTACTTTTTTCTTCCTCGTCTGTCTGTTCGCTTCACGTTTCGTAGTTTTTTTCTAGTTTTTAGAGCTTATTCAAATGTAATTCAAATGGAACAATAATAAACAGTCCTGTGTGGCAGATGATTATTAGCATCATACAACAATCCCCTTCGTTCTGAAATTCGTTAAAAAATAGGTTATTTATTTTGTAAGGGGCTTTACTGGCAAAAGGCGCTTGACCGGGGCGACCAGGCGGAGCAGTAAAATCGGACGTCCAGGCTCGAACAGTCAGCGCTCTCGTCTCGCGCTAGGCATTGGCGC
Source organism: Amblyomma mixtum (assembly GCF_055824585.1). Lineage (NCBI taxonomy): Eukaryota > Metazoa > Arthropoda > Arachnida > Ixodida > Ixodidae > Amblyomma > Amblyomma mixtum. Next base: position 118,911,482 of record NC_143018.1, read on the forward strand.
TCCCACTGCGGGCGCTGATCGTCTTCTTCTTTACAGTCGGCCCCCCGGAGAAATAGATCTATCCTGGCGACTTAAGGGGACGTGAATATGCATGGGTCGTAATGTGGCTTCAAATGAGACACGTGAACTGTCTCGCGCCCACGTCGTCGGTGATCTGGCGAAGGCGTTACAGGCTCGATGATGTAGTAACCGGGGAAGTACGCTCCAGGACGCGGTAGGGCCCATGGTACTTCGGAAGCAGCTTGGAAGACAGGCTAGGTGAGGCAAGAGAAACACGGAGCAAAACAAGGGAGTTTGGTAGAAATGTGCCATTGTCATGCGTGCTGTCCAAGCGGTATTTTTGACCCCCCTGGTCGGCGGATGTGAACGCCCGAGCTAGCTGCCGGCACTCTTCGGCGTGGCGAGATGCTGCGGAAACAGTTGTGGATTCCGAAGAACCGGGCCGGAAAGGAAGAATGGTGTCAAGTGGGGACGAAGGTTCACGCACGTAGAGCAGGAAAAATGGCGAAAAACCAGCTGTACTCTGAATGGCAGTGTTGTAAGCGTACGTGACATAGGGTAGTACTGCGTCCCAGTTGGAATGGTCCGCCGCCATGTACAGAGGGAAAAACACATGCCTAGAACAACCAATCTCTGCGTTCCGGAGCTCCCAAAGCCGCTGCGACCAAGAGGGCAAAAAATGACGATGAAATTCTATGAGTTCATCAGCCCATGTTTACATCCAGACCATTTTTAATCAAATATAATCGCTAGTTATCGCGTGTTACGCCCGAAACACGCTCAGAGCGTGTTCTAGACATGCGTTTTGCCCTCTGTACATTTACAGCATGTCACCTAACGTAGAATTAAAGGTTCAGTCAGCCCGTTAGTCTGCGGGTGGTAAGCCGTCGTGGTGCGATGGGTAACGTTGCATTGCTCTAGAAGGCATCAAACGACTTCGGACAGGAACACACGTCCCCGGTAGCTCAGAAGTTCACGTGGGGCTCCGTGGCGAAGTATGAAGCGGTGCAGGAGAAAGGCTGCAACATCTCGCGCCGTAGCAGATCGAAGGGCAGCTGTTTCGGCGTACCGTGTGAGATGATTGACAGCGACAATCATCCAGATGTTTCCTGTAGCTGTGTAAGGAAGCGGTCCGTACAGCTCTATGCCAACCCGGTCGAAAGGCCTGGATGGGCAAGGTAGACACCGCATGGGGCCGGTCGGATGGTGGTGACTAGGCTTGCGGCGTTGACAGTGTGGGGAGGAGTGGAGGAATTTGCTGCCGTAGGTGTACTTACCGCGCCAGTTATAACGGAGGCAAAGACGTGTAAAGTTTTGAAAGCACCGGCGTGAGCGGCTGCTGGGTAATCGTGAAAGGCGGCGCACGCTTCGGAACGTAAGTGTCCCGGGATACACAAGGAGCCATTTTCGGCCGTCACAAATATAATTGCGGCTGTACAAGAGCCCATCGCGAATCTTCAAGTGGGCAGCTTGACGGCGCAGTGCCCGTGGGACAGTGGTGAAGGAAGGATTCGAAAGCAAGTTGAAAATAGAACCGATCCATGGGTCCTTGAGCTGCTCGGTGCCCATGGTGGTCATCGTTAAGGAAGCGCAGTCGACGCGGGGAGGTCAAGCAGGTTCAGTGGTCAGAGGTGAGCGTGACAAAGCGTCGGCGTCGTGATGCTTCCGGCCAGAGCGATATACCACATGAATGTCATACTCTTGAAGGCGTAAGGCCCACCTAGCGAGGCGTCCATTGGGGTTCTTCAGGGTGGACAACACACAAAATTAATGATGGTCTGTAACGACGTTGAAAGGTCGGCCGTAAAATAAAGTCGAAATTTTGTTATCGCCCAAACGATTGCCAAACACTCTTTTTCAGTCACAGAGTAGTTCAACTCCGACTTCGTCAGATTGCGACTCACGTATGCAACAACATACTCAGCAAAGCCCGGTTTACGTTGCGCAAGGACGGCAACAATACCAACGCCACTGGCATTTGTATTGATTTCAGTGGGCGCATTGGGGTCGAAGTGGCGTAATAACGGCGGAGAGGTAAGCAGCCGGCGCAAGCTTCTGAATGCGTCGTACAGGCAGGATTCCAGCCACTGAGGTCGTTGCTGGCGCGAAGAAGCGTAGTCAGAGGCGCGATGATTGAAGCGAAATTACGGATGAAACGCCGAAAGTAAGAGTATAGACCGATGAAACTGCGAAGTTCCTTCATCGTAAAGGGCTTCGGGAACTCGGACACAGCACAAAGTTTTGCTGGATCGGGAAGCACACAATCCTTAGATAAGATGCGGCCTAAAATTGTGAACTGTCGGGTAGCGAAGCGACATTTCTTCAAATTTAGTTTTAGCCCAGCTTCAGTGAGACATTTCAACACCTGTCCCAGGCGTGCGAGATGAGTCTGGAAGTCCGGGGCGAACACAACAATGTCATCGAGATAGCACAAACAGGTTTTCCATTTCAGGCCTCGTAGTATAGTGTCCATCATGCGCTCAATGGTTGCGGGTCATTACATAGTCCGAACGGCATTACGGTGCATTCATACAGCCCGTCTGGCGTCACAAACGCTGTTTTGGCGCGGTCATCGTCGGCCATCCGGACTTACCAGTATCCGGAGCGTAGTTCTAGAGACGAAAAGAATTCAGCGCCCTGCAGGCAGTCTAGGGCGTCATCTATTCGGGGCAGAGGATAGACGTCTTTGCGAGTGATTTTGTTGAGGCGGCGGTAGTCCACGCAAAAGCGGATAGAGCCGTGTTTCTTGGTGACAAGAACCACGGGGGAGGCCCAAGGACTGTGGGAGGATTGTATGACGCCACGTTGCAGCATGTCCTTCACCTGTTCGTCGATGACATGACGTTCGGCCGGTGGCACACGGTACGGTCGTTGGCGCAACGGCGAGTGGGGGCCGGTGTCGATCCGGTGGGTCACGGTCGATGAACAGCCCAAACTGTGTGTAGTAAGGTCAAAGGAGGAACGAACTGGGCCAGCAGGGCAAGAAGCTGGGTCTTATGCGCTGTCGTAAGGGAAGCGTCGATAGAGCTGGCGAAGACGTCCACGAGAGCAGGATCAGTCGGAGCGGCGCAAGGAGTAAGTGAATCCGTTGGGAGACCGCAGGACTCGTCCTCGGAGTAGTCACAGACGACTAGAAAAGCAAATGGCTGTACAAAGCCCAGGCATTGGCCGCGATGCAAGGCAAAAGGGCGCATGAAGAGGTTTGTGACGGGCATTGCACTGCAGCCAGCTGCGACTGTAAGCACGGCGGAGGGCAGGCGATCGTTGCGAGCAAGAAAGGTGTCGGACGGGCTGAAGATGAAAGGTCCGTCGGAAGCAGAGGCGCAGGATAGAGACGAGCACAGATGAACACGGCGGTATCGCGATATCGTCGACCATGTTAATTTCGCGCACGTTGTTCGCGTCGGGCCAATCTGATCATCGTGGAAGGGAAAAAACTCAACCTAGGCACGAGTGCAGTTATTGACGGCGTGATGTTGGGAAAGAAAGTCCCACCCTAAGATGACGTCATGAGAGAACGAGGAAGAAATGTTGAAATCAATGATGTACAGCGCGTCCTTAACAGTGACCCTGGCAGTACAGGCGGCCAACGGATTAATCAGGTGCGAATTGGCGGCTCGCAGCGAAAGTCCAAATAGCAGCGTTGTCGCTTTGCGCAACATAAGGCACAGTTTCTCACTCATTACGGATACAGCAGCGCCAGTATCAAGCAGGGCAAAAGCATCGGTGCCCTCTACAGAAACTTCTTTGACATTGCACGGAGATAGGCGAGGTCTTGAACTCTTCGTCAAACACGCAGCTCTTGCCTCCGGAACTGCGGGGACCAGTTTTTTGTTGGGGAAGTAGGACGACGGCCCATCGGAGAAACCGAGCGACGACGGGGAGATTGGGAACGGTGGAGAACAGTCCGGGGGCCATGGGAAGTGGGTACGGTCTCAGGAGAGGAGGGAGGCTGAAAGTGCTGGGGAGGGGCGTAGGTGTAGGCGCGAGGGTCGGCGGTATCAGGAGAGGGCAGGTAGCGCCGGCGGCAGTGACGCATCACGTGACCCGGAATGCCGCAGGCGTAGCAGATGGGAAGGTTGTCAGGCGTCCGCCAAGGGTGGAAGCGTTTGGGTGGCGGTCGAGTAGTAGGAGGGAACGGGGTCGGCCGCGGTGAAGGTCGTGACAGCACAAACGCCGCAGGGCGAGGTTGCCTGACGGCCTCGGCATACGTAAGAGGGGCAGTAACGGAAGGTGGGGGACAACCAGATGGCAGGGCCTCAGACACTTTCTCCCGTATTTCTTGAAGTATAGGCGCAAGATGACATGGTGAACTCGGAACGGACGGAAGGAGCGACGGCTGCCGAGCGACCTCCTCACAAAGAAATTGCTTGAATTGCAGCAAAAGGATGCTGTCTTCGGTGCACACAAGGCCAGCGAGCGGCTCGGGCTGCGCAGAGGGTGACCGAGTGGAAACACGCAGGCGGCGGAGCTCGTCGTAGGCTTGGCACAGGTCGAATATGGCGCTGACGGAGGTGGGGTTCTCAGCCACAAGCATGTGAAATGCGTCCTCCTCGATGCACTTGAGGACATGCTTGATTTTGTCTTCCTCCCTCATCGACGCGTCGACACGCTTGCAGAGGTCGATGACGTCCTCGATATAGCTCGTGAACGTTTCGCCGGTCTGCTGGGCGCGAACGCGAAGTCGCTGCTCGGCGCGAAGCTTTCGGACGGCCGGCCGGCCGGCCGAAGATGTCTGTGAAACTGGTTTTAAAGGCGGACCAGGTTGGAAATTCCACTTCGTGGTTCTTATACCAGAGGTTGGCTACTCCGGTTCGATAAAATATGACGTTGGTTAGCTTTATGGAGTCGTCCCACCGGTTATGGGCCCTCACCCTTTCGTAAGAGGAGAGCCAATCCTCGACGTCGTTCTCTTCCACACCGCTGAAGATGGTAGCATCGCGCTGGCGGACCGTACCAGGACAAACAACGGGCGTCGGTGAAGTGCCGACGGGCTGGGTCCGGGTGGTGTCAGATGGCACGGTGGTAGCGAGGGTACGGTTGCGTCGGGCCAGGATTGAACTCCGCGACCTCCACCAAGATGTAAGGGGCTTTACTGGCAAAAGGCGCTTGGCCGGGGCGACCAGGCGGAGCAGCAAAATCGCACGTCCAGGCTCGAACAGTCAGCGCTCTCGTGTCGCGCTAGGCGTTGGAGCTCCCACTGTGGGCGCTGATCGTCTTCTTCTTTACAATTTATTTATTTATCAGATACCCACAGCGCCTTTCGGCATTACATTGGGGGGTTACAAACGCAAAAGTAAATAGCACAATGCAAAATGCAAAAACACGTCACATACAAGTGATGAGAATAACACAAAAAGTATGCAGCATAATAACAAAAAAAAAGCAGACACGCGGTCATACACTCGAAAATGGGAACGTGCGCATGTGCTTATATACCAAGAGGGACAAGACTGTCGACCCACATGAACATGAAATTCACCCACATGAACAGTATCCAATCACCTCTTGGTCGGAGCAAACTTTTGCTCCGAAATCACTTTTTATCCTCATCACGAAAAAAATACTGGCTTATAATGGAAATAAAATCGAGGCATATTACGTATATGCTACGTAAATTAGTGTCTGGTGTGCGATAAGTAGATGAACCGATATTATTTTTCAATGAGGGAATAAATGTCTACATTTTTGGAAATGAAATAGTATGTGTTCCTTTGAAAACACCAAACAAGTATATTTGTGTTTAATGAGTACGGCCACAGCCGCGAACATTTCGGAGCTTTCAAGCGAATGATTCATGGTCAAGTTGGCGAGTGCGCATGGTTTAATTAACGCACAGCTGCCTTTAATCTCAAACTCTCTAAATAGCCCCTCGGTGAAAACAATTGCCGGATTCTCTTTTTCTCCGGCAGGTGGCAGCATTCGCAGGAGTCGCGGAACTGACGAAGCGCTTCGATACATCGTACGATGACGAGATGGGGAGAATGCCAGTTGTCGTGTACGACATCGAGCTGGACGACCACAAGAACGTCTGCAATTTTACTTTGAAGCCACCGCTCCTCGCAGCTATAGCAGGAACGGGAACCATCTGATTACCCGGCCTCATTTGTATCGAAAACAATGAACTCTTCACTAGTTAAGCGGCGAAGATAACGCGCATATAATAATATAGAAAAACAATGAAGAGTAAGCGCATACTGAAATGAAACCTGAACACTTCCTTCGTCTCTCCTTGATCTGCCAGCCAACGCTTCTATGGCCTACATGGGCTAGTTGTTTTACTGCGTTGAAATTCATCGCCTAATGGTACTACAGCATTTGTTGCTCATATCGTACTCTCCTTTATATTGAGGTAAAGGACGCGCGAGCAATAGTTGTGTCACGAAGTGCGCGACGGTGGGCAAAATGTTCAGGCCCATGTGGACGAGGAACTGAGAAATAACAGCGTGATATTCATGGAAGCCAATGCGCTCAAACAACAGAGAAAGATGGGCGCGGCAGCGTCCTCTCTATGACAGAGCAAGCTAATTTCGCCGAGGTGACGTAAAAGTAGTGCCATGAGAGGGAAAGATTTTATCATGGGTTAGGGCTGAATACATGGAGCGTTTGTACGGCGGCAAGTTAGCGATTTTCGGCGGACGGCACGCACTGGACGCCCGGCGTCGAGAATAGCGCCCGCCGCCGCTGATCTGGACCCGCCAGATATTGACGCGCGGCGTCCGGTGAGATCGGTAGCCACAGTGGAAGAATAAACTGTTTCTTCCACCGTGTCGGTAGCGGCGGCTGAAGCGACCCGCTAGCAGCGCAGAAAGCCCGCTCTTCCGGTTTGGCCGCCTCTGCCTGCCGCCGCCAACATGGCCGCCATGGCCGACGAGCTACGCAGTGATTTTGGCACGGAAATGTTATTGTCGTGAAAATAAACGCATCATCAGACATGAGATGTCGCTCTTTTTTTTTGAGAATACGGCCGAATCTTGGATCGGGATGCCTGCTTTTCCTTCCTGAAGCGAATGGGTCGAAGAAAACCGCCGCCCATGGCGTCCGCGGCTGAGCCAGCGTCGAAAGGTACGGGACGGCATGCAAAATTCTTGTAGATATATGCACGCGCGCTAAAATTCGTAAAATGGTGTCGAAGTGAAGACTTTCGTGACTCTAACAGAAGGGTCAGCGTCGCTGCTCTCACAGACGACCTTGCTCAGTGGTGTTTGAGACTTGTGGATCTCATTTGGATCTCAACAACTACAGGCCCATTTCTATCTTGCCAGTTTTTTCAAAAGTAGTCGAACAGGTGATTAATAAACGTTTATTAAGTTTCTGCAATATAAATAACATTCTGACCGATAAACAGTACGGGTTTCGAAAACAACAATGTACGGAAACAGCACTACTACGCATTAAAGAAAAAATAGTTAGCAACTTTGAGAATAAACTGTTCACAATAGGAATATTTCTTGACTTTAAAAAGGCGTTCGACTCTATCAAACACGATATCTTATTGCTAAAGTTAAGTGAGTATGGCATAAGGGGAATTGCACTTAACCTAGTGAAAAGCTATTTAAGTAATCGACTACAGTGCACAGAAATACTTAAATCGAGATCCGCACTAGGAGATATCAAATATGGTGTCCCACAAGGTTCTATTCTCGGTCCGCTCCTTTTTCTTTTGTACATAAATGACATTATTAACGTGCCCCTAACAGCAGACATCATACTATATGCTGATGACACTAACGTATTTTTTTCTGGTGCAAACTTATCTAATGTTCAGCGCGAAGCTAACATTTGGCTAAAGAACATTTCTGAATGGCTAAGAATAAATAAATTAGAACTTAACATTAAGAAAACAAAGTACATTGTTTTTCGCCCTCGTGGTAAGCATATTGATGAAAACATAGCGCTAAAATATAACGGTGAGACCATCGAGCGCTCCATTTCTCATAAATTTCTGGGAGTTTTGTTTGAAGAAAACTTGAACTGGTCAAATCATATCGACAGCATAAAAACCAGTATTGTGAGATCTATTGGTATTATTAATAAGTTAAGAAACTTGCTACCCCAACAACTGAAAATTCAGCTTTATTATAGTCTAGTGCATTCACGCCTTCAGTACTGTTTATCCGTTTGGGGAACTACAACAAAAACCAACTTAGATAGGTTATATACATTGCAGAAACGAATAGTACGCATTATAGAAAATGCACCTTACAGGACTCATTCTGCCCCACTTTTCAAGAAGAACACTGTGCTAACTATCGAAAACCTGTTAAACAGAAAAACTGCAATTGCCATATTCCGCGCAGTCAAGCTTAATGAAACTGAATTTTTCCGAAAATATCTGCTGAAAGAACACAGCTACAACACAAGGTGCACAGCTTACAACATATGTAAAATACGCACAAATTATGGCATGCAAAAGCAATCCTTTGTTATACCCGATTTGTTAAATCGTCACCCAGCCATCATGACAATTGTAAATCAATCACCGTCCATAGGGGTTTTCAAAAAGAAGTTGAATGCCTACTTAATGTCATAGTAGAAAGGACTTGACTTCGTACATTTCTTGCTTTTTGAGTGCTAGTTTCTTACCTTTGCATCACGTTTTGTATCGCTGCATGTTTTTTTCTTTTTTTTTCGTTTTTTCACCTGTAATTCAGTGCCTGCAACCGTTTTCATGTCCACATTTTCCTTTCTTTTCCTTCACCGTATGCTGAGGTGCTGTGTGTATTGAGAGGCTGACACTCGTCAGGCACCTGTGCCTTTTTGTCAGCCTCTTAGACAGACCTGTACATTTGTATCACGTCTGCCTGAAATAAATAAACTTCAAACTTCAAACTTCAAATTTGCTTTCGCGCCGAGGGATACGCGGTGGCGCTCCGCCGCTTCTACGCTCCGTGTATCTACAGCCGGGTGTCGCTCCGCAACGACGTTTTCTGCCGCGCGATTAACGTCGAAAAAAACGTCGCACGTATTTTTTCAGTGCTGGCAATTCCCTACCTTAGGCCATACGTCTCGTACTTGGCGCTTCTCGCAAACGCCGGCCTTTTTGGGCTCTCTTTCGAATGAGTATCTGCCATTCCTGTGAGAAGTGTATATTTTTAAAAGAAACAAACGTAGGTTCTCCATAGTTAAAAATTGTTGCACTGGAGTACCGACTATTTAACGCGAAACTGTCAGAAACGTAACAGCTTAGCGAGTAGGGAAAGCTGTATGTTCATGTTACCAAGATGCTCTGATGCAGAACAGAAAGTACCCGACAGAAGGTGAAGCCCAGCGTCGATGTTCAGCTGAGTGGCATCCGTGCGCGGTAGCCAGGGGCCGTATATCATAGGCTGTTCATTTTCTGTTGCTCACTTCAGGTCCATTTCATCCAGTGGTGACTCATATACACCTACGTCTTTCAATCATCTGTCACAAGCGGCCCCGCCATTGTGTGGGTGATTGGTGGCTGGACCTTACCATTGGCTGAATTTGGGTGAAATATGCAGCCAGTGTTGAGTACATCGCAGCGCTCTGTCAACAGCATGCGACAGGACTTGACCACTGGTTGCCGTTGACTGCGATATGCTGCCAATGGTGAGGTCCCATCGCCAACCACACAATGGCTGGGTTGCTAGCCGCAGACGTTTGGAAGCCGCTGGTATGTCTCAGTGACAACTGACAGCAGATCGAATGGACGCTAAACTGAGAACGGTAAATGGACAGCTTATATAGAATACGCAATAGGCGCCCGTGTGCTGTGCGATGTCAGTGCACGTTAAGGCCGATTCACACGGCGGTCCGTTCGCCCGGGGCCCGCACACTACGTGTTCATGCGTCACCACGTTGAGAGGCGCGCTGTCGGCCCGCGGCCTGGTCAGCCCGCCCCTCAATGTGCTGATGCATGCACGCGTGATGCGCAAGACGCGGGTTAACGGACCGTCGTGTTAATCGGCCTTTAAAGATCCCCAGGTGGTCGAAATTATTGCGGAGACCTCCACTACGGCTCCTCTTTCTCTCTTTCTTCTTTCACTCCTACCTTCCCTCCTTCCCTTATGGCTCGGTTCAGATGTCCACCGGTATATGTGAGACAGATACTGCGCCATTTCGTTTCCTCAAAAACCAACATACCAATTTATATTACGGCCTCAGGTTATTTCAACGGCTCGAAACGAATCGGTCTCTGCAGGAAGTTAATGAGCGGGATTAACATAGTGACCCAAGCGAGCGCTTCCAGGCGCGCGACTACGCGCAAGCTCTCCACCTCTCCTTTCTGTTTCCTGACGAATCGGACAGTTTTGAGGACAGGAGCAGGGCAAAAAAAAGGCTGTGGTTTAGCTCTCGTTAAACATGGAGTGACGCGAGAGCTCCGCCTAGCAGCCTATTTATACAGCTCTGATACCTCACCTCCTCTCCACTCCTTTCCCCTCAACACGGCGCATGCGCGCAGCTGTTGCAGCCTAACATCCGCGAACGACGTTAGCAAATCGCTGCTCACTCGAATGTCTAAAAAATTAACTTTACCTTGGAATATCGGTTAGCCTTTCTGAAGACAGCGCATTGGGAAGTTTCCCTCCTGCCATAAACTCATCTCAGCACGCTCGTGCATCGCGACGCTGGAATCATTTGTTGGCTTCTGAGCGGACCTGTTTTGAGTTCATGAGATTTCATTCGAACCTGCGCTCAGCCGCGCCACTAAGAGGGCGTTGCCGCTTATCACCCCCCTTAGGCAAATCAGCCTTCTTTGTCATTTACAAAAAAATTTGTGGGTGCTTAGCGTGGTTAAGCCTGGAGTATTGCGAGAGCAATACTTGGCTGGCTACACTTGGGCTGAAACTTGGCATGGCATTTATTTATGCACTTTGTTTATTCCAATGAATACACTGTTGGTCAGTGAAGAAATGGCTATTTATACACTCGTTATTGCATATCCATCCGATGGTTTATACATAACCAAGTCTGAACTGCTTCCCCATTGAGTTGTAGACTTTGGCTGCAGAGGGCTAAGTTGAAGGTAGTACTTGTTTTCAAGCTCTCTCGTTCGCCTAACTAGTCGACGGCATAGTGAATCTCGGCTGGCGCAGTGAAACGCCAGCATATACCGACTGTTCCGTAAATCATAGAAAATCGAAAAAAAACTTATCTCGGCATAACCGCGCGTTTGTTCGGGTGCAAATTTCGCACAGAGGTTGCATTTGGTGGTCAGTTTTGTTTTATGCTACATTTAGGTGGGGTACTTGCCTGATTCGGTCAGAATTATTTGGAAATCCCCATTGTATGCGGCGACGGAGAACCAAACCCGAAAGTCTTCGCAGCACTGGTACCCGTGGCGCCATCTCGCACTTACCGGAGAAACGAGCCCTCTACCAGGAGGGCGGCGTAGGAGGACTTGGACTCGCATAGCCAAGTCAGGGCCATGGCCTTCTCTTGGTCGCTGGACGACCGCATTTTCGGGGATGTATTGCGCTGCTTCGCAGCAGACAGCACCAAACAAAGATGATTCGCTCCCCAATTGAGCACAGCTGGGTTTCTACGCTGGGCACGAGCTGGCGCTGCGGGTACCAGTGCTGCTAAGTTTTGGTTCCCCGTCGCCGCAGACGACGGGGATTTCCAAATAATTATGACCGAATCAGAGAAGTACCTCACCTAAATGTGGTATAAAACAAAACTGACCCCCAAACGCAAGCTCTGTGCGAAATTTGAGCCCGAACAAACGTGCGGTTAGGAGGAGACAATTTTTTTCTCTCTCTAATTTACGCAACACGCGATATAAACGTCGCTTCGCCCCTGGAAACTTGCCTGCACCTTCGCATGAACGCGCGCTCATGAACTCGCGCGCATGACCGCCCCACGCAACACAACAACGGAGCGAGTTGGTCTCCCATAATCTGCAGCTGGTATGACGTCATTGCGACAACTTGCTTGGTCTTTCGCATGAACTCGCGCTCATGAACGCGCGTGCATGAACGCCCCACGCAACACGAGAACGGAGCGAGTTGGTCTCCCATAATCTACAGCTGGTATGACGTCATTGCGACAACTTGCTTGGTCTTTCGCATGAACGCGCTCTCATGAACTCGCGCGCATGAACGCCCCACTCAACACAACAACGGAGCGAGTTGGTCGCCCATAATCTACAGCTGGTATGACGCCACAGCGGCAACTCGCCTGCTCCTTCGCATGAACGCGCACGCATGAACGCCCCACGCAACACAACAACGGAGCGAGTTGGTCGCCCATAATCTACAGCTGGTATGACGTCACAGCGGTAGTAGAGCCACAGGTGCGCGGCGCGCCACAGGTGCGCGGCTCGGCGGAACTGCAGCCGGGCTATCTGAAGGAGCGAGTTGGTCGTCCATATTCACTCCGCTAAAGGTCAAGCGTAACTGCGGCCGGGTCACGCGAAGGCTTGAAAGTGCGAGTAGTATTGCTTTCGCAGTAAAAACGTAGCTTAATTTGCTAAATGTTGCTTGAATCATATTGCACAGATTCTTTCATGTGTTCATTATTTCCCTCCACGCGTAATGTATTGGACTCCTTCTTATCGTTAAAATAAACTTCGGCAGTCAACGCTCATTGTGTACGATTCTCACGTCCTCATGTTTACTTTCGGCGCCGCATGCTTTAGAAAGGGAAACCAACAAGCGCTGGCTTGTGTCCTGGTAACATTATGTATTCTGATCAATGTATTTTAAAATAGGAAGTACTCCCATGTATCATTTTGAGATAGAGACGAAAGAATAGCGAATATCGCACTATTCTAAATCTGCTCATGCAGTCCATCCATTCATGCATTTTATTTTTGATTTCTTTCTTCATACCGCAGCACTAAGTGCATATTGCAGGGGTAGGTGGCAAAAGAATAGTGCAACAACAAAGAACAGAATGATGGAAAATCGTAGATATAATATAATGCAAACCAATTAAAAAATTCGGTCGAACTAATTATCACCTGTTAAACAGAAATTTTGAAGGACCCAAGGAAGTCGAAATTTCCGGAGCCCTTCACTGAGGCGTCCCTCATAGCCTAAGTCTCTATGGGCCTGATGAACTCCCATAAACCGATTTGAATCAGAAATTTTAAAGGAAGAGAATGAGATCACCAGGCAAAGAATTCCAGTATTCGATTACACGTGGAAGGAAACTTCATTTAATAGTTTCGGAATGGGCAAAATAAGGTAAGATGCTTAGGTGATTGTGACGTCTGCTTTTAGATGGTATATCAAAAATGACGCATTCACGTCAAGAAATCCCGGAAGAGGAAGAACTGATGTACATTAGCGGATGAGTTAGTCGGGGAGCCAATGGCAGGTGCAAGCCTAGTGAGGAAAGTGTTGTGTAAGGCAGAAGCGAACGCCTTTCTTCTCAATAGCCTCGATTGATTCATGTCGCGTTTGTGCGTGTTCCAGACAAGAGCAGCGTGTTATTCTAGCAGCTGGATAAGTAATTTATAGCTTAATAGTTTCGTGTCTCTTGAAACTGCAGTTATTATGGAATGCCGGCAGAAGTTTTCAATGCCTCTGAGTATTAAATACGTAGCTTTCGATCTTGACATACTTGGTTTGGAATTGAGACCATGGTACTTGTGTACAGTAACGCTAAGTATGCGAGTCTTGCTAAATTTGTAAATAAAAACGAGGCAGCGTCCGGTTAGTGCAAGTCAAAGCGGTTTTACGGTTGTTACTTGTTATCACGGTCTGGAAGACTGTAAAGTGGGCTGCGGCGCGGCACGGATCGCTCGCTCTAGGCTAAGCGCCATTAGATCATGCCATCCCCATCCGTCATGTAGACATTTCACCGGATCGCCGTCACCAAACATTATTATTTTCTCGGCAGCATACCAAGAGCTAAATTTACAAAATGATTTGTAGGATGTAAATGGTCATCAAACCGGAATATTATGATAAAAGGAGCAGTCTCAGCAAACAAAAGCGGAACCTTACGACTAAAAAAAGAAAATGATGGATTCGCGTAGTTGGGCCAACTCTGAATTAGGTGCGCTAGCGTTGTGTGGCCATTTTTTGGCATGTTTATGGTCCAACTGAAGCCTAAGTACCTAGGTCATGCGGCCTTGTGATATCACAACCTCGGATGTATCATAAGACAAAAGATTTGGTTAAGAAACGCAGAAAAACGAAAGCGTCTAACCTTACAGACAGAATAGAACTGGTAGAACTATCAAAGTTAATAACTAAGTGAAATGCAGCCGACATAAGGAAGTTTATTATGGAGAGAATCGAGCATACTTTGAAGAACGAAGGTCGCCTGAAAGCAGTGAAGAGGAAACTGGGTATGGGTAAAAACCAGATGTGTGCGTTGAGAGGCAAAAAGGCAATGTCATTACTAATATGGATAAAATAAGTAGCCAAAGAGTTCTACACAAACCTACACAGTAGCCAATGTAATCACACCGTTAATGAAAGAGTCAGTAGCGCACAGCAATGGGATATGCCGCCAATAACGAAAGAGGAAGAAAAGAAAGCCTGAAGAGCAATGCAAGGGTTTAAAGCAGGTGCTGAGGATCAGGTGTCAGCAGATCTTCTGAAGCACGGAGGGGAGATTGGGCTAGAAAAGCTAGCCACACTCTATGCGTAATGCCTTATGACCTCGAGTATACCACCAGCTTCTAAGAACGTTAACATTATCGAAATTCATAGGAAAGAAGACGTCAAAGACTGGGAAAATTAGACCGATGAGCTTACTGTCCGTTGCCTGCAAGGTATTTGCTAAGGTAACTGGAAATAGAAGCACAACAACCTTACACTTCAATCAGCCAAATGATCAGGCAGGCTCGACAATAGACCTTTTCACAGTACCAATCAGGAGATAACCAACTCCTATATACAGCGCTCTTTGCTTACGAGGAAGCATTTGACTTAGTGGAAACCTCAGCAGTCATGCAGGCACTGCGGAGTCGGAGTCTAGAAGTGTCTTATGTGAAGATATTGGAAGATATCTAAAGCGACTGCACAGCTGCCATAGTCCTCCATAGAGTCAGCAATAAGATTGCAACAAGGAAGAGTGCCAGAAAGGGAGGCACGATCTCACCAATACTATTCACCGCCTGTTAAAGAGGAGTTAGAGGCATCCAGTGGGAAAAATTGGGATAAGTGTGGAGGATGCCAAAGTAACCTGCTATTTGCTGATGACATTGCCTTGCTAAGTCACTCAGGACATGAACTGCAAATCATTGTAAATGAGGCCGAGCAGAACGGTGGGTCTAAAAATTAACCTGCAGACAACCAAAGTAATGTTCAACAGTCTCGAAAAGGAAATGGCTGTTCACAATTACGGGAGTGGTAATGGAATACGCTTACTTAAGGCAGATAGTCACCGCTGATCCCGATCATGAGAAGGTAATAACTAGAAGAATAAGACTGGGGTAGAAGGCATATGGCAAGTACTCTCAAATCATGAATATACAGCAGTTGTATCTTACCGATGTTCATCTATGGGGCAGAAACGTTGACGCTAATGAAAAGGGTTCAGATTAAGTTAAGGATAACGCAGTGTGCTATGGAATGCGAAATGACAGGTGCAACTTTAACATACCGAAAGCGGGCAGAGTGAGCGAAGGAACAAACGCGGGTTAATTACATCCTAGTCGAAATCAAGGAGCAGAAATGGGCTTGGGCAAGGCATGCAATGCGAAAGCAAGATAGCCGTTTGTCGTTAATGGTAAAGTGGATTCCAAGAGAAGGCAAGCGTAGCAGGAGGCGGCAGAAAGTTAGGTGGGCGGATGAGATTAAGGATTGTGCGTGGACGCGGCACCCGCAGCTGGCCAAGGATGTTGTTAATTGGAGATGCATGGGAGAGGCCTTTGCCCCGCAGTGGTAATAATCAGGCTTATGTTGATGATGCAAAAATATAACGCGCTTGACTGCTAAAAAAGTATATGCGAAGTTTGGGTTTCGTGAAAGAAAACATTTTTATTTGACTCGACGTTTCGACCGGAGGAATGGTTTTCTTCAAGAGTAGACCTCTTCATCGTGGGAGGGTACAGCGCGAAGAAGACAAAGGACGAAGCAAGAAGACTACACAGACGAGTTGGTTGGTGTTTCCTTCTTTATAGAGCTGTAGGCAGAACATGTGAGCGACAAACAGAGTACGAAATCAGTAAATATAAGTAAAATATGACTAATAAATAAACAAATAATAAGATACACTTGACTAGGAAGGAGGAGAAAATGGTGGGATGTGGGAGCCGCACAAAAAATGGAGAGTGCGCCGATCATGTAAAGAGTAGTAAATACAGGTAATAGACGCAATCCTGGCTTTGTTAAGTGCTCCGTGCTTTCATTCTGAAAGTCTTGGCGAGGTGAGATGAGCGACAGCGTGCGTGGCCATGCAGCTTCCTTCGTGGAAGAATGGGGGGGGGGGGGGATAGAATCTGACGAGCAACAAAGGAGGCAAGAACCACATTTTTCAAAAAATAATCAGTGCGGAGAGTTTTGCTTCTTGGTTGTACTGTGTATTTAGTTATGCATCACCTGCGTCACGAATCTTCCAAAATTGAGGCTTTTGCCGGCTTCAATCATGTGACTGTTCTGATTTTTAAAGATACTGCAGCGGTCCCATTGCGTGGTTTAGAGGAATAATATTTGCACGCTTTATCTTGACAAAGTTGGTAGACACCGTTGGCGTTCCATGGGTTGGGAGCTTAAGATATGCACGGGAATAATGGGAAAAATTATTTTCAGCCGTATCTGCAGGGGCTTTCCGCGGGTTAAGGTGTTTCGAAATATTTCGCGACCTAACAACTGAGGCGTTTGCCTGTTGTGGGGACACAGTGCAGCAGGAATCTACTGGAGCCGGACGGGACAGAAGGGGCCAGCTGGTAACTGAGAACGCGAGAAACTGGTGTGCCCTCTCTGTGTTTCTCCGCGTTATTTGAAAAAAAAAATGGGGGGAGGGCGATGTGACTGCAAATTGAATTTCATGGATGATTACTTAAACCTAC
Organism: Amblyomma mixtum; assembly: GCF_055824585.1. Classification (NCBI taxonomy): domain Eukaryota; kingdom Metazoa; phylum Arthropoda; class Arachnida; order Ixodida; family Ixodidae; genus Amblyomma; species Amblyomma mixtum. The sequence goes on from NC_143018.1 coordinate 118,928,418, forward strand.
AAATCTCTAAAAAATATTTTCCGAATAATGTCTAAACAATGTTGTTTTGTGTAAACCCTCAGAAACTGCCAGCACACAATCTTCCAAAAATTTTCACCTCACGACTTCCGAACAACACGCTAATCTTGAAGTTAAAAAACAACTTGGCATCTTTTTTTGCGACAAGCAAAATTTTGATAGGTGCCCTTGACCTAGACTGTTAGAATTATTCAGCCTGAATATGGATATATAAATATATAAAATACAATTTAAGAAAAGAAATGCTTGACGGTTTAGTATCACTAGGCAAGAAATATTGTGCGAAAGCCCAGCTTTCTGCCGGCGGACTTCATCGCCACGTGCTTAAAATCGCGATTGAGGTGTCCAATTACCCAGGGAGCCTGTCATGCGCGTGTAGAACTTTGTAATTGTCAATGCCATCTTACCCAATGTTCGCCATTGATTTATAGGGAAGCGCACCTAAAGTTTGTCCCCACGGCACCTGCGCCGCATCTCCCGTGGCGGTCATTTACGAACTTCCGTCCTGGCAGGTCCCCAGCAGAGCGCATTGAGTGAGCGACGTCTCGACTGGTTCGCGTGCTGCTCGCATCTCTTTCATTGTGAGCACCTACCGTCCTGCTCGCGGATGCACAAAAGAGGTGTTGCCGCTCGTTGTGAGACACGGCTGGAATTCCGCGACGTTCAGAGAGCGGAGAAACTTATCGTTGTGTCGGGAACTGCCACAATAGTTCTCTGAACACGAACGGCCAAGAGCTGCACGTGGAATTCTGCATATTTTCTCGACAGGTCCTATATTCATGGATAAAATGTTTTAATACTGGAAAATTGTAGCAAACTGTAACGGAAATATTGAAGGTAACGGTCCATCCTTTCTATTGTAGCAAAACCTTAAAATTTTTTCATCGCTCTTATCGAGCAGTTGTCCATAGCAAAAACGTTAAGAGGGAAAAAAAAGGCAAGCCTGACGATGGGAGATTGCTTTAGTGAAATCTTCCGATCTATAAAAAATACGTTCGTTCATTCTTTCCTGTTCAAACATGGTTTTTTTTTCGGAATTATTGGGCATGAAATGGTTGAGAACGAGAGACAACAAGCCTGGAGAACTCCTGTGCGCAGGGTGAAGTAGGCTTTTTCTGCTGCTAAACATGTTTGGTATGTTGCACGTGTAATATTATTTGTGACCAGTTTTCGTTGTAATTCACTAAGCTTGCAGTGTTAAGTAGCAGAGCTCGCGCTAAAGAAAGACATTTTTTTTTTCCAGTAAAGCCCTCCGCCGGTCAGGTAATGCAAAAATTTATTTTGGAGACTGACGTCAGCAGCTGCGGACGCGTGTGAGGCAAGATCAGTGTTCACATCATTGTTCCGACTTGTGACGCTCGACTCAGTTCTCGAAGTTACTTTACTACATGAAAAAGTTTCTAAAAATAAAATTAGTCAAGTGTTTGCTTGCACATAAATGGCCATTTGCATACGAGCAATGGATCTGCAAATAAACTGTTTTGGGATGTGGGGCGGGGTAATCGGAAATAAAACAAATATACCAACCGCTTATCTCGGTGGCAGTGATTGACCAAACAAGAGAATTTTTTTTGCGCTGCGAGCACCTGGTAGGAGCATTTCGTGCGTGTTTTCGTTCTTCTCTTAAGCCTCTCGTGTCGCCTGAGGGGCACTTTTTTTATGCTCAAATAAACTTTATTTTTGTTATTATTAAGCGAAAGAAGTAACGAGACACCTAACTATTTGGCTAACAAAGCTGCGTGCACCTAACTCCTCCGCCACTCAATTAAATTAAGTTTTTTGTGATGAAGACGGTGCCAAAAAAAAATAGGTATTTACCTCGAATTGCGCGTCCTGAATGATCTTGTCATGTACTTGCGACACACATTTCGCCGTTACTTTAACGGTGTTTTCTTCAACAATCTGCGCCACGGAGTGGACCGGATCCACTAGCACTTCATTTTTTTGATAAGATTGCGCTGCGAAAAAAAATCGCACAGCCCTCTATTTCTTAAAACCCACAGCTCAGAGTGTACTGTCGCGACAGAAATAAATGCGAACAGCTCGTTGCGTAAGCGCTCCGCTGTTGGAATTTATATTCGCCACGCTTTTACTTAGCTCGCAACAAAAATACGCTAGAGACATCCGTGATACAATAATATGCCACTCTAGCGTCTTTTTGTTCCCACCCAGGTAAAAGCTCATTGATGATAAATTTAAGTGCGCCGCGTGCGGGCGCTGCGCTGCTCGCATTTCTTTCTATCGCCCCTGTACATTTTCCCCATCATTTGAAGCTTGCCAGCGTTCAAGCATGGGGGAAAAAGCATGCGATTGCGCAAAGAGATTTGCAGGCAGGCAAAACGCGTGCAAATCACGTGCAGAACTAGGTTTCTTCGAGAGAAAGCGTGCTACTCGCGCCGGTACTCAATGGAAGGGGTGACCGGTCTGCCCGGTCAGCAGTGGGGAGTCGGCCGGAGAGGGCGCTTTTCACTGGTGCCTGCCACGTCCCCTTGTGAAACTGCGGTCCCTTATAGAACAGCGCCTGTTTCTGCCATCACATAGCTCAAAGCGCGAATATTTGTTACAACGAAGAAGACGATGTGAATGCACAGCGGGAAAGTCTGTTGTAGTTTAACGTAAAGTGTGGCCTGGTTAAGTCGGACTTGTTAGTGTGGGTGTAGTTTTTTGCAATAAAGAAAAAAAACTGCGGCTACAGCCTAGTCCTCTCTGGCAGTGCACAGCAAAGCTGATCTGTTCGCGCCACCGCAGGTTCGAATCCCACTAGCGCATATTTAGTTGATTCATTCTCGTTCATTTCTTTCACATTGCTCTAAACCACATCCAAATCGAACCCACAAACATCGCAAGATCTTGCTCAGGATTTTACCCACCAGAAGAGTGCTTTCACAATAAAATCTTTCAGGCTGCAAACAACTGCAATTTACCGCGCAATCGGCCGCAGCCGAAATTTCGTATCAAGAGATTCCAAGTAAATCCCGAAAAGAATCCGCATTCGATAGCCAATGTTAAAGGCATCTTGTTCACGATATCAGGTTGTGTTTGTTCCAGTCGAGAAAAAGTTTTCCGCATTAAGCTTGCTGTCGTTTCATCGCATTGACAAGTGAGTCTTTTGATCTTGTACGGCCCGCAGACTACTCCACCCTATCGTAGTTACGTCTTTTGAGCAAGATGGTTTGAAGGTGTCTTACAGAAACTGATGATGTTCTAAATTGGAAGGTGTCTCAGTGACAACGGGTTCCGTACAAGCTTGTCGCCTTCGTTTCTAGGTCTAAACAAAGAACATAAATCTACATCACAGATGTAGATGATTTCGAGACTTTATCAGACTACCTGTTATATTAACCATTCCCGTTTACTATGGGGCACCGGTCACTTCTGGAAAAGGCGGGTTATTTCACAGCTGCGAATACTCTTTCCGACTTGTCGCACAATTTGCATAGCGGGAATATAAGGATTTAGAACTCTTTTACGCACCCTTGACTGTTTTAGAGAATTTAAGAGTAGTTAGTTTTTTTTGGCAACCACAGAAAAATCCCTAATGTGCTGACTTTCGAGAAAGCGAATCATTTCTGTAAGTTTTTGGGTCATCGAGGTAGTTTTCTTGTTATTACAGTAGTAGTAAACATCAGGGTGATATCACATAGAATGGTCCTATTTATTGGTAATGAATCTTGTGTTTGGCGCATGATAGCCGTAGTTCCTTATGTGCCATAAAACCCCATATAAATAACTATTGGTAATGAACACCTAACAAACCAGCAGTAGAGCAAATGATTTTAGCATACTGCTGTGAAACATTACATTTTTTGTTCTATCATGCTGATAGTCGAGCACGGGGCATTACCGCTTAGTCTGTGATGTGATCTGCGACAATTTTATCTCGAATGATCGCCGCCCTGTGCAACCACTTTTATGTTCTTCGTGATAGTTGTAGCTACATTTGCCGCTCTGTCATAAGCTTTTTGAAACGAGGCGATGCGGCAGGCACTTTGTTCGAGGACCTCCGAGCACGCTCATCGCCATCGCCGCCGCCGAGTCGTTCAGTTCACTATGGGCGGAGGTCAGCCCAATCAACGGTCTGTTTTGGAAGCCGTCTTCTCGGTCTTCTTGACCACTGGAGTGGCGTCACCACTGCGCGTCAATATCGAAAGTTTTTTAAAAATATTCCAGTTTTTCTTCTATAAGCTTAGCGAGAGAAACATCACAGTAATTCCCAATAAATCTTGTGATCGGCAATTAAAATTTTAAAATTACTTTCAAATGCTACCATTGAAATGGCTTCTGAGGTAGAGTACTCGTTAACTTTATTTGGTACACTTCATGCTATTGTAATTAATACTTTTTTTCAGGAAAAGAATAATAAACCTAAAAACAAAAACATTTTCCCTCGGCTAGAAAAAAAGATAAAATGGGTATCCGCAATGGCTGGATGGGAGGAATGCCATCAAAATACTGCTTTTACGTATGAAATTTGAGCGCGAAGGGGCCTTTTCAATAACTTGACCTGACTAAGCCGAGCTCTCTCACTTCACGCTTTCCTCTTGATTTGGCTGCAGACTTGCGGCCCTCTGTACTTTAGCATCGTGGTCTATGACATCGACCGCGACTCGACCCCTGCATGCCCCACTAACCTGTGTGTCAGAGGAAGCTATGAGTGCCTTCACTTGCTTCAGAGGATCGCTGCTTTCTTCTCGGCAACTGTACAAACATTACACACAATATAAAGTGTTTCAGTGGGGAAAAACATGAAAAATAAAGACAAACCCACTTTCCACGACGCACGCGAGGTTGTTAAAAGCACTACCCCTTTCTATTGCGCGGTAGCAGGCAGACACCCCTGCAAAAAGCGGCTCACCTAGTATAAAAATGCAATGTAAGGCTATGGCATGTAAAATTAGCACTTCACTGGGACTTGACGAAGTGAGCTATGAAGCAATCGCTAAGCTACCCCGCAACTGCCGCCTCCATCTTCTGAAATAATACAACTCTTCCTGAATGACCGGGGAGGCCCCACCCAAGGAGTGGAATCCATGAAAAATTCTGCCCGTTTTCAAACTTTGTAAGCAGCCAACAAGCTACGCTTCTACCAGGCCCATCGCGCGAGTAAGTTGCGTGGCACGATTATGGTCTGGATGATGCACAAACGCATTAAATGATTCCTCGAAGCCGAATTTACTGTCTCCATAAAATAACCCATTTTGCCAACTCAAGTCCACGATTCATGACGTTATAGCCGCCGTCTATTCACTTGAACAAAGCTGTATTCATATTAGCGCATCTCAACAGCCACTTTCCCTCACATCAAGGGCGCTGTTGACTGTTATTCACCAAGCCGTGCTCGCAGCCTTGTCCAGTCATGTCCCTGGAGGGAGCCCTATAAGCGGATTGAAAACTACCCAAATGAGCGGCGAACTTTTATGGATACTCTTAATTCCCCAAAGTTTTTATCCCGCAGTGCAGAACGGCGTACCTCATGAAGCTGTGACAGCCCTCTCTTGTTCAATATAAATGATGCGCATTATGAACCTTCCGCGAGGACTGCACATCACGATTTATGCAGATGATATATGTATCTCGACGCATCACGTTAGAGCTACATCGCCATGCAATGGCTTCGTAGAGCGTTACTGAACACCTCTGTGTATTTAACTTCCCGAGTCGTTTGGCTCTCGTCCGAAAAGCATGTTTCCATGGATTTCACCATGAAAACAAGCATCAGATTCCATCTCACGTTAAAGAAACGGTCGTTACCTTATGTACACTCCCAGCAATTTATTTGGTACTGACTAGAACAAAAATCTCTCTTAGAAGGGTAGATCAACAAACTTCATGAGTGGATTGCCACAGCACCACAAGTTGTCAGGTTATGGCGGGAACACGATCGGGCTGTAAATGCCCCTCAACGCTTCTGGTTCAAGTAGCCCATGTTGAAACTATAATACATTATTGTTTACCGGTGCTTTACAAATGATCTCCAACAAGCACAAACTCCTGGAAGTAGCACGGAACAATTGCCTGCGCATATGTCTTGGCCTCGCAAAGGGCTCCTCTACATGGGGACAGTAGCGGAATAAGGATGTGTTCCGCTAGATGTCATTGCCTACCAAGGAACTATACGTACCCAACTCCAGCGTGTACTTCAAGGAAGCTATTCACATAAACCAGTGTAAACCTGGTTTCCGCCATGCTATGTAATCCTCTACTATTACACAAAAAACAAAAATCAGGGGGGCACATTGTTGACCTGAAGTGCGGTGAGGCGAAAGCCTTAAGCACGGTGTTGCTGCTTGTGTCACTGATGCGTGGTCAAGATGTTAAGCTTCGCCTCTAAGAGTGGAACGCGACGGCGTCTTGCAACGCTGCCAGGGAGTCCACAGAACGCCATCGCCTGTTCGGCCCTACGCCTTGCTCGTCGGTAAATTGGTTTTTGAGGAAAGAAAATGTATCTGTCTCGCATATCTCGGTGGACACCTGAACTTCGCCGTAAGGGAATGGAGGAAGATGGGGGTGAACAAAGACACCGTATTCACTAGACGTGCCTTCGTTTATTTCAAATCATCGCGCTTGTATGGCGGAGTGCTTAGCGTGCTCGTCTCGCACTCCGGAGACCCTGGTTCGAATCCTCAACTCGACCAATTTCTTACTTGGTTTTATTTATTTATCAGGTCATACTGGAAAGGTTAATTAGGCTAATTGGTTAATTAAGTAATGAACTGAACTCAGTCCAACTTACTTGGAGCATCGCTATACCATCCCTTTAAGTGGTTGCACGGTTACCAGCCAAAGTACAATTGGCCCAGTTTGAAAATCGCGCACTGTGACGTCACTACCATTTCGACCAATTGAAAAGCGTGACATTTCTGTCGACAACTCCTGCTTACAGCGATGAGGCATTAAAGGCTTCCGCCTTAAAAATCGCTACCTCCAGCCTGTCCTGGAGCTAGCAGAATTGTTCGTAGAGAATGGGAGGCCAGCCACCGAGGGACAAGCACGGTCATGGGATGAGGCAATGAGTAGTTCAGGACGGACGTAAGTTTTGGCAAAGGACAGTTTCGCAAAGGCGCCCTTTATCACCGAATGGTGCTATAACGCACATTCAGGCTAGATGGGTTGATCAGTAAAGCATGTTGCCGGCCGAGTTCGCTTAGCATCTTGAAAGTTGTAAAAACCACCTTGGCGCAAATAAATTCACATACAAAAAGACGAGGAGAGAACGGCAGGGCGCCAATTTTGTCAGATAAAGTTGCAAATAAACTTGATACGAAATGGCCGACCTAATATGCCAATTTCGTCAGCGATGTTAACACGAACAAGAGTGAATATTGCCGCGAGTCTTTGTAGCGTTTGTTTGTGGTGTTTATTTGTTCATGCTTCAAGGCTGCCGGCACGCCGCTTTATCGCTTCGTTTGTGACGCAAGACGCGCCTAGAATTATCTCGATAGATCGCATACGGACGGAGCCGACTCTAGTTTGTGCCAGCATGTTCTAGTAACTTCTAAAGCTTTACCTCGAAGATTCGCTATCGGCTTTAAAAAGAGCACGGCCGACAGCGGCGGGCATTCTGTTCGACGACCGCCGAGCACGCTTGTTGCTACGCCGACGCCGAGTGATTCAGTTCTTTGCGGGCGCAAGTCAGCACAAATAAAGAGTTCCGTTTCGAAAACATTCTCGCTGTGTTCCTGACCGCCGGACTTCAGTCACCACTACGTGACATCTGATGGAGGTGCTGGCCTGCTATGCCCCCCAAGATGGAACCTGGTGCACAGCCAACGCCCGTCGTGCTTCGCCAGCCCCGTGAGCCACCGACTTTTCGTGGAGAACCACACGAAGATGGGGAAGACTGGCTGGACATGTACGATCGTGTAGCAGCGCTGAACGCCTGGGACGACGGCGCTAAGCTTCGTAACGTTTATTTTGCATTGGACGGCTCCGCCAGAACGTGGTTTGAAAACCACGAATCTTCCCTCACGACCTGGGCGACCTTCAAGAAGCAACTGCAGGCTGCGTTCACTAGCGTCGTACGCAAGGAAAGAGCTCAGCTGCTTCTCCAGTCACGCATCCAACACCCGAACGAGTCCGTGATCGCATACGTAGAAGATATGAAACCCCTTTTTCGAAGAGTCGACCCTGACATGACAGAAGGTAAGAAAGTGGAGCTTCTGATGCGTGGTGCTAAAGAGGCACATTTTGCCGGTCTCAGCCGCAATCCACCGACCACGGTTGCGGAATTCACCACTGAAGCAGCCGCCATTGAGAGAATTTTGGAAGCACGTGCCCGTCATTTTCCTCGACAGCCCCAAGTTACCTCGACCGCCCTCTCGGATGGCACAGCATTCGGAGGCAACCTGCGGGATGTTATCCGTGAAATTGTACGGGAAGAGCTACGTCACCTGCTAACATCTTCTAACCAGCCTCAAGTAGTGACCCTTGAGGAAATTGTACGCGAAGAAGTGAAGCATGCGCTTGGCACTCAGTCATCTTCGCCTCCAGCTGAAGCTCCAGCCTTAACCTACGCTGCTGCACTACGTAGTCCTCAGCGCCAACGCGAGAGCCGAAGTCTGCCTGTTCGACGTGAACCAGCTGTTCCCGAACGCCGTCCCCCTGCCCCCGCCCGCCCAGCCTACGACCGACGCCCAAGCCCCAGTTAGTGCGACGCCTGGAGGACTTCCAACAACCGCCCTCTGTGCTTCCCTTGCGGCGAATCCGGTCATGTACTTCGCCACTGCCCGTACAGACGGATCGGCCTGCGTGGTTTCCACATCGACGCCCCACGACCATTCCCCGGCGAACGACCACGGGAAATCGACGACTACCTGCACAGAGGGGAGTACGTGTCGTCGAGGCGTCTTTCCCGCTCGCCGTCTCCGTCCACCGCACGTTTTGCATCACCGGGTCGCAGCTACGCCGCGGATGTCCGAGGAAGGTCCCCTAGCCCGCGTGGGGGAAACTAAACAAAGCAACCTGTGGAGGTCAGGTCACTTGCCGAGGAAACGACGAAGATCCTCCAGCGACCACGCCGTATGAAGACGCCGCACCTACTATGCCGACGAGGCATAAAACAACCTCGACCACGACGCTAATCGCCTTCAAAACTACGCCGCCATCAAGAAAAGCTCCGAAGACACGCCCCACCCACGATTCACATACGCGACGAAGCCGTAACCCGACACCGAGGACGACATATAACTCCAGAGCCAAGACATCCGACTTTGAAGTGGTTATCGACGGCCGGAAAGTCACCGCTCTAGTCGACACAGGAGCCGATTATTCGGTGATCAGCGGATCATTCGCTGCGCAGCTGAGGAAAGTAACGACCGCTTGGGACGGCCCACAACTTCGCACCGCAGGGGGCCACCTCATTACGCCATCAGGACGATGCACAGCGCGAGTGACTCTCAAGGGAAATACCTATCCCGCGACATTCGTAGTGCTACGGCAATGTTCCCGCGAAGTGATCTTGGGCATGGATTTCCTTAATGAGCAACAAGTGATCATCGACCTGCGATCCAAGGTGATCACACTTTCCACGGACGAGGCCATCCCGTCGATGAGAACTCCGGAACATCACGTTGCGCTCAGTGTCCTGGAGGAACAAGTGAGTGTCCCACCCCGCTCAAGCGTCATCATCACCGTAGGCGCCACGGAAGCGGATAACACTGAAGCCATTATCGAGGGGAACATGCAGTTGCTTCTCGACCGAGGAATCGGCATCGCCAGAGGCATCGCACATTTCCGGATAGGACAAGCCGAAGTACTCCTGACAAACTTCAGCGAAGAATACCGGCACGTTAACAGAGGAACGACGATTGCTTTCTTCGACGAAATATCCGACGTACGATACTCATTCGCCATCTCCGATCCATCCGTAGAAGATTCACCTGACCAAGAGAACTCGCCCACTTTCGACGTAAACCCAGCCCTGCCCCGGACCAGACAAGACCAGATCCGTAATCTCCATCGGAGCTACAGCCAGTGCTTCTCGTCGTCGCCAAAAGTCCGACAAACGCCAATTGCCAAACATCGCATTATAACCGACCAGCACGCCCGACCTCTCCGCCAGAGCCCCTACCGAGTGTCGATGCGAGAACGACAAGCCATCCGGGACCAAGTGGAAGAAATGCTGCGCGACGACGTTATCCAGCCTTCAACGAGTCCCTGGGCGGCACCTGTTGTTCTAGTGAGAAAGAAAGACGGCGCACTTCGATTCTGCGTTGATTACCGGCGCTTGAACAACATCACAAAGAAGGACGTCTACCCCCTCCCTCGCATCGACGACACACTGGACCGGCTCTGCAACGCCAGATTGCAACACTCTTTTCTGGCGAGAGACGAATACCTCTGGAAGTGCCGCCGCGGTGGCTCAGCGGTTATGGTGCTCGGCTGCTGACCCAAAAGACGCGGGTTCGATCCCGGCCGCGGCGGCTAGAATTTCTTTGGAGGAGAAATTCTAGAGGCCCGTGTACTGTGCGATGTCAGTGCACGTTAAAGAACCCCAGGTGGTCGACCGGAGCCCTCCACTACGGCGTCTCTCATAGCCTTAGTCGCTTTGGGACGTTAAACCCCATAAACCAAACCGTAAACCAAACCAATACCTCTGGAAGCCAGGTACATCGAAATGTGCAATAGCGGTCTCTGAAGACGTTGCTGGGTAATATAGCGCGGATGAGTTATGCGCTATGATCGATAACTGTAACGCTGATATCATTGTATTAACAGAAACTTGGCTAAATAGCAAAATAACGAATAATGAATTGTTTACATGTGAAAAGGGGTATGTTGTTTTCCGGAGTGACCGAACAGGCAGAGTTGGTGGCGGTGTCCCAATTGCTATTAATGAGTGTATTGACTGCTTTCTAGTACATATTGCTACGAATTTAGAGCTAATCTGGTGCTGCATAAATCTTAATTTTAAAAAAGTAATCCTAGGTGCATGTTACCGATCCCCCTCGACGGACACATCATTTTGCGATAACCTACACGATTTCTTAAATCAGATTATCACCCGTTTCCCTGCAGCTGAAATCTTGCTCTTAGGCGACTTCAATTTTCCGAATATTGCCTGGTCACATAACAATCCTCTTTCTACCCCTTCGTCCGCTGAATCCAACTTGTTTCTTTCCATTTGTTCAGACTTCAGCCTATCACAGATTGTTAGTCTTCCCACACTTGTAACGCAAAACACATCATCACTACTTGACCTTATTTTTACGTCATCAGCGGATAACTTATCCGCGGTTTCACACCTACCTGGGCTGAGCGATCATGATATATTACACTTCACGCTAACTGTGACTCAAACAAAAATTTGCCGACAGAAAAGAAAATTTCGTGATTATAAGAAAGCTGATTACACCACCATCAACAGTGAACTCTGCTCATTTTTAGATGTCTTTTTGCCGTTCTGTCAGGATTGTCCCATAGAAACTAAGTGGCGCATGTTCAAAGAAAAAATTTCAGAATCAATCAGCCGACAGAACCACCTACACCAGCAGTAAAGCACCTTGGTATAACACATAATTAAACCGGTTATCCAATAAAAAAAAAGCGTTTATTCCGTTCATCTGAACAGTCTTCAAAGCCGACAGCATGGCTAGCGTACAAAAAAGTGGCAAAGTATTATAATACTTCCTTAAGGTCAGCTAAATTTTCATTTTTGAACACTACTCTTCCACAATTATTAAATACTAATCCAAAACGTTTTTGGAATGTTATACGAGGAGGTACTATTAAGGACGGCTTATCACTACTCACAAGTACCGGGGAATCGGTACCGCCTCACCTTTGTTCCAAAGTACTGTGGGGATTCATGTTGCCCCTCGCCCGCCGGATGCACCCTTCTCTCTCTCGTGGCCTACCGCGGCTCTTCCTCTGGAGGCGCGGCGGCGGAGGGAGCGGAAGGGAGGCGCCCGCGACTACGCGTCGTCACGTGGGCAGCCCTCCTTACCCACCCCTCTCTCGGTTTCGGCGGCCGCGCGGGCCGCGCGCACGGGACAGTCTGATGGAGAGTTGACAGCGAGCCTTGAGAGAGAGCGGACGCGACATCAGCGGCGGCCCAGGTGACCTGAACTGCTGTGTGCCTGTCTCCTGTGCCTGTCTCCTGTGCCTGTTGCCTGCCGTCGCTGCCTGCGCGCGACCGAGGAAAGACATTGGGAGATCCCAATTAAAGCTCTTGCCTGCGGGCTTATTCCTCGGTGGTGTTGTTCTTCGCGGCCGCAGGTGTGGTCGAGCTAGCGGAGTGGCGGTGGCCCTGAGTTCAGGGTCCGAACCGTGCCAGTAACCCCACATTTTGGCGCACCAACGTGGGGCCCCTCTGGAGTTCCAGGTGGGGTGCTAGCTCACGAAGAACAGCATGACCAGCCCGCGCTACGGGCTGCCGGACCTAATGATGTTGGCTGATGTATGCGGCGAAGCACGGGAGATCTCGAGCATCGTTTCCGTGGCCACATCTAAACCGACCGCGGATGCGGTAGCGCAAGGTCCGTCGGGCGCTGTGCATGAAGCCGCAGGCGCGGCTGGCGTCCGAGATATTGCGCCAGGAGTTCCTGGTGAATACTCCGAGCTGGAGCAGCCAGATGGCTGTGGCTACAGGAGTTCCGTTCTGCTGAACGTGTCCCCAGGCGCTCCCGCAGATGCGGGTCGCGCAACTGGTTACGCGCCGGGAGATCCAGCAAGGAAAGCCAAAGTCAGGTGTCAGTGGCTTCCAAACGGTCCGCTACGTCTCAGGCGCGTCCGCAGATGCGGTTCGCAAACCGAGTTTCCACCCAGGAGATCCTGGACTGCTCGTTGAGCCATTGCCAGTTGGCGTCGGCTACTCGCTCCTTTCAACTCCTGCGTCGACGCCCGCAGATGCGGGCAGCGCTCCCCGCCAGATGGCAGAGGGTGACGCAGCGCACATTGCTCCGGGAGGTCCCGAGCACCACTACAAGCCACCGCCAGTTGGCGAAGGCAAAGTTCACGGTCGAGACCGACCATATGGCCTTAACCTGGCTGAAACGCCTGCGTGAGCCCAGCGGGAGGCTTGCGCGATGGGCCCTGACACTGCAACGCTTCGAGTTCGAAGTGCGTTACCGCAAAGGCACTGCAAATGTAGTCGCCGATGCGCTGTCACGGGCGCCGGTCACTGACACCCAACCGGCCGGCCAGGACGAGGAGGAGGCAGAGTGGCAACTGTCTCCCCCTCTGCGGAAGGAGCTCGTTGCGGGGAGTGCCCCGTTTTCGAAGCCCCGAGAGCACGTGCACCTCGTTGGAGCGGGGATCCCTCTCGAGGTTGCGTTCAGCAGAGAAGAGCTTGTCAGGGCTCAGCAGGAAGACTCATTCTGTCAGGAGTTGATCAATAGTCTTAGTGAAGAGACAGACACTCCGATGAGCCAGGCCAAATTGCGCTGTGAAGCCACTGGTAGTGTGGTTGGCGCTAACTCTAGTGTCGCTGGTATTGCGGCGAGTGAGTTGGAGAACTTCCTGCTGGACCGTGATGGAGCTTTGCTAAAATACGTGCCAGGCAAAGAGGCCTCGGATGAGAGTTTCAAAGCCGTTATTCCGCGCAAACTGCGGCGCGCCGCTCTGCGGCACTTTCACGACGCAGACGGTCACGGGAGCGCTCCAAAGACATGGCAGAAGCTTTGTCGGTTTGCTACCTGGCCGGGAATGAAGGCTGACGTATGTAGATATGTACGAACATGCCATGTCTGCCAAGAGAGAAAGCCTAGAGGTGGAAAGCCACCTGGCTTACTCCAACCCATCCTAAGCACCAAGCCCTGGGAGATCCTGGCGTGCGATTTGATGGGGCCGCTGCCGCGCAGCAAACGAGGGTACAAATACGTGCTGGTAGTCACGTGTCACTTCAGTGGGATCGCTGAATTGTACCCGCTGCGAAAAGCGACTGCCCGGGAGATCCTGGCAAAGCTGTGTGAAGTGTTTTGCCGCTACGGCTTCCCAAAGCGGCTGATCACTGACAATGCCACGTATTTCACATCGTAAGTTTTCCGTGATACGTGTGCAGCAATGGGTGTCCGGCAGCAGAAAACCACGTGCTACCATCCCCAGTCCAATGTGAGCGAGCGCCGAAATCGAGATATCAAGCCGCTCCTGGGCGCATATGCGAGATCGCACAATGATTGGGACGAGCACTTGGACGCCATCTCCTTCGCTCTGCGCACGAGCACAAATCGCTCGACCGGCTTCACGCCGGCTTTTCTCATGTTTGGCAGGGAGCCGAACACGCCTATGGACACACTTCTCATGGAAGGGTCGAAGAGTGTCCGCGAAGTCACGGCAGATGTTGACGACTACGCAAGGCGATTGCGCGAGCGTTTGGCAAATGCCATTAAGGAGGCGAACCTCAGCCGCGCGAAGGCCAGGGCAAGTCAAAAGGCCACTTATGATCGCGCACACAGAGACGTGGACTTTCAGATGCGAGACCTCGTTCTCAAGCGCAATCACGCACTCAGCGATGCAACCGCAGGTTTCGCGGCCAGTCTAGCGCCCAAATGGGTGGGACCCTTCCTGATCGCTGAGAAGCTTTCGCGGCTGAACTACCGGCTGAAAGACCCGAGATCGGGCCGAATCAGCGGACCCATTCACGTGGGAGAGCTGAAACAGTACTTCCAGAGGGAGGTTGCTGTGGAAGCAGAAACGCCACCCGCGCAGGATTGTGCAGAGGCGAGCGAAGCCCAGAGAGATCTCTACAGGCATCGCTATAATACCCGAAGCCAGCGAGCTCGCTGGGGCAACGGGAGAATGCCGAAAGCGTGAGATCACGCACACGGCGGCGTCGGTTGCCAAAACAGCTCGAGATCGAGCAAACGGCGAAGGAACGCCAGACGCGCGAGATCGCGCACGGTGGACCTCATGCAAGGAGATCCTTGCCCCCGACGTCACAATATCCGAACTGGGCGAGATCGCCGAATGTGACCCATGCCGACCACGGCAAAGCCTGGTGCGAGAGGTCTCGTGCCCACCCTGCCTGTGTGGTTACACAAGCCGGTGTAGTTCCTGTACCCGGAGCACTGCAAGACGCCCGCTCGGAGGAGCCGAGCCCCCCTCCGGCTGCCCTGATTTACGGCCCTGGCTTCAGCGACGGCCACGGAGAGCGGCGCGCGGCCGGGGAGCGAGACGCCCAACTTCGCCCCCACACCATCGCACGGGGCATCGGCGGCGGTTCCGGAACAGCGCGGGCCGAGCTGACGATGGGCGGCCTGAATGCGGAGCAGGCCGGCTTTCGCGGGCGCCATCCTGGTCTGGCCCGCGCCCCAGGCGCAGAGCTACCATCCCGGGGCCCAGTCTCCGGAAAGGCGGCATGGACCTGCTGATCCGCCGAGTTCGCTTCAGCGGGTGGAGGTCACTATTGAGAGAGGGAGGGTGTGGGGATTCATGTTGCCCCTCGCCCGCCGGATGCACCCTTCTCTCTCTCGTGGCCTACCGCGGCTCTTCCTCTGGAGGCGCGGCGGCGGAGGGAGCGGAGGGGAGGCGCCCGCGACTACGCGGCGTCACGTGGGCAGCCCTCCTTACCCACCCCTCTCTCGGTTTCGGCGGCCGCGCGGGCCGCGCGCACGGGACAGTCTGATGGAGAGTTGACAGCGAGCCTTGAGAGAGAGCGGACGCGACATCAGCGGCGGCCCAGGTGACCTGAACTGCTGTGTGCCTGTCTCCTGTGCCTGTCTCCTGTGCCTGTTGCCTGCGCGCGACCGAGGAAAGACATTGGGAGATCCCAATTAAAGCTCTTGCCTGCGGGCTTATTCCTCGGTGGTGTTGTTCTTCGCGGCCGCAGGTGTGGTCGAGCTAGCGGAGTGGCGGTGGCCCTGAGTTCAGGGTCCGAACCGTGCCAGTAACCCCACAGTACTTAACGACACATTCGTTCAGTCATTTTGATCCCCTGTGATTACCAATCAGATGCCAGCTATAAATGCTACCAATTATCACCTCATGGAACCCATAATATTTGAAGCAACTGGAATCAAAACCATAATAAACAAATTAAAACCCAAATTATTTTGTGGAGTCGACGAGATCAATGTTAAATTTGTGGAACATACCGTGGAATACTGTTCAATCATACTACAGTGCATTTTTTCTCAGTCGTATAACTCTGGCAGTATACCTCATGATTGCAATACTGGAAAAGTAATCCCCATCCACAAGTCAGGTCCAACACATAATCCGCTCAACTACAGGCCCATTTCCCTTACATCCGTACCTTGTAAAATTATGGAACACATTGTATACACGCATCTAGTTAACTTTCTTGAAGGTAACAACTTTTTTTCCAGTGTGCAGCATGGATTCCGTAAAAATTTCTCTTGTGAAACTCAGCTAGTGTCTTTCACTAATGATTTGCATGCCTATCTAGACTGTGGTTTTTCAATTGATTGCATATTCCTCGATTTCTCCAAAGCTTTTGACAAAGTTAACCATACACTACTTGTTCATAAACTAAGCTTCCTAAACATAGACCCTGCCATAATTGACTGGATTAATGCTTTCCTCACATTCCGCGTTCAGTTTGTAACCACTAATGAAGTGAACTCACCCTCGGCCCCAGTTCAATCCGGCGTTCCGCAAGAGTCGGTTCTAGGTCCTCTCTTATTCCTGATTTACATAAACGACTCACCTTCTCACGTTTCTTCCAAAATTTGTCTTTTTGCAGACGACTGTGTTTTTTACCGTAAACTAACTGATGCTTCAGATGCTTTATTAATTCAGAATGACCTCAATAATATTGTGGAATGGTGTAATACATGGTGCATGCAATTAAATATTAACAAATGCAAATCAATGAGGGTATCTCGCTCTAACCACATAAGTCCCACTTATATGCTTAATAACGTCTCATTAGAATCGGTGACATCATACCGGTATCTGGGAGTTCTCATTACCAATAATCTATCTTGGAAATCGCATGTCAATTATATCACTTCTAAAGCCAGTAGCGCCCTTGGATATATACGCCGTAATTTCCGCCTTGCACCATCATCATTAAAATTTTTATTGTACACAACTTACATTCGTCCACAACTTGAATACGCGTCATCTTTCTGGGATCCCGGTCACGTAACACTCATACATTCTCTTGAGGCAATAAAAAATCGCTCAGCCCGGTTTATCTTAAACAACTACCAAAGGACCGCTAGTGTTACTAATATGAAAACCTACTTACAACTGCCACTTTTATCGACCCGAAGAAAGCTATCTCGTCTGTCTATTTTTCATAAAATATACCACCATAACACAACCTTGCGCTATCTTTGGGTTCAACCACCGTCATACATTTCAACTCGCCGTGACCACAGCAAAAAGGTACAAATCCCACACTCAAATACGCTTGCATATTCATACTCGTTTATTCCTCGGACAAGCAATGACTGGAATAACCTACTAGCATCACTAACAAGCATATCTGAAATTGAGAACTTTAAATCGGCATTACACAGTTTCTTTTCATAGCTAGTGCTCATATCATCATCATGGCGTTCATAGATGGTGTTAATATTCCCATTACGACTGTTTGTTTATTAGGAACTGCATTCCTTGTTTATTATTTGTTTTCCTTGCCATATTTTTCTGTATTTATTAACACCGTTACCGATTTAGTAATTTACTCTTTGTACCTTTGTTCTTTTTCATTCTTTTTGTATGCTTACTTTCGTTTTTGTACTGGTTTTACAGAGATTGTGTATATTTTTACTAACAACTTTTTGTTTACAATGTGTATGCCTCTGCATCCGCCCCTCCACTCTATAATGTACATTTGTACCCTGAGGGTATAATAAATAAATAAAGAAATAAACATGATGTGGTCCAGATACAGATATCAGCAGCATAAATTGTTATGCGGACTCCTCGCGGAAGGTTTCTTCTTATGTGTATAAGGACAATATTGAACAGGAGAGTGCTGAGCAGCGCTCCCTGTGGTACACCCCTCTCCACTGCGTGAAAGCGTGTTAGACCGTTTGGAGTGGTCATAAAAATTTGCCGTTCTTTTAAATAATGCCCAATCCACTTGTATAGCCTTCCTCCAAGTCCAAGACTGGCAAAGGCTGCGAGAAGTGCATGGTGAAAGACAAAGTCAAAGGCGGCCTTGATGTCTAGGAAAACGGCTGTCGGAATGTACCCAGCATGAAGGTACTCCTCAAGTGATGAGACGAGGGCGATGATACTGTCAGTCGCAGACCTGTATTGACGGAACTGGTTCATTTCTTGGGGGAACTCATTTCGGCTTTCTAGGAATCAAGTTATGCGTTTGCAGATCATGCACTCCATGAGCTTACTTACGCAGATCAGTAGGGCAATGGGCCGGAATGATGCGTAGCTTGTTGGCTGCATGCAGGGTTTCAAAACGGGTACAATTTTCGCCAGCTTCCATTCCGTGGGGCCCTCACCAGCCATCTAGAAAGAATTGTAATACTCCAGGAGTCGAGGACCGGAGGTATGGGGTAGCTTTGCAATGGCGTCATAGGTCACCTCATCATGCCCCGGAGACGTGTGTCTGTCTCCGCGATAGCTGTGGATAGTTATTCCATTGTGAAAGGCAGGTCTAACGCTGGCACTGCCGCCTTTGGGATGCCTCTTTGACCATCTGCGGAGAGTGTCGATTGCCCTGCCCTGCCGACAGTAGCCTGCAGTGTTCTTCTGAGACTTCTTTTATAGATTTTTGTTCGTGAAGAAAGAGTGCAGCGAAGGGGTGGAGCTGTTGAAGTGGCGTGCGCCTACCTCCAACTATCCGCCAAATATTGGTTACTGGTTGGCGCACATCCAGCGTAGAACAAAAGTCATGCCACTTTTGCCGACTGAGTTTATCCATGTAGCGTCGAATATGACGTTGTGCCCGTCGGCATGCACGTAGGTCATCGAGGCTTTTTGTGTGCAGAGCTTTCCTTTCAGCTCGCCTGCGTATTGCGCAATGCCTTTGAAATGTGTAATCTTTTGAAGGTAGGCTATCATTTTTAGCTGTAATTTGTGCACTCGCTCTCAGGCAGTACGCCATTGTCGATGCTAATTGCTCATTGCGACTTGCCGCAGTAATTCCTCTGCTTACAGCGTCCTTGTATGCATCCCAGTTTGTAGATTTTATAAGGAATTTCTTTGGGTTCCTCTGCGCATGGAAAGCCGATATGAGGATTGGATAATGGTCGCTTCCGTGTGTCTCCAAATCAGTGCACCAGCCAAAGTTGTGGGCAAATGAACTTGTGACAAATGTCACGTCGATGCTGCTGGTAGTCGTCGGGCCTCGGAGGAAGGCGATGCTGCCTTCATT
Source organism: Amblyomma mixtum (assembly GCF_055824585.1). NCBI lineage: Eukaryota > Metazoa > Arthropoda > Arachnida > Ixodida > Ixodidae > Amblyomma > Amblyomma mixtum. Next base: position 118,947,685 of record NC_143018.1, read on the forward strand.
TAATGGCTGAACTGAATGCTTGGAGAGAAGTTTTGCAAGCTTGGCACCTCGGGCAGATGTATGTGAGCTGCCCCAAATTTCATTATGACCATTGAAGTCTCCGCAAATAATATGCGGTGAGGGTGTTCTTGCTATCAAGTTTTCAAGTCTCAAAGCATCAAATGGCGTACCTGGCTCAAGATATACTCCAATCAGAGTGTACTGTTGCCAGGCAATAACTGTGACAGCGCACACATATTCATTGTCGCTGTGAAGCGGGATATCAACCCATGAGGCCGGGATATCCTTGCGAAAGCCTATCAGCAATCTTCTGACGTTATCTGGTCGTTGTGAATGATGGAAATAGTATCCGTGGAGTCGGAAAGTTTCCTCGACGCGTTATTCACAGATGGCTATGAAGGGGAAGCGGTACGCTCACACGAGCTGTCGGAAATCTGAGTGTTTAGAGCGTAGCCCGCGAGCGTTCCACTGGAAATTGGTGCATGTACGAACATTGTTGTGGATTGTCAGCTGTGGGGAAGTTCTCGCTGTTGAAGCCATGATTACTGAAGTGTGGTATTACGCCCCTGCGGAGCGTAGGAGACCGACACCAACGGCTCCATTGAAAGGACAGCTTCTACTTCTGGGAGTCCTCCTGACGAGGGGTTTGCGCGGATAAGAGCCTTGATGGCTGCAAACAGCGTCGGAATCAGTAGGCATGTGATATCTTGTTCACAGCTTCCGGTTTGCTGTCTGTCGCTGATCTTCCTGTCATGTTGTGGCGCCTTAGGCTCAGAGCGAGCGACGCTGTTTGTCGGGTCTTGTGCAGTGCGTTGCAGCATATTTGATGAAGAAGAAGAACCAACGGACTTCCCACGCTTCTTTTTTACCGCATCTGCGTAGGCCTTGTCAGCTGCTTTGCCCCGCTGTGTTGACTGATTCTCGGAAAGAGTTGCCGTAGTTGTGAAAACCACGTCGGGGTTAGGTGGTGGTTCATGGCGCTTAGGGGGTTTTTCTTGTGTTTGCTCTGCCGTGCGAGCAACTGTGGCTGCTTTCTTTTTATAACACCCCCCGTAGAAAGCAGGGTGTGGGCCACCGCAGTTAGTGCATTTAGGTTGCGCTCTCGAAGTGCATTTCTGCGAGTGCGGGCCAGCACATACTTTGCAGTGCACGGGGCCGTTCAATGTCTTGATATGCGGCCATGCCTCTGACATTTATAGCACTGCGTTGCTGCTCCGACGTATTCAGTTACAGGGTGACCACAGAACCCAAGCGTTACTCGCTTTGGTAGCGGCGCACCTTTTGCGAATTCCATTATAACTGCGCGACGGCGTACCTCTTTGATCGTTCCACCATTATCAGGAGTGTAGGCGGTTAGCCTCCTTGCTGATAGGACACCTTGGTCGCGTAGATATTTTTCCAGATCTTCGTCTGTGTAGGTGACAGGTACAGCTTGCATTTTGCCATAGCTTGCCATGTAAGAGTATGGGACTCGGGCCTCTAAAGCCACTCCAGCCAGCTTAGTTAGCGTGAGCAGACGGTTGGCGGCGGCCAGCGTCGATACTGTAACCATCAGGCTCCCATCATTGCGAATGCGATGGCTGAGGACCTTTTCTTGAGCCGATGCTACAACCGCCGAAGCCACAATGTTGGAGTTGGCTTTCCATAGGCTTGCTCCTACCTCGGTGGGCCTGAAAACTACAGGAACACCGGTAGCTCTCTTTTTCTTGTACGAGACAACTGTAAACGATGCTTGGTCCATGTCTTCTGGATGGTCGATCAGAGGCTCGTTGCTAGCTTGGTCGTCGCGCAGTCTCTTGTTTGCCGGGCCCTGGTCTGTAGCCGCAACTACAGGGGCCGCTGGACCCGCCGCTGCTGCTGCAGCCATCAGTGCCGCATGGAGTTCAGCTGAAGGTTATGTTCCGTGTCGGCGTGGATACGGCGCACAGCGCCGAGGAGGTCGCTTGACGTGCTTTTGCCGGCGGCCAGGGACCCCCAGGTCGTCGCACGTCGAGGACACACGCTGAAGTGACAAAATAAAGCAGAAAATTACGGACCGGTGTGTTGTTGTTGTTGTTGTTGTAGCCTACGACAGAATGGCACATACCCACTCTGGGGGATCGGCCAAGAATCGGGTGGTAAAGGTTGGTATTCACCTGTACGTAGTAAAGGCAAAAGGAAAGCACACGGGAGAGGAACAACGGGGGAGTCTACCACAAGAAGGGCACGGAGAGGATGAAAAAAAAACGACAAAACTAAAAACAAATAATAATAATAATAATAATAATAATAATAATATTATTATTATTATTATTATTATTATTATTATTATTATTATTATTATTATTATTATTATTATTATTATTATTATTATTATTATTATTATTATTATTATTATTATATATTTATAAAGGAGTTGGGATTGGAGAGAGAGAGAGAAAGAGAGAAAAGAGAATAATTCGAAAAAAAATGAAGCATAAAAAGAAAATACTGAAAGCTTTAGCAAGGTAGTCGAGGAGATTCCAGCAAGAAATTTTGAACAGCGTCACAAACAGACCTGTGGCTGAACCCAAGTGTGGTGACACCAAATGATAGCAAGTGTGGGCTGCTCAAACGGAGGCCAAGTTGCTGTAAGGGCAACTCCAGAGTCTTCTTCTCAAAGAGGTGTGAGACAGCCGGCCCACTAATCATCGTCTTCTTCTTCCTCAAAATCAGGTCAAAATCGCACATTAAAGAAGATTACATTTCTCCGTCGCCGAATATGGTGTAGGAAATTGCCCCCTCAAAAAAGCTTGTGCGAACTGCTTCTCGTAGAGTGAATAAATTTGACCGTGCTTTTCTTTCTTACGATTGACTGAATTTTAATATGAGATTTTTTCTATTACCTGTGAAATTTTAGGCAGCCTATTCCGCGGAAAAGCGAAGAATAGGTGGATCGCTGAAAGAGTGCAAGAAAGCAGAATGGGTCAGCGAAGAAACAGCTGTTAATCATAACTTAGTTAAAATAAAGAAGAATTGAATATGGCAAGGCACGTGATGCCATTGCCAGACAGCCGAAGGTCATTGAGGGTAACGGAGTAAAGGATAACGGATAGAAGGCAGGCAAAGCAAGGGCAGGGGCTGAAAGCCAGGTGACCAGAGGAGTTGGGAAGTTTGTGGGGATCAAGTGGCCGCAGCTTGCACAGGACAAGATTAATTGAAGGACAGGGCAGGCCATTTTACTGCACTGGCTGTAGTAAGGATAATGATGATGATACTAACTTACCGGTGCCTGCGTTAGACACGTGTTGAAAGCAAGCCAGAAGAACCTGCGACGCGCTGTGACTGTGGTAAAGGACGAAGAAGAAGTCGCCGAGGTATGTGCCATCTTTTGTAACGCCAACAACAACGTATCTGCGATTGTAGACGGATTTTTTTGGAGCGGATTGTCTGCAGCCAGCCTTACGAGCCTTCAGTGCTCAGTGTTTAGCGACTGACCCGCCAGATACGTCGTCAGCCGCTTTTCTAACGCACCGTCGCCCGACAGCCGCCACTCGACTCGATGTTCGTGAGTCGGGACGCAGTCACCGTAGCTTCCACTACCACCGATTGAAGGGCAGCAAGGGCAGGTAAAGTGACTGGGCATTTAAGTACCCTTCAGAGGAGGCCTTATCTTTTTATCGTAATTAAACATAGTGCTGACGCTAACAAAAAATGGCTAAAGAGCAGGCCGTGTACGTCGTGTCGTGCTTTTCTTCAGACCTTATATGCTATAACGCTGGTGTCATGTCTTGTTTCGTTCAAAGCAACGAACTAGCACAGGTATCTGCACTCTCTCTTCGTCATCAAGTATAGGGATCTTGAGAAACAGGGGCGGAAAGTAACCAACCGAGCTTACAGTGATGTCATAAGAGAAATCATTCCTGCCCTACCAGAAATCGAGAAACATTTTGTGTGCATGAGAAACGGTCCCTGCGCTCTCTAACAGTATTCAGATGGCATACCTCTCGATTCTGTTTATGCAGCGAGTGAATAAGGTCAGAACGTCATAGGGCGTTCCGTTTACTTGTGTCGACACCAGCATTTTCGCCTTCGCGGTATCGATTAAACCAGTTGAAACAAACTGTATATGCAAATTTGATGTTTGGCGGGGATTTTTGCCTCATCCGAAGCGCTTTACAGCCGCACCTAAATTCATACTCTGTAGTGTCTGTTATGAAACAGAAACGACATAACAGTACCTAGCGCACATATGATATGACTTAAAGAAAAGTTGCGAATATAATACCAGGTTGCCGGCGAGATTGGCCTCGCAGCTGTTACGGTGAATGTAATTCCAGCGGTGTCATAGACAGCTTTGGATATTTTGCTACAACTTGTGCAGGAACCCGTGCATGCTCCTCTGAAGTCTTGTTAATTTGAGGCTCCAAGTTTATGCTCAAGATACGGCTCTCATTTTCATTGGAGACAGAACGGATGAATTGCAACTAAAATCTAGGAGGAACTATCTAAAGTATCAGACTAAATTTATTGGAATGAGCTTACCCTGAACACCGAAAAAAACAAGTTTACCCTCGCTGATTCCCTGAAAATACAGACTATGATCATGAAATTTTATGACCAGTTAGAAATGCATTTAGTTCGCGTCTGTCATATGTTTCATACTTTAATTACCTGGGGTTATGGCTGAAATAGACATAAACTGGAAAAAACAAACATCACATATCTGTTAAAAACGGTCGTACGCTGTTTACTTCTTAGGACAGGCGCGTGATTTTTTCGGTCCCATATTCAGCGTATTTTGTGCTTTCATGCAGTTAGAATAACTATATTGCATCAAAACTCTCCGTAGTACATATGAGACGTATTTAGATCCAGTCATCGTCGTGCTAAAACTACCGGGTAAGATTATTACGCTCTCAAAATCCATCGATACAGAGAGTATTTATTGAAATCGAATCGATGGCTACCTTTAAATTCTGTGCCCAGAATCAAAACTACAAGCAATAGTAAACAGCATTGTATTTCTAATGGCACTATGCCCACCAACATCTTCAAGATTCCCACCAGAAAGAGTTACGTGGGCCTGAACCACCAGAATTTTAATCTCCCACTATGCCAAAACACCTGCAGTAGAAACCACTGACATATAATGACGCCCTTATTTGGAATGGTACTTGAATGACCTAAAAGTAAAAGTAACGTTGCGCTAGCTTTAATAACTTTCTGCTTGACCACCGAGTCTTTCCTATGTTGTGGCTTACATCTGTACCGTAATATACTCGAACAAATAGTAGCATTTTGGGCATAATTCGATTTCTGTGCACGTTTTGGGCAGTGGATGCATATTACAGCGCAAACATTTTTCAGCAGTAGCTGAGCTTCCGCGCGCCTTTCTGTTCCTTGCTACATGGCCCTCTACAGTGACAAATGCCGTGGCCTCAATTTCTGCATCACTGCTCGTGATGCCTTCATCAGACCGTCGGCACTCTGCAAACACGATGAAAGTGGTCGTGCAGAGAGGCGACCGGATACGTTGAATAATACGCAACGTCACGGACAAGTGGGCTAGAAAGTCTAAATTCGCAGTTCATCAACATCCGGCACAGAGCTTAGATGTTTGTCACACTCATAATGAGGAAGGGTTGTCAGATGTCATGCACCTCTGAACAGCCGGGAAAAATGGGACAAAAAATAAAAGTGAACGTTTTGTGCGTCCTGTTAGTGAGAATTATAAACTTCTCTTTGACGCTAGCTTTCTCCAGTCTTGGCATGTCGCTGAAGTGGACTACAAATATGCGTGAAATTATGCATTACACTCCAATGGGAAAACTGTGCGCACTGTTTAATCGTCATAAATTGTAAGAACTAATGAGGTATAAGCTGTGCGGTCTCCAGTACACTGCATAAAAGCTTTGCCAAATAATCCGCGCAGTGATGCATTGATGTAACGAAAAGCGGACGTTAATGAACGCCAGTTGGTATAAATTAATCCGGAACCCTTTGCTACGGCTTGTCACATAGAGAATGTTCACCTTCAGGACGTTAAACCCCACATGCCATACTACGCCTTACTTTGCCAAATCAGGCATCCATGTGATGGTATTTTGAAGGAATTTCAATTGTCGATTTAACTATGTTTAATTCCATCTTCTTCCCCCACAAGTTATAAGTTTTGGGATGAAGACAGATAGCTAAGACCCGTGCCAAACATCGCACTAACAGATGGTCACGGCAAAACGTTACAGAAAGATGTGTGACACACACCATACCTGCGGCAGGATCGAATGGACTTCCCGATACTATGGAGAAAAAGTTACGGAATGATGTCCCAGCTTCAGCGACACCCGAATATGAAGACGCACAGTTAATATGACATCTGGAGTGACACAGCAGGTTATCCGGGAAAAAAATTAGAGCTAGTTTTTTTTTTCATGAATACAGGAATGACATGACTGGCTGTCGACATGCGTAGTTTGCTCTAAATGTGTGCATATTTTCGGAAGGCAACTAAGCTTTTCTGAAAAGTGTAAAACAAATATGTATAAATCCCGGCCAAGAAAGAGGCCCTATATCCAATTCTTAGAACGGTGGGAGTTTTCTGCGTACAACGTAGCATGCCGCACTGAAAATGAAGTGCCGCTGCACTTGCCGTCGTCACCTGCACGCGGGCCTCTGAATGAATGCAGAATAGGTTGTATGACTAGGTTCCAAGACTCTCCTTTGTGTACAACATCACAATGCAGAGCTAAAATTGTGGCCAAAGGATTTCCGCGAAGTAACAGAACTTCTGGTTACATGAATTGAGGCGAGCGCAAAAAATAAATGTCAGAGGATTTGTGTACGCTATGAGTCTGAACGCTCTTTTCCTTTGTCCTGCGGTCAGGCTTTCACAGAAACAATAGAACGCATAGATGCAGAGGTGCACCGGGTAATTTGCCTGTGAAGGAAGTAGAATGGCCTGTATTTCCTCGGAATTCTGTTAGCGGAAACAAGGGTTCCACCACAGACAGCCACCTAGGAACATTATCGCAGATTTTCCGCGTGTGAACAAAGAAATTTCAGCTTTTTCGAAAATTGTGCTGCATGCCTGCCTCATATCCGGTTTGCAAAGCTCAATCTCAGGCGCCAAAATCCGTAGATCTATACCGATCAGCGGTTTGAAGTAAAACATGATACAGTGAAGAAGGCACGACCAACGGGGACAAAGAAGACACAGAAACAACAGGATAAGTGCCAGTTCTGGAGCTGGGGTTGTCGTTTGTGAGTCCTCCTTGTCCCAATTGGCCGCACCGTCTTCGTTCTATCTTTCACCATTCACCAACTAGCCCAAAGAACAGCATAAATTGGCCAAATACGACTCACTCCTCATTAGCTTCATGCGAATCTCTCATTCGAGGAAAGTTCCGTGCCCACAACACACTGCGTCACCAGATTTTCAACTTGGACATCTTCAAACTTGAGGAGTTCAACAACTACTAATAACACGCGTCTTGTACGCGGGCACATACAGGAGCCGTCCTCTAGAAGGATTGCTATTTCTATTTCTGGAGGCCATCTCGATCCTTCATTTGAGCTCAGTTCAGCGGTTGTTAAGAATTGCGAGGCGATTTAATGGTAGTGCGAGAAGCAGCACGGTCATTATTCCAGCGCGTGAACTCCGAACTCAAGAGGACCAGGCATATTTGACGCGCCTTAAGAGTTCAGAGATACGTGTTTACGTTTGTATGTGTAGGGGGCGGTATCACATGCAACTGTATTAACATCTTTTCTTCTTTCAATACTTTGAAAGAGGAACTGTTTGTTGATGACCGGCCCCATAGGCATTCTGAACGTGCGTCACACACGGCGACAGGTCTTAAAATGACGGCTCCGGGAACATCCAAGGACGACACCGAAGACGAGCCGCTGCCTAGAGGGGGTCACGGAGGTCCGCATCGAAGTAGTAGCCGACCCAGCCTTCCCGAAGGGACTGCACCCGTCGCTGTGGAGCAGGCCTCTGCTCCTTCGAACAACCGCCAGAAGTGAGTTTTTAACACCATAGAAGCAATCTTTAGCAGCGCATTATAAAAAAGAATGATGTGTTCGTTAATAAAAACAAATATATACTTGATTCTGCATAGCGTCAATATATAGTGCGAAAGCACTGTTCCGATGGGTAAACCTCGAGTAAGATCTTGGGATATTTCGAGGTTTGAACAAGTGAAAGAAATAAATAAATCAAATGAATATCCGCGACAGGTATTCGAACCTACGGCTGCGCGAGCATATCAGCTTTGCTGGCCGCTGCGCGAGAGCGCTAGTCTATCGCCGTAGCCGAACATGCCTTGTGTTAAACTGCAACACACTCTCGCGGTGTGCATTGCACATTATGGTCTTCATTAGTTAATACTACTATCATACAAATATTCGCGCTTTGAGCTATGTGGCTGTAGTGACAGAGAGATGTGTGCTGCATGTGTTGGCGTTGACAACGCTGTGGTAGAAACTGGGCACTAGAGCAATATGCGTTGGCGTTGTCAATATTGCTGCAGAAACGCGGCACCGGAGCATAGGTCGCCGGCCTACATTGGGCAACTTGTCATTGATTGTGGAAAAGTTGAAGACGTGCATCACTGGTTCCCTGAGTCAGTGGTGAGCGTAATCTCACTTTCAGTCACGCCGAGGTGATGGTCACCTGCTAAAAACTGTGCTTTCGCGCAATATTTCGTGCGCATCAATGTTACCGCCAGCTAATTTTTCACTATTTGAATAACGTTTCTTTTAATGTATGACGATGTTTTTACACCGACGTGAAACAAGTGGCGAAAAAAGGCAAAGGCTTATGGAATATAAGTATCAAGTTAACCAGCATGCTAGTACTTAATCAAAGGGACAGAACGCACCACATATCTCTAACAGAGACTGCTTTATTGTGGTGTGCCGTTTCTAGCACCGTGGCTTGGTAATTTCAAACTAAATAGCTCGAAAATGATCTTCACGAGATACAAAAATCATAACTACACTCCTGCACTGCGGCTACCGCTGTCACAAGCGTAGCGGCTTGCACCATCGCCCGCCAATATTTCTACTTTCTGTAGGCATATTTATGGCAAAGTGTTTTTATCTACGTCACACGTTCCTTGATATTCCTTAGAAAAATTGCACAATGAATCTGCGTAGTGCATTCCCTAAGAATGTTTTGCTCTTATGAAATATCAGCGGGAGGAAGAAAAGTTTTAAAAACGATCAATGCTATTGATGCGGCAGAGGTCCTGTTAGCATCAGTATTTTCCCAGAACGAAGCAGCCACTGCCGTATCGATTTCAGTCCGTGAGAACGAGTGGCGTGATCTAGTCGGTCAATCACTGTGTGGCAGTTCATATCCTTCTCTACTCTCCCGATCTAATGCAGCAATCCCAGTGTAAGACTCAGTATTTCCTCTCCTCTCTCCCTAATCCCTGAGTGTGACTGGCCAGCGGAGGTGGCCCTCTCGCCACCCGTTAACTGGCTCTAGCCTGTCTTGCTCTCCACTCTACTACTTTTCGTCTTCTCTCATACTTTCTCTTGAAAGTGCAAAGGGAGATTTCTCTCTTAGCGGTGCTTCACATGCAGACGCTGGACGATGTTTGCCATAATGGCTGCAATAATTCTAACACATACAGCATTCGGACATGTAAACGCGTGGCGTTGGCAAAGTCGTCGCGTGTCGTGACCCAAAGCTGCCCAGTGATACTACATTGCAGGTTGTCGGAAACTGCAAGGGGCACCTGAACCTGGTTGTATGCGCTCTTGAGAGTGTGCCACTTACGTGGGCACATGATTTAGGCGGAGCTGTGGGTTCATGCACCTGGGGATAGTAGCTGCGTCGGCACATGCAATACTGCTGCGTCCTCTTCCTTCAATAGACGAGTGCGAAAACTGTGGCGGTTCTTTTGAAACTGATTCGGCACCTATCCCATCTCTCGACTACTGACCAACTGTGCTATCATCCGCAACAAGCGTTATCAGTCACAGTGACTCCTCTGGCTCATATATGAGGAGGTTCTCTGTAGTGTGCTAGCAATAGATGCCTCGCAACCGAAAAAGCTGTCATGCCGGCGGGTGAGGCCGCCACCTGCCAATTGCCTCCTGCCACTGTTGGCAGGTGAAGTCGCTAGCACTAAGTGGGCCAGTGGCGAAAGAGCCGTTATCTGTCCTGGTGAAGCCTCTACCTAAGAGCTGCCATGGTTGGCAGTTCGCAAACTGGAGAGAGCGAATACAAGGCAGGGTGACAGGCGACGAGCTGCGGGTGACGAATCGGGCAGAGGGAAACCGTTCCTTCTTTTTCGTGCGCTACAATAGCTGTGTTACGAGCAAAAAAGAGTTTTTTTGTCCTGGTTAAACTGGGCGGTGCCCTGGAAAACTGGTTTCGCAGCAGCTGCAGCCAATCACAAAGGCAGGAAACGCTGTGTGCTATCTGCCGCTTACATTGTCTTTAAAACCCTGATAAGGAAGCTATCCTAGAGGTTCACACATAATAACGCGACTGCGTTAAAGGCCCCGTTGTCCAGAAAATCCGGTGTTGGCGTTGTTGGCGTCGATCACGAGCATGACTCTGGCAGGTGGCAAACGTAGGTCGCGTGACCTTGCACCGTCATCAGAGCATCGCCACCGGATAGTGAGCAAACTGCCCACTGTGTCAAGCGGCAGTTAAATTAATGAATGCTTGCTCGGGAAGAGCAACCTGGGTCTCACAAGGCCCACCGCTGGGAGCACTTGACATTGGAGGGCAGTGGCGCATCATTCGCTTAAGTGCTGCACCACTGCGCCAGGAGGGGTCGGAGGACTCCCAAGGATCTCTGAATGGTTGGTTGGTTTGTGGGGTTTCACGTCCCAAAGCGACTAAGGCTATGAGAGACGCCGTAGTGGAAGGCTTCGGAAATTTCGACCACCTGGGGTTCTTTAACGTGCACTGACATCGCACAGTACACGGGCCTCTAGAATTTCTCCTCCAAAGAAATTCAACCGCCGCGGGAGGGTTCAAACCCGCATCTTTCGGGTCAGCAGCCGAGCACCATAACCACTGAGCCACCGCGGCGGCGATCTAGGAATGTATATTAAAGAATTAGCTTCGGCATATATGAGAATTAACCCACTAATCGCACTGCAACCACAAGGCCGAGCTCATCAGTGACCCCTGCAATTCTTTGCGCTAGATTACCTACGTCTCATTTAGTTTAAATTAACGAAGTAAATCAGGGCTTAATTTTTTTGTCGGGCGCATTATACAGAGTGTTTCACGTAACTTGAACCAACGATTTTAAAAAGTGGTAAACCGGAGCCCGCTGAAACCAACAATACATTGCTTGCTATCATATAGTGCTCCTCAAAATATTTTTATTGCACTTAATTAGTTAATTAACTAAGAAGAATGATGCACATTTTCACATATTCATTTTAGTGCCAAGACCGTTACGTTATGTTGTAGAGTAGGTTTATAAAGAACCGATCCAGTTTATTGTAGCATCGTATCTTCTACGGGTTCCATTTTCCGGCATTTAGGAAAGCCCGCGAAATAGGAAAAAATACTCCGTGACTGCGCTCGTGCGCTACAAAATTGCAGCGCTCTCAACGGCGTCCCGTGCAAACGGAGCGTGTCTGCTGGCCGTGGCGAAGTGAACGGCCGGCGCTCTTAGCAACGGCTTGACAGTGCGTCAGCACTTCCCGCAGCGGCGCGGCGGCCGTTCACATCGCCACGGTCAGCGGGCACGCTCCGTTTGCTCGGGACGCCGTTGAAAGCGCTGCAATTTTGTAGCGCACGAGCGCAGTCACGGAGTACTTTTTCTCATTTCGCGGGCTTTCTATAAATGGCGGACAAAAGGAACCCGTAGGAGATACGATGCTGCAATAAACTGGATCGTTTGTTTATAAATCTGCTCTACAACCTAACGTCACGGTCTTGGCACTAAAATGAATATTTGAAATTGTGGATAACTCTTCTTAGTTAATTCGCTAATTAGGCGCAATAAAAATATTCTGAGGAGCACCACATGATGACGAACAATGTATCGTTGATGTCAGCGTGCTGCGGTTTACCACTTTTTTAAATCCTTGGTTCTAGTTACGTGGAACACCGTGTTTGTGAATAGGAAGCTGAGAAAGCATTTTCACATTGAAAGTCTTCAAATTCAGATTAGGCTGAAAGTGAAGTTCCAAACGACGCACGGTAGAAATCCAGGATGGAACACATGGATACAGACTGGTGCCCTTTATTTCGGAGCTTTCATTCCTTGTGGTCTTTAAGTCCCGTTGCTTGACCGTGTAAAATGGAACACCCACTAAGCTGTGTTCAGCACGATTTTATTGCAACCGCTTCATTATCCTTGCGGCCAGCATTTGTCACGCTACAAAACGGAGGAGGTAAAACACCGCTTGTCTGGTCTTCTGGAGCACTTCACAAACAAGGTGCAGGGCTATAATAAGGGAGCAATTAATAATTGACGTCCACCCAAGCGCAGTCTTGCGGCTACTAAGGAAAGCTCTACAGCTTTCTCAGAAACTTAGCGGTTAAAGAAAAATTCGTTCTGATCAGGGGTCTAATGACGCGATCCTATGATTAAAGACGAGTGGACTTAGGACGGCGTCTTCATATATCCTGGGTGGTATTGAATTAGTCTCACGTGTCTCTAAACAATCGCCCTTGTCAATGTAGCCGAAGCTTGTGCAAATGCTGGTGCATTTAAAGCTTTCGGTGATGTGCTCTTAGCTGAGCGCGTTTTGCACTCATTCGTGGACTGGAAAATCTCGGTACTTTCTTGAAGACACTTCAGAAATTTTAGTGTAGACCTAATTTTATTTTGTCCTGCATATGAAACTGTAATGTACCCTTATGGTTAATGACTTCTGTTTCCGGTTGTAGTGCTTTCCTTCTTTTGAATTAAACAAAGTTCCAGGCGATTAAGATACTGCATTGATACACCGCAGCCATTCTGTGCTATTTGTGCTAATGAATGAAGAAGCGCAGTTATTTTTACGTTCACTCATGCATCGCCTGGGGCCTTTTGTGGTAATGGCATTCGAACTTCCTCGTGGCGCATTCGCTGTCCGCTATGCGGGCATTTCGTTCTGCTTTGCCTGTTCGCGCGGCTGGACAGTCGCGGTGCCGGCGGCTGTCTTCCACGTCACGACTCGTACGGCGCCATCTTGACGTGGGCACTGCGATGCTACACTGGCAGAGTACAAAGCGCCTCTTGGTGCCGGCGGCGCTGAGCTTGTACGCGGGCAGAGCATTTCACTGCATCTACAGATAGACTCGCGCCTGCGTGCACTCCGTGCAACTTTCAGAACTGAACTAATGACGCAGAGGCTAGTGTCGCCTTTTTGATGACGTCACAAATTCTGAAAATAAATCAGTTATCAGAGAGTCTTCTTAACTCTTAGGTCGTGATGTCATGATTCTGAGAAGGGTTTATGAGCCATGTCATATGAGAGCAGCCATGTGGCCTGGTTTAACGTTTTAGATTGCAGCTGCTGATGTCTCGTTTGCTAGTTGAGCGTCGATGTTTTGACCAAGTCAACTGACGACTCGCCTGTCACGTGATTCATACAATGATTATGATTGGCTCTCATAATTGTTTTTCATGTGCGGCTAGTATTTTCTGGGGGGTTGCTGTTATTTTAATGGCGACTGCATCGTCGTCAGTGTGCTCTTTGACAGTGGTCACTGTTACAACTGCGGTATTATTCTTATGATTGGTTTGGTTTATGGTGTTATGGGTAGTGAACAGCTCCGGAAATTTCGACCACCTCGGTTCTTTAACCCCAGGTGGTCTTTAACCCCAGGTGGTCGAAATTTCCGGAGCCCTCCTCTACGCTGTCTATCACAGCATGGGTCGCTTTGGGACGTCAAACCACATAAACCAAACCTATCATAATAACACCGCAGTTGTCACATTGACCACTGTCAATGAGCACACTGACGACGATGCAGTCACCATTGAAACGAGAGCATCCCACCAGATGCACTGGCGACACATAACGAGGCCTTAAAGAACTCATTCCGCTTGCCTTCGTATTATAATATTTGTTTTTGCTGCGCTAGGAGACCTCAAGATCAATCACCAACATTGAACCGAACGAAGCCGCAGAAAGAAAAGCTCGAGTTAACAACGAATGAAATTTGAAATTTCATCTAAACTGGTTTTCTTTACGCCGCCTCGCTGCATGGAGACAAAATAGTCTCAAAATATAGGTGATGCAATGAGAGAATTTCAAAAATCTCAACAGGTTACCCAGCCAGATGTCCGCACCCTAACAATGCCACGTCGCAAACACACCGAAAAAACACGATGTTCTACACTGACTCACGTCAATACCGGATGATAAGCACCCCATGTCATGCTCTGTGTCTCAGATCAGAGCTTTCACCAATCAATCGCTGATGCGTTTCAGGCTCTTCTCCTTGCTTTGTGACCCACTTCCTTGACTGCTGTGTCACTGGATATGAACCTTTTGTAGAGTGGCTTGTCGTTACGTGGTTACGTTACTCCGGTTTTTGGCCGGTTCAAGAAAAGCTGTGTTGCTTACATGTTGCCAGCAGAACATTCGTCGTCCTAGAGTTTACCTCGGTATATTATCACTAAATATTTCGAATGCTGGGTTGTCGAAGCTCTCTGCCTTTTAATCAGAGTCGGATGAAACAGCATCGAAGGAGCTAACTGTGCGTCCCCCACCGCAGGGTGTCTCGAAAACACATCGATGGTGCTTCTAAAGCAAGCCGCGCCATCCCTCGTGTTTCTCCGCCCAAAGGGTCGCCGACAGCGCAGACGACTCCGGGCTCTGACACCAAGGGCAGCTCTGGGAAGCAGCAGCCCAATTCAGACACCGTACGAAGCAAGGTATCTACAGGGTGGTATATGGCTTTCATACTGGTGAATAGCGCAAAAAAGGCGGGAAAACAACAAGACAAGCGCTGACTATCAACTGGGTTTATTGAAGGACGGAAGGGTATATATACAAAAACATAACACAAAGAAGTAAGAAGATAGTGTGAAAAGGGCCGTGAAAATCAAAACTTATGTCACATGTGAAGTGATGTAAGCCAATTCCTTGTTGCTAAGTGCCACGTCTTGTTGTTGTCCCGCCTTTTTTGCGCTGTTCACCAGTATGAATGCATACCAACTCGCCCAGATCTCAGCCTTACTAAATGTGGTATATGGCGACACTCGTTTTTGGTCGCCGTCTGGTTCGGGATACGTGAGAGCAGCGGTAACCTAGCGCTCAAGTTATTGCTACGGGAAGACTGCGCCATCCCTGCGCTCAATTGTTTTTGTTTGCTCTGTTTCTTCTTTCCAGCGCCAAGGCGCGTTCAGTGAGGTGTAGGCTGAGGTAGTAGGACAGGTTTGGCTTCGGTGAGGCGATGGGTTGCTGTGTGCCTGTCACTGATGGAATTTGTAGTGCATTCTAGAGGCTGAACATGACAACTGAATCTATCTACATTAGGAAGAGTGGAAAAAAACTTCTGAAACAAACTTATTACCGGCAGCTGTATGAGCTTCCGGAAAAAGCTGCAAATACGCAGTATTATCAACAATCTGCTTAGGTCCTCAAAAGTCTACGAACCGGTTTTGCGCACCAAGTCAACAACCCAAAGTTTTGTGATGAAGGATTTTGTCTCAATACGTTACGAGGTTTCAATGCATTAACGCCAAAATTAATTGGTAATACTAGCGTGATATGAGTTCGACACACGTGCGGACAACGAGACAACGAGGCCCGAAATGCTTCATTTCTTCTTGCCAGCCACTGCTCAAAACTGTGCCCTCGTGGCCACTTTTATTATGCTAGTGTGCGAGGTTCCAATATATAAAACAATAAACACACTTTGGCCACATCTCCAAACGTGAGTTCATATTTTGAGCGTCAGACAGCCGCAGATGACAACACAGAACAATGTAGGAAAACAATACTAGCAAAAAATCTTTACTGTTAGCCTTATGCGCTACCGTTGCTTCCTGGGCGTTTTATTGTATTTTGCGATTCACGTATGATCTCGGTCCGTGTGCGTTACTCGCCCGTTTGTTGCACGTCCTCACTGCTCTCCTTGCACCATTCCTATTTGAATTCCTGGCTTGCCGACACCGCGGAACCTCCGCATCCTCCAAGTGCCACAGGACAAGTCTGCTTCAATAACAGCCAGTAATCTTGAAATGAAAAAAGTATTGAAGAAGTCCGTCAAGGTCAGGAAAAAATGCGAATCAGTTCTCGGGAACATGGGCAGCAGGCTTGCGGACGTTGAGCGCAAGGTGGAAGCCACAGACAGTCTTAAAGAAAATGCGGAACACACTATCAAGGATCTTAGGAAACAAAACGAGCTTTTGCAATCGCGTATGAACGAACTCGAGGACAGAAGCCGGCGAGACAACTTGTTATTTCACGGAATTCCTGATGAAAACGAAACATGGGCACAAACCGAATAGAAGGTGCTAAACTTGCTCGGTAACCAGATAACTTCAACTGACATTGAGCGCGCGCACAGAATAGGACAACACCAACCCTCCCGTAACGCCCCGTTACAGTGAAATTCGCCAGCCACAAGTCAAAGGAAAAAGTTGTGCAGTTAAAAGCTAAACTAAAAGAAAATGAAATCAGCATAACTGAGGATTTTTCACCAGCGACTCGTGAAACTAGAAAGAGGCTGATCGAATATGCTAAATCCCTACCAAACTTGCAATTTTTCAAGCTTAAGTACAATAAGCTAGTCATCGATAACAAGTGCTTTATGTACAATCCTATTACAGATGTTATATCTGAGTTACCCTACACTAGCCCAAAACGTTCTGTCACCCGTAACCTGCTTCCTAGTCCTGCATCCCCGCCTGCCTCTTCCGAGGAACAAAATGCGTTATTATCTGAATAGCGGTTTCAGAGGGGCAGTGGCTGCCACCTTCCCCAACGCACGTGTCCGTCTTGTATACCAACATAAGAAGCGCAATCAGGAAAAGCACTTAACTTTCATCTCTTGTCGATTCATGCTCTGCTGATATCTTAGTACTAACCGAAACATGGTTTCATGGGCACATTCGCGGCAGCGAAATCCTTGACTCACCTAACAAATTTCAATTTTATCGTTGTGATAGGAATGCAAGGCAAGGCGGTGGCGTCCATATAGCCACTAACAAAAAATTCGAATCTTTCGCCCTTAATGTCACGACCGGATTAGAGATAATATGGGTACATCTGAAACTAACGCACCGTCAATTCATTATAGCGGCTTGTTATCGCGCACCAAACGCATCGTCGACGTTTGTCTCTGAGCTTCATGACAGTATTAACATCGTAACTACACGATTTCCGACAACACCTATGTTTTTACTGGGCGATTTTAATCTTCCTGGAATTGATTGGTCAGTGAATACTGCTTCTATTAATTCAACTTCCTCTACTTCGAAGGAATTTACAGATATTTGTTCGTGCTTTAACCTCACGCAAATAGTTACACAACCTACCCGAATAACGTACACCACTGCTAATATATTAGATTTAGTCCTGTGCTCGAGCCCTGAATTATGTTCAGAAATAATGTACCTGCCAGGGCTGAGTGACCATCTTGCATTGAATTTTACTATTAACATAACCAAACAAAAGAGAGTAAAGACAACTAAAATACTGCGTAATTATCACCGTGCAGATTTTACCCAAATCAACAGTGAGTTAAGCCTCTTTTTAACAAAGTTCCTAGAAGGCTTCGAGCAACGCTCTGTTGAAACGAACTGGTCACTCTTCAAGAATAAGGTTACCGAGCTTATCAATCGTTTTTTTCCCATCCGAAATATCTCGTATAATCCAAAGGCACCTTGGTATAACTCATACATTAGGCGCTTATCTAACCGGAAGAAGCGCTTATACCGGCTTGCTAACACCTCATGTAGTCAGTTTCGTTGGTCTTTATATCGTACTGCAAACGACGCCTATATTTCAGCAGTTAAAAATGCTAAAAAAATGTTTCTTGCAAACACTTTACCCGATATATTGGTAGATAATCCAAAAAAGTTCTGGAAAGTTATCAATCCTACAGACCGGTCTAAAATTATTTTAACAAGCGCGGTTAAGACGAACCTGTTCCTGACAATGAACGCTGCACTGTATTAAATGATGTCTTCTCCAGCTACTTCACGAAGTCCCTGCCAAACAACTTACCTTATTGTTGCGCCCATAATTATCTGCCAATGTATGCTGTTATAGTCAACCCGGATGGAATCGCCAAAATCATTGATGGCCTGAAACCATTTTCAGCCGCCGGAATCGACTGCATTAACTCAAAAATTTCTGAAAAGCACTAAGATATATTCCTCCATTATTCTTTCTAAATTATTTCAGCAGTGTCTAGAAAATAGCTCGATGCCGGCAGAATGGAAGATAGGGAAGGTGATTCCAGTACATAAATCTGGCAACAAGCACTCACCTTACAACTACAGGCCTATTTCAATCACCAGCAGCCCCTGTAAGATCCTAGAACACGTTCTTTTTTCACATATAGCAAATTTCTTCGAGTCAAACTCGTTTTTTTCATGAAGCACAACACGGTTTTCGTAAGTCATATTCATGTGAAACGCAACTTGTTCTCTTTACTCATAAATTACATGCAATTCTTGATCATCGTTCCACTGCAGATTGCATATTTTTAGATTTCGCCAAGGCTTTTGATAAAGTTTGTCACCGGCTTTTGCTACTAAAACTGCGCATGATAGGGCTCGATACTGACGTACTAAAATGGCTAGAGTGCTTTTTAACAGACCGTCAGCAGTTTGTAGCAACTAATGCGTCTTACTCACATTTACATCCCGTTCTTTCTGGCGTTCCTCAAGATACCGGGCTTGGGCCCTTACTCTTCTTAATATTCATTAATGGCCTGCCTGATTCTGTAACATCATCAATTCACTTATTTGCAGACGACTGCGTCCTTTTCCGTGAAATAATAACCGACGATGACGTACGCGCCATTCAAACTGACATTAACAACATCTCCTCTTGGTGCAAAGCATGGCAAATGACGCTAAACGTTAACAAGTGTAAATTCCTGCGCGTATCAAGGTCATCTAGCAACTCACCTACGTATCACCTTAACAATGTAGCTCTCGAATCAGTAGCGTCATACAAGTACCTAGGCATTCATATCGCTTCTAACCTTAGCTAGAAAAGCCATGTCGAATTCATTGTCAACAAAGCTAACCGCATGCTAGGCTACTTAAAACGGAACTTTCGCTCGGCCCCTTCTAGTACCAAGCTTCTCTTTTACAAAAAGTTAATTCGTTCGCAACTTGAATACACATCGTTAGTTTGGGACCCGGGCACTACTGATCTCATTAACCAGCTGGAAATGATTCAAAATAATGCAGCTCGTTTCATCTTCTCTAATTATCACCGCACCGCTAGTGTATCCTCAATGAAGTCTAATCTCTACCTGCTACCCCTCACATCTCGTCGGAAGCATGCACGGTTATGCCTCGTTCATAAGATATTTTACCATGATGACTTACACGGTAAATTGCTCATTCCGCCTTCATATGTATCGTCACGCATTGACCACGCTCACAAGGTTGGCATAAATTCATGCAACACTAAATATTTCTCCGATTCATTCATACCCCGCACATCTAAAGACTGGAACCGCCTTCCCTCTTCCGTTGCAACAATCGATAAATTTTGGTTATTTCAGTCTGCCGTACGCAATATAGACCATGCCAGTTTTTCTTAACATTGTATAAAACCTACCTCTCTTCCTGTGTGTTGATATATTGTTTAATTTCACCACTGTGTACACTCAAACGTTATCGCGAATTTCAATGTGTTATATTAATAAGTGTTATGGGACTTTGTTTAGATCATTTTGTAACCAAACTCAACTGTCACTTACAGTGTTAATTGTTTGTTCTTATTGCTGTGCATATTTTTTGTTTGTTTATTGATTACAACCCTCTCCCCTCTGTAATGTTTATACCCTAAGGGTAATAATAAATCAAGTAAAAAATAAAAACATAAAATGAAGGCTTTGACGAGGAGAAAGGAGTCCATGCACACTACACGTGTGTTCCCGTGCAGGGCCCTGGAGCAAAAGATGGCACCAGCCGGCGGAGCGCAGGTGCCGCGTCTCAAGCTAAAGCGTCGCCCGAAGAACCCGCGAGCAAGCCCCAGGAAATCCCCGAGCAACCCTGCCCCGAGGAACGCCGCGCAAAATCGAAGCTGAAGATGCCTGACGGGACATACGTGGGACCAGATGATCGCAACAGATACATCAGGCAAGGCACTGCGCTGTTTCAGCTCTTCAGCAGAAAACTAAGAGAGTGATATTATGACAATATTGGCTATGATTCAATAGATTTTATGCGCCAATGCCATGGGCTGTCGGCATGGCTGATTTTGAAATCCCTCTCCCTTCTCTCGAGGGAACATCGATCCGAGAGTGATCGAAAACCGCAGGGAGATATTGAAGCGAAAGCTCCACTACGGCACCTCATGTTTCGATCGCCGGGCGCCTAGTTTTGACCTTCAGCTGAGTTAGAGGTTAAACCATGAGAAAGAGAAAAAGAAACTGAATCAATATCCACGATTTGGAGTCGAACCCGCGGCTGCGGGAACAGGGATTCGCCCTGGCTCGCAGGTCCCAGCAGGCAAGAACTCGTGTTTTAGTCTCTCGGGTATTCCCCAATTCGGCGCAAGCAGTTAATCATAAGCTCAGGAGTGTTCTCTTCGCTAAGTTGCTATGGAGCTGTCGTGACGTCACGTGGTTTTCTAGAGAGCGGAGTGAGAACAAAGAGTGTCTTCTCCCCTAACCTCCGTTGGCGTACGCTGTCCCGTGACCCCTGCGCGCTCGCCAATGGCTCGGGGGGGAGAGCGGGGGATGCTTGCATTCCACAGTTTGCAGCTAAACGCTGGCTATTACCCCCGATTCTGTCTGTAGGTTGATATCTAACAAACCTGGCGGTCGACAGGCGTCCCCGTCAAGCTACGGCGGCTTAAAATAATCCTTTTAGGGTCACATAAGTAATCGATTGTTTATTCTGTGTATAACCACGTTTGAGGGCGTAGATGAGGCAGAAAGGGCCCAGTTTTCATCTATGCTGTACGTGGTGAATTCAGGAATAGCACGACGCGACAGTGAAAACAGCACATCACAGCGCGTTAATCACTGAATGAGTGATGTGTATGCACCATCATTAAACCAGCTTACTGCAGTTGACATTAACAGCCACAATGAAAGACGTGTGGCAACAGAAAACTACCTGACGCCACGGTGGCTACGTGGTTAAGGCGCTCTGCTGCTGACCCGAAAGACGCGGGTGCGATCCCGGCCGGGGCGGTCGTATTTCGATCGAGGAGAAATTCTAGAGGCCCCTGTGCTGTGCGATGTGAGTGCACGTTAAAGAACCCCAGGATATGGAAATTTCCGGAGCCCTTCACTACAGCGCCCCTCATATCCTGAGTCGCTTTGGGATTTTAAATCGCCATAAACGATATAAAACTGCACCCATCTGCGAAACGATGTCAAAGGAATTTTGGCCTTCAGCATGTCGCAAACGAACTGTGTGGTTGTTTTTAAAAATAACGAAAATTAAACAACAATGCGCGTCGCTTTTTCTTAAAGAGAACGCAACTGCATGCTAGAAAACGAAAATTTCGGATGCCCTCTGCATGTTAATTTCAAGAAGTACTAAGACAAGCCGAAGATCATATTTTTTGGCGACATCAGCATCGATAATGTGGAAAAATGTAGCGAATATAACGGTAACATATTGATTCCTCTTCGTGGGTACTGAAATCTGTTCATGGTAAATACCGAACCTATAAGCTAGCTGGAGTAAGATTAAACGGAAGCTCCAGAACACGCACTGTTTGGCTAGTTACAATTTCCGTGGGAAGGCATTCGCAATAAACGAAGTAATTCGCTCGCTTCGGTTTCGGTGCGCCGGTGCGAGCCCCTATCCCCTATATATCAGGGATCAGCGAGGCGCTGTCGCGGATGTTCCGCAAGCACGGCGTCCATGTTGCACATGTACCAACAAGCAAGATAAGGAATGAGCTGGTAAACGTGAAAAATCAGCTCCCTAGTGCAAAGTTTCCCAGCGTAGCTTATAAAATCGCCTGCGCCGACTGTTCATCAGTTTACATAGGCGAAACGAAAGATCTCACGAGACGCCTGGAAGAACATCAGTATGACGTACGAAAAAGAAAAGCCACAACGAACGCAATCGCGGAGGATGCGCAAGAGACTGGCCATGAAATTAACTGGGATGAAGCAGATATAGTGACAACAGAAAATAATGTATCAGCCCGCCGAAATCTCGAGTCACTAATAATCCATACTACGCCTAACACAATAAATAAGAATGATGGCACATTGCACCCTATCTACGCTAAATGTCCAAAAACGATACTAACCGCTACAAAAAGCCCGGTACGTCGAGCCGGTTGCTCATTGTGAACAAGGGAGCCGTAGCGCTCCCGAAACATAATTTTTGTTTGACCATGGTCAGTAACCAGTCAATCTCATCAAGCCATGATTCCTGACCAGACGGTATGCTGTCGAACCCTCGACTATATATACCTTGCCTTGACTGTTCATCCAACGTCGCCTTGCCGCGCCCATGAACGAAGCAACAGCGTCCGATTCTTCAGCTGGTTGGTATCTGCTGCCTTTTCTAATCGGCAATATACCACTTAATTTTTTTGAACGTTTACAGATTTTTATTCTAAAATTTTTGGAAGAAACGTTCGTGTGGACTGTGCAATTAATTTTACAGCAAGGCATATATCATGAACGCGATAGAGCTCTATAATTATCGTATTTATTAGATAAAATTACGTAGTGCACTTTATGATTTTCGATTTTTAAGGAGATGACATTTCGGAATTGATGACCATGAACACTGGATGTGAAGCCATTTTAACAATAGCAAGGGTCTGGCTAGTTGGAACAGCGTACCGAAAGAAAACCGCGCGTGAAGCAAGGACACGGGATGAAAGAGACGCGCTCCAGTGCGCATCTTCCTTTCTTTGTCCTCGTTACACGCGCTGTTTTCTTTCGGTACGCAATTTCTAAAATTTTCGCGCTCATTCAGTTGGCTTTCCCGCAATACATAGCGATTGAAATGAGTTGCTGCGCGTGTCCCTCACCAAAATCAACTTTTCCCATATCATCAAATACAAGAATGGCGTCTGTATAGATGCATAAGAAATAAGAACGACACCGATTTATATAATGTAGTGCTGAAAAGCCAATTCAGCGAGCTTTCAAATGCGTATGTTTAACTTTCGTTATTTCGGATCACGTAGCCGAAAAAGAAATTAAAAAAACAGGGCTCACGTTCTATGCGGAAGCCAAAAATGTCGCATTCTCTCCCACTAAAATAAAAAAAAAGATTATTTTTTCATTTTAGTTAATAACTTGTATAATTATTGACCTCTATCGTGTGCAGAATGTACTACTTGCAGCACATTCCACCTAACAAAACCACACCGACGTGTTTCTGAAACACAAATTTCTAAGCGTCTCCCTGAAAATATTTCAAAAAAAAAATCACCATGTATCTGAGAGACAATCAAGGAAAGCAGGAGTCAAGTAGTGTAACCCCTCTTATAAACGACATGCATAGTAAATCATCATCTTACGGATCCAACATATGTAGACGGCGATATTTAGTTAGGTGGCGAAAATAGACGCAAAAAGCTCTGGGGAGATTTTCATATGGCAGAAAATGTACTTAACCATCTCAATTTTAAAGTAACGAAATCATGTTTCATTGTGTTTAACGAATCTACTGATCAGGTGACAGCAACACACGAGCATTGGCCACCGAATTACCCAGTGCAAATACCTGCATCTTTACATTACCAAGGTCCAGAGGCATCTAAAGAAAGAAGAGGAGGTTCCAAAAGCCTAGAAACAAAAAAACGGGTGTATAATAAAGCGTAGTGCATAGCAGGGTGATTTCACGTTCACAATGCTTTCTACTTCCACTTTATCCGCATAAAAAAATAATTCCATGCGAGTGAGAGGGCAGCCGTTTCTGCCATTAAATATCTGCTTGTGAGAGATTGCGGCGGCACTCCATTCTTCAGATAGGCGAAATACGAGAGGTGTGGACGCTTTTTTTTTCCAGCAGTCACTTTCTTCAATGCCTCTTGCAGGGCCATGCAGAAGGAACATCTCCGGTGCAACTACACTCCTTTCCTGATCGTCTCTGCCGCGGGTTTCACAATGGCGACGACCATGTACCTATTGGTATACCACCCAGGTGAGCTCGTGGCCATCGTCACCATCAGCTGACAGGTCCAGCTTCCTTCAGCATCACTTTTAACTTTGTGATGCCTGTGTAATACCGGAAGACACCGTTATCAACACCGGGTGTATCAGCGAACACTTTCAAACTGTATTCAACAATAGGCTCTTTGTGGTAAAAATATGGCTATTGCGGCATAGTATTACCGGTGTTGGCAAACAGGAGAAAAACCGGTAAATAGTCTTAATTAGTAACATGGTTAACTCGCTTTTCACATTTAACTGTTTTAACTTGTACAGTTAGAAGCCTAATGGAAACTAAAGAGTCGTAGCCGGTCGTTAGTGATAAACATATCAGAGTTAAGAATTTAGAAAACGCGATTACCCTTGGGGCTGTGGCTCGACAAAATATGGCTTTTTCGACTAGTTACGTCCACAGGTGAGGCCGCTTTGCCTGCATACTTCGAAAGGGAATTTATATTCGCACGTTGCAGCCAACTTTTGTGGAGCCACAGCGGCGAGGGCAGCCGAGTATTTGGAATTCTAGAAACTGATCATGGCTATTACAAACAATCGGCTGCAAATCTCTATTTGCAACTATCTTGCGAAGGTAGAGGAAAATATTATATATAAAAGACTAGTAAGCTTTCTGAGTGTAAATAACATAATAACAAGTGAACAATTCGGCTTTAGAAAAAATAAGTCATCCGGAATGGCCCTTCTTGAAGTGAAAGAACATATACTCGAAAACATTGAAAGGAAATTATTTACCCTCGGAATATTTCTGGATTTCAGAAAGGCTTTCGACTGTGTCCAACACGACGTGCTTTTAAGGAAGTTACCATTGTGTGGCTTTCGTGGCAACGGATGGTCTTTAATAAAAAGCTACTTAACATCTAGAGCCCAGTTCACATGTATAAATGGCGCAAAATCCGACAGCAGACTTCTAAAACAGGGCGTACCTCAAGGGTCATTACTTGGTCCGACATTATTTTTACTATATATAAACGACATTTGAAGCATAATAAATAACACTAAGTTAATTTTATATGCAGATGACACGAATTTGTTTTTCTCGGGCGCTGACGTTGTGGACGTGTTTCATCAGGCCAACGAATGGTTAACTGGACTGAACTTATGGCTTCATTCGAACAGACTCCAATTAAACACAAGTAAAACTAAATACATACTGTTTAGACCGAGGGGAACCCATCCGTCCACGAACTTGCACTTAAAATTTCATACCATTACTATCGAACAATCGACTACAGTTAGATATTTGGGGGTAATATTCCCAGAGAACCTTTCATGGACGCCTCACGTTGACGCACTGCGTAGGGACCTTGGGCGAGCCGTGGGAATTTTAAACAAGATAAGATACCATGTTCCGTCTGCTGTAAAAAAGCAAATCTACTATGCGCTTTTACATTCACGCTTCTGTTACTGCTTCCTAGTATGGGCTACAACGACTAAGACAAATTTGGATCGTCTTTTCTCTTTGCAAAAGCGAGCAGTGAGAGCAATAGGCAATTTAGATCTTTCGGAGGACACTGCACCTCATTTTAAAGGTAATAAAATAATGCCCATTCACAAACTCCATAAACACAAACTAGCCCTGGAAATTTCGCGTCTTCACCAAGCAGATATACATTTCAAACTAAATAGCATGCGCAACCTGGTCCTTATTATCTACGACAAAACTTAATACCAAGGCCCCGTTCGCGTACAACATACGGT
Organism: Amblyomma mixtum; assembly: GCF_055824585.1. Classification (NCBI taxonomy): domain Eukaryota; kingdom Metazoa; phylum Arthropoda; class Arachnida; order Ixodida; family Ixodidae; genus Amblyomma; species Amblyomma mixtum. The sequence goes on from NC_143018.1 coordinate 118,973,618, forward strand.
GATCAAAAACTAAGTTATTTGATTCCGGATTTCCTCAATCCGCACCCTGAATTAGCTGATATACTGTTTACTGCCACCAAGGTGCAACGACTGAGAAGAACACTTAGAGATTTTTTCTTAAATGAAAACTAAAGACCATGCCGTGTTGATAACTTCGTTCGCCTTCACTCCGGATCTTTACCTTCACTGTGATGATTGAAGACGTGCGCACATACATCACTGTTTTTCATAACACCATACCACTGATCCAACTTATTGTTTTTATGTACCTGTATTTTTTGTGTTTTTTTCATGCCCTTTCATATCATGCAGTATTGATGTTCCTTTTGCTTTGTAATTATTGTGCTTATGCTATGTTGTTTCCGCCGCAGAAAAGGTGGGCGCGGCCCCGTCAGGCATGTCTATTGCCTTTTGTCGCGTCCCCCAAGGAATTTCTGTAACGGAATGTCTTAAATAAAGAAAGAAAGAAAGAAAGAAAGAAAGGAAGAAAGGAAGAAAGAAAGAAAGAAAGAAGGAAAGAAAGAAAGAAAGGAAGGAAGAAAGAAAGGAAGAAAGAGAGAAAGGAAGAAAGGAAGAAAGAAAGAAAGAAAGAAAGAAAGAAAGAAAGAAAGAAAGGAAGGAAGGAAGGAAGGAAGGAAGGAAGGAAGGAAGGAAGAAAGAGAGGGAGGAAGGAAGGAAGGAAGGAAGGAAGGAAGAAAGAAAGAGAGGAAGAAAGGAAGAAAGGAAGAAAGAAAGAAAGGAAGAAAGAAAGGAAGAAAGAAAGAAAGAAAGAAAGAAGGAAAGAAAGAAAGAAAGAAAGAAAGAAAGAAAGAAAGAAAGGAAAGAAAAGGCGCCTAACTATACTAGTTAAAGTTTATTGAAAGTTAGCTCACCCGCTTACTAGGTAAGACGACTCACCAGTTGTCTGGTGTCCAGCGACACTGGTAATACTATGCCGCAAGTCTTTTTTTTTGCCCAAAAAGCCTATTTTTGAAGTTTCTTAAATTGTTCGCTGAAACACCCGGTATTTAATGGAATTGCCTAATCTTCCGATTCGTAAAAATATCTTGGTTGTAGTTTTTCTGCTCTCGAACCGAGTAGGTAGGTTGAGATAAAAGCCAATGATGTGCGTTTTGACAATTTTTAAAAATAAATAGCAGGAAACTATAAACTATATCACTCGAAAGTGTTCCTGCGTCAATGCGTGCCAGGTTGTTTCCCAGTGGCGGCACCTCCAGATACGCTACGCCACAGTTCTGTTACGCTGTCTACGCAGCTGCTGTGCGGCCATTGGGGATCTTAGGCCCCGCTCATGTCAGAAGAACCGCCGAAAGAAGTGAAAACAAAACTGTTGCTTGGTGTAGCTAATACGGTACTCTTTTGAGGCAGAGCCTTTTTCGTTAACCCTGTACATATTTCCTTTATATGATGGTTCCAATATTGGCATATTCCGCTCGTGCTGCAATTGGCCGCCGAAGCAAAAAAATGCTGCGGATGAGTCCAAATCGCACACAGAGCACCGATAGAGCAACGACCATCAGGACTCGTCATCAGCCAGAAATGACAGTCGTCTTATGATGAGCGTGACTCCTAAGTCCGCTATGGTGTTATTAATGCGAAAGAATAACTAAGCTATGTCGGCGGGTCGTGTCCGCAAAATGTGTGGGCAGCAGTTGTGGGCAACTCAGGGGAGGTAGCGTCAAACGAGTGCTTGTAATCGAAAGAGGATGATGCGAGGAGCAGCGCAAAAAAAGATACGAAATCGGCTGAATAGTTATATAGTTAGAGCAAAAAACGTAAACAACATGAGCAGTTCCGCCGTCGGCAACGGGGAGAACGGCTTTGGGTGCAGGGGTCAGTACTCTTCGGAGGCGGCGTCGTAGGGCTGAACTCATGACGGATACGTGCGCGCCTGTATCGATCAGGGCTCTCACAGGCACTCCATCGACATGAATGGCGAGCAAATTATGGTGTGCGCGAAGGGCTAATCGAGGATTTTGGGACTGGGGCTGTACTGCAGCATCACCTCCAGACACTGCAGCGTCTAGTTTTCCGCTTGCGAGCGTCCGTAGGGGCCAGGAGAGGAGCGACGGCGTTGGGACGAACGAGACTGGCGACGCAGGGGGGACGGGGAGCGGCTGGAGCGGGGAATCTGGCCGTCGACTGTAGCACTGTGCTGGGCTGGAGGGGGCGTGTAGTGGCTGGGCTGTTCGTCGTCGCGGTGGGAGCTGAGAGGACGGTATGTGCTGCGACGGGAGCAATAATTTCGACAGTGGCGGGAGATGTGGCCAATGGGGTGGCAATGGAAACAAATGGGCCTGTCGTCGGTTGTCCGCCAGTCGTTAGGGTTTCGGCGACGTGGAGTGAAGTACGAAGGTCGTCCAGGAGCAATCGCAGTGATTTCAGGTGGTGGTGAAGACCGTACAGGGCTGACGGGCTGGAAACCAAGGTTGGCAAGCTCTTGGCGGACGACAGCTTGTACCAGAGAGATGGTAGGTAAGCGGGTGTCGCCATCATGTAGATGCTGTGGGGCAGGGGACATAGCTTCGAGCTCGCGTCGGATGATGCGGGTCACATTTTCTGAGGGCGCTGGAGTTTCCCGGTGTCGCAGGTCTTCACATGAAGAAGTCGCAGCCGTGTTAGGGAGGCGTGTGTACGGCTGGCTAATACGCCTGCTTTTGGCTTCCTCGAAGCGTCAACATTCCTTAATAATTCCGTCGACTGTAGTGCAGTTCTTGTATACGAGCAAGTTGAAGGCATCGTCGGCGATTCCCTTCAACACGTGGCCGACTTTGTCAGACTCGGGCATGTTGGCGTCGACTTTGTGACAGAGGGCCAGCACATCTTGAATGTACGACACATAGGACTCCGTAGATGTTTGAGCTCGGGAGGCGAGGTCCTTCTTAGCGGCAAGCGTTCGGCCGAGCGGCCGTGCAAACAATTCGCGGAGTTTCTCTTTGCACACGTCCCAGCTGGTCAGATGGTCTTCGTGCGTCTCATACCAGACCCGGGCGGTGTCTTTTAGATAGAATATTACATTTGCGAGCATAAGGGTCGGATCCCAGCGGTTGTAGGTACTCACTCGCTCGTACATGTTGATCCAGTCGTCGACGTCAGTGTTGTCGGTACCAGAAAATGTCCCAGGGTCACGAGGGGGAGAAAGAACGAGTGATGTCATGGCCGGGGCTGACGTTTGCTGGGCGGCGTCTTGAGTCATGATGAGGGAAGGCAACTGGCGGCCGCTGCGGAGCTCCGTCGTCGGTAGACGTAGGGGAAATCCGCACCTCCACCAAATATGTTGCGGGAAAGAATATATTTACAGATATTTACAAATAGACAAGAACAGCTGCGAGCGGCACCGAGAACACAGTCCGAACTTCGTTGTCGTCTTCTACTCTGCGCACTCGTGCCATCGCTCTTTGTCGTCGTCGTCTAACCGCATCAATATCATGCAGTATTGATGTTCCTTTTGCTTTGTAATTATTGTGCTTATACTAACTCTTTTCTGAACCTACTTACCTATCAACGCGTGTCGATCACACATATAAAGTTCGCGCCCCACACTGCCGTACAAATCTGTTTTCTGACTCTTGCTTGCCAAAAACTATAACGGACTGGAACCACCTTCCCCCCTCCATTGCCTATATTCAAGATCCTGTGGCATTCAAAAACACGCTAAAAATTTTTTTGACTGTCTAGCCTGCTTATTTCATGTTTTTTCTTGTCACTTGTTTGCTGTGTCTGGAGCATTTTGTTTCTTTTCTTAAGCCCTGCAACATATGTTTCAGTTTTTATTTATTTCCAAATACTGCGGGCAGCTGTGCTGCCCAAGCAGGAGTGTCTGTACGCGTGTGCTTTCTCTTTTTTTTTTCTCCAAATTGCTTTGTTGAAATTTTGTTCAACCCCTGTACCCACCCCCTCTGTAACGCCTCCTAGGCCTTGAGGGTAAATAAATAAATAAATAAATAAATAAATGTTATTTCCGCCGAAGCCAAGGCGGGCGCGGCCCCGTCAGGCATGTCTATTGCCTTTTGTCGCGTCCCCCAAGGAATTTCTGTAACGGAATGTCTTAAATACAGAAAGAAAGAAAGAAAAAAAGAAAGAAAGGAAGAAAGAAAGAAAGAAAGAAAGAAAGAAGGAAAGAAAGAAAGGAAGAAATGAAGAAAGAAAGAAAGAAAGAAAGAAAGAGAGAGAAAGAAAAGAAAAGGCGCCTAACTATACTACATAGAGTTTATTGAAAGTTAGCTCACCCGCTTACTAGGTAAGACGACTCACCAGTTGTCTGGTGTCCAGCGACACTGGTAATACTATGCCGCAAAAGTCTCTTTTTTTTTTGCCCAAAAAGCCTATTTTTGAAGTTTCTTAAATTGTTCGCTGAAACACCCGGTATTTAATGGAATTGCCTAATCTTCCGATTCGTAAAAATATCTTGGTTGTAGTTTTTCTGCTCTCGAACCGAGTAGGTAGGTTGAGATAAAAGCCAATGATGTGCGTTTTGACAATTTTTAAAAATAAATAGCAGGAAACTATAAACTATATCACTCGAAAGTGTTCCTGCGTCAATGCGTGCCAGGTTGTTTCCCAGTGGCGGCACCTCCAGATACGCTACGCCGCAGTTCTGTTACGCTGTCTACGCAGCTGCTGTGCAGCCATTGGGGATCTTAGGCCCTGCTCATGTCAGAAGAACCGCCGAAAGAAGTGAAAACAAAACTGTTGCTTGGTGTAGCTAATACGGTACTCTTTTGAGGCAGAGCCTTTTGCGTTAACCCTGTACATATTTCCTTTATATGATGGTTCCAATATTGGCATATTCCGCTCGTGCTGCAATTGGCCGCCGAAGCAAAAAAATGCTGCGGATGAGTCCAAATCGCACACAGATCACCGATAGAGCAACGACCATCAGGACTCCTCATGAGCCAGAAATGACAGTCGTCTTATGATGAGCGTGACTCCTAAGTCCGCTATGGTGTTATTAATGCGAAAGAATAACTAAGCTATGTCGGCGGGTCGTGTCCGCAAAATGTGTGGGCAGCAGTTGTGGGCAACTCAGGGGAGGTAGCGTCAAACGAGTGCTTGCAATCGAAAGAGGATGATGCGAGGAGCAGCGCAAAAAAAGATACGAAATCGGCTGAATGGTTATATAGTTAGAGCAAAAAACGTAATAAAGTGGACGTGGCCAGAGCAGGAGTGGCGCCAAATTTGAATATGCCGGAAGTGTGGGGCCACGTGACCAGAAGTGTGGGCGGAGCCAACTCGTGGCGCCAAATTTGAAAGCCGGGAGTGAATACTGAGATGAAACGAGGGCAAATATGTAGTTAATAGAAATCCAATAAAAAATTAATGATTATAAAAATGTCAAGATTGAATTAAGGTGCAATTATTGTGAATATAGGTGATTTAAATATGAATTAAAAAATAAAGGGATCTAAATTTGAATTAATGGTACGTTAAGATGAACTAAGGGTGATTTAAGTGAATTCACTGTGAAATAATTGTGAATTAAGGGGAATTTCCGAAAGCAAATGTTTGCGAAACGAAATAGCTAAAAAACGAACTGTGTGCTGTGTGATGGGCATTGTTAATTGGAGAGACATGGGAAAGGCGTCTGCCCTGGAGTGGGCGTAATCAACTGGAGGATGATGGTGATGTGCTGCAAAAAGATTAGTTGGTGTCTCTTAATGTACGAATCTTAATATAATCTAAATATAAGAATACCCTTAAATTCCTTGGAATCGTGTCTGCTAGTTAAGGCTAGAAACGTTTTAGAAATAAATGTTACTTGAAGCTTAGTATGCAACAGCCGGCATGAAACATGCTGAGGTTATATTTGAAAAACTGCATTGCTGTGTTCATTTCATCATTTTACAGATCTCTGGGACGACCTGACCAGAAAACGTAGGTTGCCTCTGTCCATCTACTATTTTAAAAACATCTTGCCTACTATTTCGGGTCATGCAAATTACTGGCGTGTCCTTTCATTTCTGTTTAAATGGCAACATTAGGGATGGATGTACAGGTGGGCACAGAAATAGATAACGTCCCGCACACGAAAAGACAACGTCTTAGCGCCGCCCAGCGGAGCCTGGCGAAAGCTCGTAATCGCCACGTGCATGTGCAGGCTCCCAAACTCCGCGACCCTCTAATTACTCCTCTTGCCTCTCATTCGGCGAGAGTCAATGTTGTGATAATATTGATTATGATTTGATGGTCACGCCCTGTGTAGCGAGGTGGCATTTTGGAACGATGAGGCCGCTGCCTTTACACGGCAGAGCCAGCGGGAATTGTGCTTTGCCTGAGGCAACTCTGGGCGCATTTCCGCCGCGAATAACCCGCGTGTTTCGAACTTTTATCGCCTCTGGAACACATCGTCGTTTCGCTATCAACCAAACGCTTTCGAAGCACTCCACGCACCGCTGCGGTGTATACAAGCTTGGGTCATTTGCTTCATCGGAGATGCTCATCGCTGCGTACTATTTCCACAGTCAGGCTGCTGATTGGGATACCTGACGACATCGAGGAGGCGCAGCGGATGCCGGACAACACCTCGATTCTTTCGACCGGTCAGTGGGTTATTTTTACTACGTGACGAAATTTCCGCGATAAATATTCTCCGAGTTCACCAAGCATTACACACGGACAAGTTGCTTCTCTCGTTTAGTGTTTGCTTCTGCATTGACGAGGAAAACATCGCTATTAAGTATGATTAAGGTGGTGCAGCCTTGATGGGATAGAAACGATAAAATTTTTTGTCGCGTTTTTCGCTTCTTTTTTTTTCTGCAATCGATCCGCTACTCGGATATCTTAGAGGCGCACACTCAGAACTGCGTCCAAAAACTGTTCTGAGGTAAAGTTTATATTGTGGTTCGTTCTGGCTTGTTGAGGTTGGTCCGGCACAAAAACACATTTATGAGCCAGAAAAATTGCATTAAAATAAAAAGAAATCTCCTCCAGCCGAGTAAAACTCGCGACATGGTTACCGAAAAGGACGGCTTGCACTGTTTCTAAGTGAATGTAAGTGCAGCTTTAAGCCCGGAGTCCAGCCCGGGAATCGATGTCGGGGCAAACACTTGACTTAGAAAATGGGCCGATGACGTCGGCACCTGTATATCGCTTTTTGGTGTGTTCCACCTTAGAAACGCTCTCTTTTCATTGAAAATGGTCTTTTCATTAGAACGCAGTGTCGCTATCGATACAGGCCAACTTCTGTTTGAGCTCAGTGTCTCTTTTAACCTCACCCTACTTTGTCTTACTAAACATTTCGTACACGTCAGTATAAGCAGATTAGAATGTTCGTTTCGTCAGTGATCCCCAGGCAATCTAGTAATGTGACGCTTCTATGCAAGAGTTTGGGCTGCGATATCTGTTATTCGGAGTATCGTGTCAAGCCACAACTGGCGAAAACCTTCATTCAGGCGAAATGCCTCTAAAAAATTCTGCAGAGACACTTTGCTATAATACTGCTTGTAGGCCCTCATAAATCTTTTCTGGCTGTAGTGGCACCGCAGCTATTCTAATGTGCGCGGGAAGCTTTCTTGTTTTCAAAGAAGCGCATCAGACACGATTGATCCAAAGCGTCTGTGAACTGTTGGTTGCGCATGTCAAAGCCCAGGCAAGGACGAGTAACATTCTTACTAAAGCAAAAATACTCTGAAGGCTCGTCTCTAGCAATTTGGCAAATTGTTCAGGCGTTAACAATTGCACAGTTAAGCTTTGTGTCAACAGCTCCCCCCTCCCCCCCTTCATCTTTGTGCCTGATGCCGATGTAGTAGCAGTTGATGGCTTGATCTGAAAGGTCGACACCTGCCATGCCACTCTTGTAAACGGAAAGTAATTTTGACTTACAAAAATATTCTTTTCATGTTCTGTAGGCAACCACCGCTTTCCAAAACATTTTGGCTCAATGCTGTTATAGTTGCAGGCCATAGTGACTACACAGTTGTCCTTAGAATTCAATAAAAAAAAACGTACCCTACATCATTCAAGGAAGAAGAAATTTTCCCTGGCTGCTTCTTTGCTTTCTCTGGGCCGAGAGGACTTTTCCTAAACCTGTTTTGGCGAAAGGTTACTGTAGCCTGAAATTCCCTCCGGCAGAGCGCTGCAAGAATGTCTTGAATGGTAAAAAAAAAATTGCCAAAAAAGTTGAAATGGTGATTAAGTTTTGAAATCACCTGCGTTAACAGCCGCACAACACGCCCTTCTAAAAAGTTTCTTTTCTGAACGGAAGGACTTTCCACAGTAGGCGTGAAATATGCATAAGAGTAACAGTCGGCACTGCCGACATCCAGTTCTGATAACTAAAACTTCATTATAACCAATTAAAATCACACCATCGTGACATTCAGTATAGCTAGCGAGAAGTGGAGCAGTATCTGAGGCCTCGCTGAGCAACAAAGTGTTTTTTTCGAAAAATTGCAAGGAACCATACCATCTATCACCTGGAGTAGACGGGCACCGTTGTGCACACGGGAAGACCCAGCGTACTACAGAAAGTACAGAAGCATATAATTCATTATAGCTCAATAAAAGCCTAAGATTCAGGAGATTCAAAACATCCATTGTTTACTTTCGTCTTCCTTGTTGCTCTACACTTGAAACTAGTATAATATGTATCAACGCAGCCGTGAGAAAATTATAAGCCAGCGACTATCGCTTCACTTCGGTGGAAACAAACATCCCGAAGTTCCACCATGGAAAGATGACACACTGAGGAGAGGAAACGCGCATTCTTAGTTTAGGGGCGTCGGTCGATCCCCGGGTGGCAAAAGCATCTCCTACTTGAAAAGAAAAATTCAATCTTTGATGTTGAAATCATAACAAATTAACTGTATTTTTAAAAGTATGCTGGGTGCTAATGGTACATGTGGCAACGCGAAAGCACTGCTTTCCTTCGGTGCCCGAACACCAACTCACGCAACACCCACGCTCACACGTGCGCGTGAAACCACCGGATATGCTGTACGACGAACAGCTGCATAATCATTTTTATCCGAAAATTGGTTTTTGAGCACAGGAATTGGTCAGTAACTGTCTCACATCTCGGTAGACACCTTAGCCGTGCCTTGATAAAAGGAGTAAAGAGTCAGGAAAGGAATAAATACGAAAGTGAAAACGGCACTGGTATGAACCTCTGTTGCAAGATAGTCTCCAACTTGGTGGTAGTCATGGTGCAAAATATAGAGGTCCAGAATCGATGTTCAAAGCACATCAATCATAAAATAAAGGAAAAGAAGAAAAGGCATTCGGGTACGGTTGTGTCGTCACACGCCACAGCACGGCAAAATCGCAGCACATTTCTTTCGCCACACTGACATCATGAGTTCGACCGCTCTAGAGCGAAATGGAAATTCGTTGACATACCTGGTTATTTCGCTAAACAATACTTGCTTTGAGGGGCATGATAATGGAGGCGTGACAAGTCATGCCAATGCATCGTCATCATCATTATTCTTTCCCGTTTCCTTTATGGCGAACATACTTGTATAACTTACAGCGCAGGCTCCGACCGTTAGATGTGATGTAAAACGCTTGCGAGCTTCATGCAAACCTTTTTAGTTCAACAGAACGAGACGGCTCAAGCTTGACTCCTCTGTTCCAACATGATGAATGAGGCCGCCTCTTTTTCCTTGTGACTTCCTTTCGTCGCTGCACTCAGCCTCCTTGTTCTCTAAACGTGTTTCAGTTTAGCTCGTTTAGTACAGCTAAAGATGGAGACGTGTTGGAAAGGGCTTTATGAACCTCCGTATCTTGCGCACGCTTTTCTAATTTCCCAGAGCTGGAAAGGAGCTGGAGAGCCTTCTCGAAACCTGAAGGGGTCTGATATTCCGTCGCAAATTTTCCCGCTTATCAACTCAGCGCAGTATCAGGGTAGATGTAGGTCGCTGCAGTCGAAATGATTCACGGGACAATCGCTTTTTGCAGAGCTACTGTGCCGACACCCATGCTCTTTCCTAGTCGCAATCTTAGCTGCGCAGACGCAGGCATTGGACATCTCGCTTGAGAGTGGCCTCGTTGAGGTATGGAGAGGATAATATGGACACCCCAGAAAACAGCTGCGCGTCCATTCGCCAAGCAGTACACGCTTTCTTCTTGATTGATCCTCTAATTATGCATTAAGAGTTTGGAGTAGCATTTAGAATTACGCGGTCCATTAATCCGCCTTACGCAGTACTGGCGCCCCCTACCCACGTACACAGGTATCGCGGTCATGATAGTGATCTCCATAATATTTACAAGGATAATATAACACATTTGGCGCATCTTCGGGAAGACATCGCATCTTTCCCACTCCCCCAGATACGTTTCGTCCCATGTATACCAAACCACGACTCCTGCAAAGGCGAAAACACGAAGTAATTCCTCTGTGTTCGCACCCTCGCCTGCATAGTATGGTGAGAGGGGGAGGCCATGCGCGCCCAGTTGAGCGGTTCTGGCCCCATCTGTATGTCTCCTGCCGGTGGCGTGGCAGACAGCTACCACCTCTGACAAGTGTCCTCACTAAAGCCCTTCACCGGACGTGTGTGATGCACGCCGCTTAGTGTGGACGTGCCCAGCGATAGCTTCATGAACAAGCACTTCCTTGTTAAGGTGTGCTTGCAATGGAACTACGAAGGTGACTGCAAAAAATGGTAGGTTGAGAAACGGCAGCTTTACGGACTTCGCAGCTTACTGATTAAGGTGTGTCTCCAATCATTCTGCTAACTTTCTCCTACATCCCCTGTCCCCATTTCTAAAGCTAAGCTTTCCCGCGCAATTTTCGAATAAAAAAAAAACTTGCTAACCAACTCTCGGACATGTCCGCACCTTCGCACGTGCCGTCAGCTCGCGCCTTCAGTGCAATTATTATGCACGAGAAGCTCTTAACACAACTTAATTCTGTTGCCAAACAGCGTCTCATCTTTCATCTGTAGTTTCATGCATTTATGCCTTTCGTTTATTCCAGAAACCACAACGACTGGAGCTTTCAACGCGTCAGAAAGCACGTCTTACGGAGCGATGACACCCTTCGTTCAGAGAGCGAATATTCGGGAGCCATGACGCATGATGCTCCAGATTCGGCGCTCTGTTCATTGAAGCTTCATTTTTTTCCGGGTTGCTTTGTGCGATAATTTTCTCTGACCGTTTTTGAATTCTCTTGATGTATGCACTCTGCTTTGGACCACGATGCGTCATCAAATCGTAACCACATGTACGATGAGCGGCTACGACCCTGTCACGATATGATTGGAAGGTAATTGAATCGGATTTTAGCAAAGCTGTCTAAGAAGTGCCTCTCACTGGTAGCAAGGTGGAAAATGTATGGTTCTGCGCGTGTGTGCGCCCATTCGGAAGAGCTATTCTGAATGGCAGAGCATGTGGTGCATGCAGTGCTTTAGTCGAACGATACGTAAATGCTCCACTTTGAAGGGCAAGAATGCTACAAACCACATGAAGTGCGTAGGTACGGTGGGTGTTATTGGAAGCTGTATTTCCAGACCATTTTTAGCCTGATTTTTTACGTGGTTTTCTGCTGGCAAGTCATCCCAATCTCTGCTGCCCTAGCAAGCCGAAGAATGCAAGTGAACCGTCTCGCCCAACCAAGGTGTTAAAGTGGACAGTTGCCGAGATGACAATGCAGACGCGACACTGAAGGCAGTGGATGGAATCTTCATGTTCAGATTGAGTAGATTGTATGGCTCTTTCCGCCTCTGTTGATGCTTCCCGGCGAGCAAGCCCTTATAAAAAGGGTCTAATGATTTTTTACGGACTATACTGACTTCGTGTGGTTGTCTCCTTTTCCTATTCATACTATCTAGAGTCTATACATAAAAGTCGACTATAAATGTATAGACAATCTACTGATTCTCTACACACTGTCTGTGTAGCTCATTAAGTCTGAAACCACTTTTAAATACCCGCATAGTAATCAAAGCTCGCCATTTCATTCAGTGCTTGGATTCCTGGGTTGCACTTAGCTACCTCATATGAAATCGCAGTACACTCTACTTATGGGTTGCCTGAGTTTGCAGATAGGCAAGATGCAAGCCGGAGACCAAGCGGTAGTGAACTGTCTCGTATGATCTAGTAGTAGTGAAGGATTTATTAGCAGAGATGGCACCAAGAAATAAATTACGGATATTGGTCAAGCACCAAATGGCAGCTTTTTTTCCGCAGCCCTCTATCAGCAGCACGTGGTGGTAATGAAGATTTGATTCTTCGGCAAATAGACTTCATACTATCCACTCATCGTGGCATCGTGCAGGACTAGAAAGTCCCCACAAAGGTGTGTTGTTGTGACCAGAAGAATGTTAAGGTCTTGAATTAGCTTAGGGTTGAACAGGGAACGGAGGAAACTAGTGAAGCGGATGCCCATCACCGAGTTAGCGGTGAGAGGGAAAGTAGAGGAATTAGGGATATCGCAGCAGAACAGACATTCGGCTTTGAGAGAAACGACCTCAATGTTCAAACAGTGAAATAATCTCGCAGCTATTATCATGGAGTGCGCAGCAGGAACAGGTGGTAGGATTGTTCGACAGGATACCGGCAAGCTGCCTTAGGAGACGGCAGATCTAATTAAGAAAAGAAAATGCAGAAAAGCATCTAACGCTACAGAAAGAATAAAACTGGCTGAGTTATCAAAGATAATAAATAGCGCAAGGTAGCCGACATCAGGAATTTTAACACGTAGAGAATCCAGCATGCTTTAAAGAACGGAGGTTGCCTGAAAGCCGGGAAGAGGAAACTAGGCAGGGGCAAAAACCAGATGTATTAACACAGAGAGAGGGCAATTCTATTAGCAATGTGAAAAATATTGTTAAAATAGCGAAAGAGTTTTGCACAAATTTGAAAAGTAGCCAATGTTATCATAACCTTTATGGGAGAGATAGCAGCGCACAGCAATGGCAAACCCCGCCAGTTAAAAACAGGAAGTAAAGAAAGCATTAAGAGGAATTCAAAGGTGAAAAGCAACTGGTGAGGATCAGGTAAAAACAGATTTTTTGAAGGACAGAGGGCAGATGATGCGAGAGAACTAGCCATCCGGTACACGCAATGTCGTAGGTCCTCTAGCGTTCCAGAACTTTCAAAGAACGCTAAAATTATCTTAATTCATAAGAAAAGAGATTTCAAGGACTTGAAGAATTACAGACGAATTAGCATACTGTCAGTGGCCTAGAAGGAATGTATTAAGGTAATTGCTGATAGAGTCAGGACAACCGTAGACTTCAATCAGCCAAACGATCAGGAACCTTTCGTAAAGTATAAGAATCTCCAATGAAGCTTTGCTACACTGGTGTAGCTGGTGTAGGTTAAAGAAATGACCCTCATATTCACACTATCAATGAGGTGATAGAGAAATGCGCAGAATATAACCAATCCCCCCATATATAGCCTTACCTGATTACGAGAAAGCATTCGACTCAGTGAAAATCTCAGCAGTCATGCAGGAAATGCGGAATCATGGTATAGAAGAGCTACATGAAAAAATTGGAAAATATATAGAGCAACTGCACAGCTACCATAGTGGTACATGAGTCAGCAATAAAATGTCAATAACCACGGGTGTCAGGCAGAGAGACGAGATATCGCCATTGCTCTTCACCGCCTTTTGCAGGAGGTATTCTGAGGCCTTGTTTTGGGAAGAGTTGGGAATAAGAGTTGATGAAGATTATATAAATATTCTGCGATTACTTGATATTGCCTTGCTGTAGCATTGAGAAGATGAACTGCAAAACATGATCGATGTGTTAAACAAGCAGAGCCGAACCGTGGGTCTAAAAATTAACATGCAGAAAACCAAAATAATGTTCAGCAGTCCAGCAAAGGAACCGGAGTTCACAATTGGTAGCGAGGAGCGTCTCGGAAGGGAGTACGTCTACTTAGTGGAGGCATTGACCGCTGATCCGTACCATGAGAGGGAATAACTACCAGGATAAGATAGGGATAGAACGCGTATGGCAGGTTCTCTCAGATCATTAATGGAAGTCTATGAGTGTCCATAAAGAGAAAAGCTTACATCTGTATCTTACCGGTACTCACATATGCGGCAGAAACTTGGAGATAGATAATAGGATTCTGCTTAAGGACAACGCAGTGGGCTATGGAAAGAAACATGATAGGCATAATGGTAAAAGACGGGAAGGGGGACAGTGGACGGAGGAGAGAAGGTGGGTAAGGATATTTTCACGTTGTCGTGACTGCAGTCGGACGAAGAGGCAAAGAGCAAAAACGGCTTCTGAACAAAACTCTTTATTTGGAGGCAGATCAGCGCAAACTACACAGGGACAAGAAAGTAGACGAGACACACACAGCGCTGACTTACAACTGAAGGTTTATTTCAAGACACTTCGGCAAATATACAGCAGCATCAAGAAAATAAAGAGAGCAACCGAGTCTGAGAAACAGTCATCGCCACCACAAATCACGCAAAAGAACTCAGATCATCCAGCTACCGAAATGACCCACAATTCTTTATCCATAAGGGCTTTTGAGGGACCGGTGGCACAAATCTCTTTAAGATGCGCAATTTTTATGGCTTCAGTGATTTCTCGCGTGGTTTTGTCATCGCACCTGCGCAGCATGCTCGTGTTGCCCAGCTCAGGGGCGCATTTACAATCTTGGCAGTGAATGCCCAGATGGCCTGAGATTCGTCGCGTCACATTATATTTGTGCTCGAACAACCTCTTATTAAGGCATCTGCAGGTATGGCCAACGCACGCATGGACGCAAGACAAGGGGATAGAATACATGACGCCCTGAGCACAGGAATCGAACCGTTCGCGATGATTTACGGTGAACCGTGTGTGTTCACGACCCATTTGATAAACGCGCTTGTAGAGGCTTGACAAGCGATCCGGAGCTGAAAATATAACATCCATTCCTACTCTTTTGCCTATCTTTCATAAGTTGTGTGAAATCCCGTGTGCGTAGGAAATGGCTGCGATTTTATCCTTATCTTTATTCTTTTTTTCTTGTTTGGCTGTCAACAAGGCCTCAGCCACTGACAATAAGAGGGTCAGCGGGTAACTAGCCTGCAGTAATCAGCGCGTCTGAGCTTAAAAGCTACGTTGCAGTTTGTGGTTGCAGGATTTTTGTAATTCATTGTTAAAGCATGAGTTGATGATGCTGCGCTTAGCTAGCTTCGAGTACGCTGAATCAAAAGGTAGGTGAGGTTTGTTGGCCCGAAGCTGAAAGGCCCAGCAGGCGTTATTGTGGTTAAAATATATTCCTAAATTCTAAAAACCTCATGAAGCCGTTAGTTGGTAGTTCTTGAGTAACAATCAATAGGCTCAGAATGCTTGAAAAATTACTAAGAACTTTGGAAGCTTCGGACAGGAGGACGTCCGGCTCGCGTTGTTATATCACAAGGGAATCATCCACGAAGCTAAAGATTTGCTTCACATTGCTGCCCTGAAGGGGCCTATGTAGCGCCCTGTCTTGCATGGCTAAGTAAAGATCGCCGAGGATAGGTGCAGCGGATGAACCGATACAAATGCCATTCTTTCGAATGAAAAGCGAACCGTTCCATTTCGCGAAGGTCAATCTTAAATAGGTAGACAGTAGCTCAAGGAAGCCTGCAATTGAGATGCAACTGGCATTCTTAAATGTTGCAGCTTCATGCTGGTCTATACAGTCCTGGATGCAAGTGACCAAGTCCTCATGAGGGATGTCATAATATAAGTCCTTTATGTCGATAGAAAATCCTGTCAGTGCGATTTTGTAGTTATGTTTTCGAACGTCAACCACGGGTCCTGCAATTTTTTAGCATAAATGGGTCGTGAACTGTCAGTAGCTTAAGTTGTCTTTTTAAAGGTGTTGGAACAAACTTCTGCCTTGCCCCCATCTCTGAAGCAATGACACGAAATAGACGATCCACCTTATGAGTTTTTACCGAGAAAAACATATCCAATCTCAAGTATTTGTTGTTTTCCACTGAACTACATAGCTTTCCTAGGTTCAAGCGTCCACACAGTTTCTTTGCTTTGTTCTTTAACTTCTTTAAGGACACATTGCTGCACTCATCGAAAGATTAACCGATAGGTTCAAGGGCTTTTTCCATGTACAGTCTTTTTGGCATAACCGCGAAGCCTCCTTCCTTGTCCGCAGGGAGCAAAAACTATGTTGATCAGCTGAAAGAGCCTTGAGGAGGCTTCAATGGGGTTCAGAAATCCTGCTGGTCGGGTAGGAGGGGCCTTCCGTCGCTGACTATCTCGGCAGGTTTTCACATAATGTGCGATATCGGCAGACAGTCGGGGCCAGTAATACTTGTCTTTTTTTTTTAGCCAGTTGAGTTTCCACTTCAGGTGGAGATGTGAGGAAACACTTGATGATGATGAATAGATGGTTCGGACTCGCAAGCAATCACACTGCTCGATGGCAGGACAAGAAGGTTAACTATTTATTAACACATGAATAAACGAGAAAAACAAGCAAGGAGAAAAGTATTTACTATATGACTGAAACGTTTACACGAAATCAGCCCCACTTAACTGGGAACGTTCCGCTTTGAGCCTTCTGTCTCCACCCTTGTCGGGGACAGCAACCAATCAAATACTGGCGAAAGGATGCCAGCCAATAAAATACCTAGGAAAGGAGAGGTTCCGAGATAGGTCACAGTCTTCCCCAGAAGCAGTTCCTTGCTAGCTGATCTTCGACGGTTCAAAACGTCCACACTTTCGGAGACGCAACGCTCCACCTCAGTTACCGGAGCCAGTCTGGAAACTGGGGCTGACGGGCTATCTTACGGCCGCAAAGAACTGAATGACTCGGCGGGGGCGTAGCAACAGGTAAGATTGGCGGTCGTCGAACAGAATGCCCACCATCCTCGGCAGTGCGGTTTTCAAAGCTGATGGCGAACTTTCGAGATACAACTTGGAAAGTTTCTAGTACAGCCTTTGTCAAAAGTTTAGAGCCCAGGGGGTTTGCTTCTGGGCCACACTGCTTTGGTCGTAATGCGCGCTCAGCGTCTCAAATCTCCTGAAGGTAAGAAGATTTTTCGTCCTGCTCCCTCCGATGCGTAGAACTTCCATGAGTGCTACAAGAGCGCCACAAAAGTGCTTTGAAGCAAACCCCCTGGGCTCTAAACTTTTGACAAAGGCTGTACATTCTGGAACATCGTAGAATCGACTAAGCATGGAAGCGATCAATCGAGGTTAATCTATAGGTGCGTATTGCATCACAAACGAAACTATAAAGCGGCATGTCGGCAGCTTTAAAGATTGAACAAACACTACAATGATTTGCGGCATTACTTCCTTTCAAAGAAGCATCAACCCGATTTTTAAGAATATAGGGAACCCAAGCTGAAGTTTGCCGTGTCGATTGCAGCGCCGTAACACACAGCATAGCGAGAGGAGCAAGCAGTTTTGGGGGCGCTCTTGGTTCCATTCCACGCTACCTTCCTGACCTTAGTGGCCTGAGCTTCTGCGCTCTGTCGAAGCCACACGTGGTGCCTGGCAGCTATCAGGGTTATGTCTACAGAAGCGAGGGAAATAGTGCTATCAATCAAACGCCGGCTTCAAATCGTTCAGAATGTGCTCTCGCGTTGGTAGCGGCCCCATCTACTGACGGCAGCAGTTTTTAGTCGCCTCGTGGAATAACTGCAGTGCCTTCTGGTCAGTGCAGGTTCTCTATAAGGCGACTACAAACCGTTAAAAAACGCATTCTGGCAAAATATACTCTGAGTGTGGAAACACAGCGTAATTTACGGCGCATAATAAGCTTTGGACGGACGACAGGGACAATTTCTTGTCGTACGCGGCGTCGCTAAATGCAATCATTCGGTCACGGGCTAGTTCATAGACCAATTCAAGTGACCCACGAAGAACCTTGTACTAGCCGAAATAGCGGCGCAAAAGCTTTTCACTCAATTCGCGGCGGCGATTGGGCATCCAAATACAGACTCGGTCTCCTGGCTTGTATTCCGCGTTGCGTCTTCGTAGGTTGTAGCGTCTGGCGTCGGTCCGCTGGTGGTCTTTGATCCTTAATCAGAAGGTCTTCGGCCTTCTGCGCGTTGAAGGTCGACGGAGACGTCGACGTTTTCTTCGGTAATGTTGGGCAGCATGGTGTCTAGCTTGGTCGTGGCCTCTCTGCCATGGACGAGCCTAAAAGGCGCAATAAGGGTTATCTCCTGACTGCTGTGTTGTAGGCGAAGACGCTGTAAGGCAGGTTGACGTCCCAGGTTTTGCTTTCGGCATAGACGTAGTACATGACGAGCATGTCGGCGATGGCTTTGTACAAACGCTCGGTCAGTCCGTTGGTCTGCGGATGGTATGCAGTTGTCCTCCGGTGGCTGGTTTAGCTGTTACGCAGTCTGGCTTGCGTCAATTCCGCAGTGAATGCTGCCCTTCTGCCCGTGATGACCACATCGGGGGCGCCGTGTCGCAGAAGGATACACTCCGCGAAGGATTTGGCAACTTCTGCTGCTTTTCCGTTCCGTAGGGCTTTTGTCTCGGCGTAGCGGGTCAGATCGTCGGTCGCTATAATGATCCACTTATATCCAGGTGTTGACTTGGGGAAAGGGCCAAGCAAGGCCATGCCGATCAGCTGAAAGGGCCTTGAGGAGGCTTCACTAGGGTTCAGAAATCCTGCTGGTCGGGTAGGATGGGTCTTTCGTCGTTCACAATCTCGGCAGGCTCTTACATAATGTGCGACATCGGCAAACAGTCGGGGGCCAGTAATACTTGTCATGAATGCGGCGGAGGGTGCGAGAAAACCCGCGATGTCCAGCTGTCGGCTTGTCGTGTGAGGCCTGAACAACTTCTTTGCGCCGGCTTGCAGGTACAACAAGGAGGTAGGCTGTGCTTTTTTCTGCAAGGTTCTCTTCACGAGGACATCATTCTGTACTCAGAGTGAAGACAATCCTCGCTTGAACGAGGCGGAGAGCGTAGAAACCTTTCCTCCTAAGTACTCGATGAGGCGTTTTAGGGCAGGGTCCAAGCGTTGCTGTTGTGGAAAAGTACTGGAGCTGATGGGTCCCAGGAATGCGTCCTCATCGTCCTCCGGCGGCGTAGCAGCATGCGAACAGAATGCCCGTCGCTCTCGGCCGTTATCTTTCCAAAGCAGATAGCGAACTTTCGATATAGAGCTTAGAAAGTTACTAGAACATTCGGGAACAACGTGGAATCGACTCCGCCTGGATGCGATCAGTCGAGATAGATCTCTGCGCGTCTTGCATAAGAAACAAAGCGATAAAGCGGCGTGTCGGCCGAGTTGAGAATGAACAAACACTACAAAGATTGGCGACAATATCCTTGTCGAAATAAAAAGATGAAATGGGCTTCGGCATAGCATGTAATGAGAAGACAAGATGACTGGTGGTTCTTAGCGGTAACTGAGTGGATTCCAAGAGAAGGCAAGCATAGCAGGGGCCGGCAGAGAGCTAGGTGGGCGGAAGAGATTAAGAAATTTACCGCGATATGATGGCCGCAGCTGGCAGAGGACAGATTAGAGAGACGAGGGTGAGGCTTCCGCCCTGCACTGGGCGTACTCAAGCTGATGATGGTGATGACCTCTCGTATTGCGTATCACATTGAGGCGTCCCATATAACACACATCTGTTATCCATCCATCACCTTAAAAATAGAGCTGCCCGTCTAATTTCCTTCAGCAAATTCCCACCACCCGCCCTGCGCGTTTCTTGCAGTGTACGAATTCTGCCATTGTCATCACGGCTTGGTCTCAGGTTGGCATCACTTTCATATATGTGATAACCGCAATGTTGTTAATAGTTTTGTGTCGTCGAAATTCTTTTATGACCACACAAGATTTTATTATCAGCTAAGCCTACTACTACTAAAACTGTATAGAAAATGTCCAAAACAACACGCATACTTTTCGACCGTTGCTGCACGAAATTCAGTGCCATCAGAAATAAAATCAATCTATAATTTATGTAATTTCACCACTGATTCAGGACCTTCATGTTTTCCACCCTGCTTTCATTTTCTCACTAGGGCAGTTTTTCTTTCCTCCGTTTATCTTTTGCTGGTGCGAATGTATTGTTAAGAATATTACATATGTATCTTACCGGTAATATTTTGATTTTATGCTTTCTTTTTTTATGTACGTTCACTTATTGTGCACATTTTTTCTGTGCTCGTTAGCACTGCATTATGTTTCATTCCTTTTCGCCGCGGTGGCTCAGTGGCTACGGTGCTCGGCTGCTGGCCCGAAAGACGCGGGTTCGATTCCCGGCCGCGGCGGTTGAATTTCTTTGGAGGAGAAATTCGAGGCCCGTGTACTGTGCGATGTCAGTGCACGTTAAAGAACCCCAGGTGGTCGAAATTTCCGGAGCCCTCCACTACGGCGTCTCTCATAGCCTTAGTCGCTTTGGGACGTTAAACCCCATAAACCAACCAACCAACCATCGTTTTCGTTCCTGCACAATGTATTATATTTCCTTTGTTTTTCTTCCTGCATTTTGATTTGCTAATTTAACGCTGTAGCTTGAGGCAGGATGTTCCTCGAGCAGTGTTTACTTCGGGACCTCCGTCTGTAACACTAATACCAATATGTGTTGAATGTAGCGCACATTTCAATAATAAATGTGATATATGTGGGTGTGTGTGTCAGTGCGTGTGCTTCTGGGTTAGATGCCGTGATGTGAGCATCCAGAATATCGTAATAGCGCAGTGTTACACTGCACAACTCGCAGTGTTCCGCGTGCCTGATAACAATCATCGCTGTGCAATGAAACCTTCGACTATAAGCAAACTATTCTCCGGCTCAGAAGTCGGTCCAAATAAAGGCACTCGGTCTGACAATGTATCAACATTTTAGCAGAATTGCTAGCTTTGAGTCCCCGTTTATAAATAATAATCATCACAAAACTTCAGGCAGTATCTGCGACGGTACCTCGAGCATTTCATGCCGCTCTTCTAGGTTATAAGGTCCGAGCGGGCAAATTTTGTTTTATCTGCATGTGAGAAATTCCGCATAAGGAACAACTGCTGCACTCATTACATTTCATGGTGCACTAAACACCAGTTTGAGTTTGCCATTTTATCGCTGGAATTTGATCGACACTATGCGTTCATTCTTAGAAACTTAGAATAATTATGGTGTTATTTCTTATAATTTATTCTCTATTGAATCGAATTAAACACTCCCGCTTCCGCTTCTTTTTCTTTTTTCTTCAACGCACAGCGGACGGTAGGAGGAACCAATCAACAAGGTAGCCCTAGCGAAAATTACGCGCAGGGTGCCTTTCGGTCAGTCGCGTAGCAGCCGCTCTGCAATGCGGTGTGATGTTCGAAACGTACTGGCTGCTGGTCGGCCTATGTTCAGCCAGAACAGACGATGGGGTGCAGCCCCACTGCGGGAGCAGACAAGCCGAAAATATAGTCCGCTTGCTTACGACATGTTTCGTTGATATATTCTCCGAACCACAAATATGTAGCGTTACATCAAACGATTACTTACGTCGTGTCCAAGAAACGCAATAAAAAACTTACAGGGGACGCCTAAGCTCGGTATTTAGGGCATGACGGGTTCACCGCAATGGGTTAATGCGCTGTTACGTTGCAAGACAATGCTGACCTGTGGGCAAGAGATCCGGAAACTGTTTGTGCCGCGAGCGTTCGGACCTTTACTCGGCATCGCAGGCTGCTGGCCTCTTCACGGAAGCGGAGCTCATGTTCGGCGTTCGAAAACGCGAACGTAAATGCCCAGGGACGCGAACGCGTGGACACGGCGTTCGAGAGCGCGACCGTCAGCGCAGAGGGACGCTTCCTCTCGAGAACGCCCAGCTGGGTCACGTGGGCACGGCGTTCGAGGGAGCAGCAGTGAACGCACGGGAGTCAACGAGGGGAGTCTTCCTCCAGCAGCGGAAGAGAGCAGCTGCTCGGGGAGCCAGTCTGCACCTTCCAAGGGCCTGGGGCCCTCTTTTCGTTGGGTCAAATTCTTTTAATAAAGACCCATTTCCCAGCCTTCACCGAGTCCACAGCCCGTACCTCGCAACAGCGCGTATAGGTGGAATTCGTCACTCTCCGCTTTACAGTCATAGATCCCCTAGAGGCCTCATACCACTCCTGGCGCAGTAGTGCAGCGTGAAGAAATGCGCTACTGCCCTGCGATGGCTGGTGCTGCCAAGTGGGGCTCGTGCGACCTGGGCTGTTCTTCCCGAGCAAGCTCTCGGGACTAATCACTACTTTAACTGCCACATGCCACGGTGGTCAGTTTGCTCAAATTCCGATGAAGCGCGTCGTGATGACTCCACAAAGTGACGTTTTTCTTAAAAACGGGGGCCTTAACGCTCTCTCGGTACAAATACCTTGGGCGTCTCGACGGATTATAGTGTGTTTATTTTCGATTGAGGATTGTCGAGGTTGATTCTCGGGAAAGCAAACAATTTACGAGTGTTCTTGTTGTGGAGGGCTTAATTTGCGGCAATGTTGCCTGCGACTGCAGCTATTTATTCACTGAAATCTCCTCCGCCCCTGCCTCCTACAAAAATGAAAAAAAAAACAGAATAGAAGTGAAAACTAATTTTTCGAGAACGCTCTATAGTGCATTTTTAAGGGTGCGGAATGACCCTGTCTCTTTATCTGGACTCATGTTAAACCGCGAAGAGCCAATTCATTCGCAAACTACGTTTGCATTTGAATTTTTTTTATTCCGCTGTTCACGTTACAGAGAGGAAATTTTGCAGCGCGTATAGACCACTTTAAAATGTATAGTTTAGTGTGATGCTAAAAGCATTTTATTGCTC
Source organism: Amblyomma mixtum (assembly GCF_055824585.1). NCBI lineage: Eukaryota > Metazoa > Arthropoda > Arachnida > Ixodida > Ixodidae > Amblyomma > Amblyomma mixtum. The sequence continues at coordinate 118,996,281 of NC_143018.1, forward strand.
AATGACAATGAAAACCGGGGTCGACTTTAACCTGCAGCAGTGGTCGCAAAAATCCCAGGTGCCGTCACGGCGTTATCAAAGGAAAATTAAATCCCTTCCCAAGTGGCGGAGTATTGAACACAGGACTTTCAGAGTGTGAGGCAAGCACAGAACCCATTCGCCACAATACCACGCTGCTTGTGAGCGAAAAAAAGTGAACCTACTATATATCTTTTACCTCTATACTCTAACATATAGGTGTGTCCTTAGAAAAGAAGAGAACAAAAATTTTAAAAACAAGAAAATAAAAGGGCAAAAAGCACTTTCGCAATTAAAGCACATAAGTAGTCGCAAGAGAGAGAGAGAGAGAAAATTTTATTGTACAAGGAATTCGGGGCACGCCCCAGGGTCCCCGCACGACCCCACTGCACTCAAGTGTTTATGTTCCTAAGGTCCATAACACTGGCAGCCCGGCCGGTTGCGATGGTCTGCACGGCCGGAACCTCCGAGTGCAGCAGGGTCTCCCAGTCCTCCCAGGTCTTGAGGTTCTCTAGGTCCCGCGGAGGAGGGTCCGCCGGGCAGAGGGAAAGGATGTGGAGGGAAGAGGCGAAGGGTTCTGGGCATAGGGCGCATGCTGGAGTGGGGAAGGAGGGATGATAGTGGGCTAGGGTAAGGGGTGAGGGAAGAGAGTGTGTTTGTAGTCTGCGCCAGAGCGTTGCGTGTTTGTTATCTAGGGAGGGGTGGGGCGGGGGGTAGAGCTGGCGTGAGTCTCTGTAGGCCTGCGTCAGCTCGCTGAATGAGTGCATGCGCTCCTTCGTGAATCCCCGATCCGAGGGCACCTGAGCACGGTTTAAAGAACCTCGGGCTAAAAGGTTGGCGGCCTCGTTTCCGGGATTCCCGGAGTGCGCGGGCACCCATCACGCACCCATCATGCATCACGCACCCATCACCCATCGCCCATCACGCTCCACTTGGCTGGGCGGGGGTGCATCGGGCGAGTCTAGTATGCCAAAAGCAGGGACATGGACTCGGCCTCGAGCAAAATTTAGAATCGCAGTTTTAGAATCACTTAAAATGTACCGGGCTTCGGTGCGGGTGATAGCAAGTGCAATGGCGGCTTCCTCTGCAGCTTCTGGGGAGGTGTCTGGAGGGAGAGGTAGTGTGAGAAGGGCGGATAAAGAGGAGTCCACCACAGCTGCTGTCGCTTCGTCACCCGTGCAAGCAGCGTCCACCCATACGGCGTCCGGCTCGGGGCCGTACGCTCGATGGAGTGCCTTCGCACGGGCTCTGCGGCGCTGCTCATGGTGGGACGGGTGCATATTCCTCGGGAGCGGCCTGATGAGGAGCTCCTGGTGAAGGGGTCGTGGGATGGCGAGGAGGGTTGGGTCGTTGGCCGGTATTCTGATTCCGAGGGAGTCCAGGATATACCGACCTGTGGAGGTTTGTGTGAGCCTGGTGTATTGGCCCTGTCGGTGGGCCTCCACCAGTTCCCCGATCGTGTTGTGGAGGCCCAGGCCTAGTAATCTGTCTGTGGGTGTGTTGAGGGGAAGATGAAGTGCTACCATGAATGCCTTGCGAATCAAAGCATCCAAAGCGTTTATGTCATGTTTGGATAGTTGTAAGTATGGGGTAGTGTACAGCAGACGGCTGAGGACAAAGGCATGAATGAGGCGACATAGGTCGCGCTCCTTCATGCCTCTGTGATGTCCCGAAACCCTTCGGATGAGGTGCGATATCGCGCCTACAACCTGCTTGAGTTTCTTGAGGGTGGTGGTGTTTTTGTCATCGTTCTGGATGTGCAGTCCCAATACACGGAGGGTGCCAACCTCAGGTACCGAGTCACCATTCAGTTCAATGACAATGGGGGAGCGGGGACAGCGGTGGTTCTTAGGACGGATGACGAGTAGTTCGGACTTCTCTGGGGAGCAAGAGAGTCCGATGGTCCGTGCATAATTTTGGGTGAGTGTGGCTGCTTCCTGTAAGGTGTTCTCTATGCCGCCGTCACTGCCGTGGGTGGTCCACAGGCTGATATCGTCGGCATAAAGAGTGTGCTTCTGGTGGGGAATAGTTGCCAATTTTCGGGCGAGGGGGATGAGGGTAATGTTAAAGAGAAAGGGGGAAAGGAAGGACCCTTGAGGGGTGCCGATACTCTGAAGCGTGTAGGAGGGGGAAGACAAAGGGCCGTAGTGTATCTCAGCTGTGCGGTCAGTGAGGAATGCTGGAATGTAGGCATACGTGCGCACACCCACATTCATTGGGGATAGGGCAGTCATGATCGCCTGATGTTCAATGCGATCAAAAGCTTTGGAAAGATCCAAAGCTAAGACTGCCTTGGTGTGACCTGGAAGAAGCGGGTCAAAAAGGTCGTCTGTGAGTTGCAGCATTGCGTCCTGTGCGGATAGATGGGGGCGGAATCCCACCATGCTATGCGGGTAAAGATTGTTGTCCGCCATGTGACTTGTGAGTCTCGCTAACACAACATGCTCGAGGAGCTTCCCGAGGCATGAGGTTAGCGAAATAGGGCGAAGGTTTTGGATGGTAAGTGGTTTGTTGTGTTTGGGTATGAATATTACCTTCGCGTGGAGCCACGACTGCGGGAGGCTACTCTCCCTCCAGCACTGGTTGAAGTATTTCGTAATCTGGGTGATTGATCGGTCGTCCAGATTACGGAGCATGGAGTTTGTGATTTGGTCTGCACCAGGTGCGGAGTTGGCGCGGAGACTGCCTTTCATATTCCTTCATTTAACTCTCTGTTCTGTGGTAGGCACATTTGCGAACACTAGAACAACTGATGGCGTAGATGCTGCTGGTATCTCTCAGTGATGTTCTCATAACTTATGCGCGCTAATCCGCATTCAGTGCATTTGTATTTTTTTTTTACTTTCAGACTGTCCTAGACAGTGAGCATGTAAAGGTAGAGCCCCAGAGGAGACCAAGAAACCCTTATCTTTACTTTAATGCCTCCAGGCCACCAAAATGTCGCGTTTTAACTCACGCGTAATCCGCTGTTGAAGGAATTTTATCTTAGCAACCCGCGGACTGCAAAACTATTTGAAAACGTTTTAACGTTGCGTAAGCTAAGATTAATAAATATTTGTAGTACCAAAGCATTTCGGGAACTCTAGGACGGTAGAACTCGACAATTTATAAAAATTTGGCTTGCAAGGTTTTCTGCCTTTCGGACCGGACAAAACAGTCAACGTTAAGCTCATTTGTAGCGCACGTGTAGCCGCTCGTACCAGCAAATATGAATACAATATAACGGCAAAAATATAAGTTCAAGGACACTAAGTAACAAACTGCGGTGTTTTTTACACATGTCGTCATTTGGCTCACTCTCCGCTGCACCAAAGATAGAGTTCTCTGTCGCCGTCGTTCCTTCACGCCCCTATGTTTATCCGGTGTAGGCTGCATTCAGAGCCAAATCTTAACTTTTTTTTTTCGATGGTGGAGAGACTGTCTACCGTGAGAACACCTGTACAGGCACACAGTTGTGAAAAAAGGTAGTATGCATAACCATCAAGCCTAAATCCCGCCTCTCACTGCTTGTTTCATTCTTTGCCAGAAATGCATTGCGTATAACTACAGCACGGAGCACCGGCATTCGATCATGGGGTTAAACGGTTTATTTATTTATTTATTTATTTATTTATTTATTTTACCCTCAGGGTACAAATGTACATTATAGAGGGGACGGGCGGATGCAGAGGCATACACATTTTACACAAAAAATTTATTAGTAAAAAATATACACAATCTCTGTAAAAGCAGTACAAAAACGAAAGTAAGCATACAAAAAGAATGAAAAAGAACAAAGGTACAAAGAGTAAACTACGACATCGGTAACGGTGTTAATAAATACAGAAAAATATGGCAAGGAAAACATAATAAACAAGGAATGCAGTTCCTAATAAACAAACAGTCGTATTGGGAATATGAACACCATCTATGAACGCCATGATGATGACATGAGGACTAGCTATGAAAAGACACTGTGTAATGCTGATTTAAAGTTCTCAAATTCAGATATACTTGTTAGTGATGCTGGTAGGTTATTCCAGTCATTGCTTGTCCGAGGAGTAAACGAGTATGAATATGCAAGCGTATTTGAGTGTGGAATTTGTACCTTTTTGCTGTGGTCACGGTGAGTTGAAATGTATGACGGTGGTTGAACCCAAAGATAGCGCAAGGTTGTGTTATGGTGGTATATTTTATGAAAAATAGACAGACGAGATAGCTTTCTTCGTGTCGATAAAAGTGGTAGTTGTAAGTAGGTTTTCATATTAGTAACACTAGCGGTCCTTTGGTAGTTGTTTAAGATAAACCGGGCTGAGCGATTTTGTATTGCCTCAAGAGAATGTATGAGTGTTACGTGACCGGGATCCCAGAAAGATGACGCGTATTCAAGTTGTGGACGAATGTAAGTTGTGTACAATAGTAACTTTAATGATGATGGTGCAAGGCGGGAATTACGGCGTATATATCCAAGGGTGCTACTGGCTTTAGATGTGATATAATTGACATGCGATTTCCAAGATAGATTATTGGTAATGAGAACTCCCAGATACCGGTATGATGTCACCGATTCTAATGAGACGTTATTAAGCATATAAGTGGGACTTATGTGGTTAGAGGGAGATACCCTCATTGATTTGCATTTGTTAATATTTAATTGCATGCACCATGCATTACACCATTCCACAATATTATTGAGGTCATTCTGAATTAATAATGCGTCTGAAGCATCAGTTAGTTTACGGTATAACACACAGTCGTCTGCAAAAAGACAAATTTTGGAAGAAACGTGAGAAGGTAAGTCATTTATATAAATCAGGAATAAGAGAGGACCTAGAACCGACCCTTGCGGAACGCCGGATTGAACTGGAGCCGAGGGTTCACTTCATTAGTGGTTACAAACTGAACGCGGGATGCGAGGAAAGCATTAATCCAATCAATTATTGCAGGGTCTATGTTTAGGAAGCTTAGTTTATGAAGAAGTAGTGTATGGTTAACTTTGTCAAAAGCTTTGGAGAAATCGAGGAATATGCAATCAATTGAAAAACCACAGTCTAGATAGACATGCAAATCATTAGTGAAAGAGACTAGCTGAGTTTCACAGGAGAAATTTTTACGGAATCCATGCTGCACACTGGAAAAAAAGTTGTTATCTTCAAGAAAGTTAAATAGATGCGTGTATATAATGTGTTCCATAATTTTACACGGTACGGATGTAAGGGAAATGGGCCTGTAGTTGAGCGGGTTATGTGTTGGACCTGACTTGTGGATGGGGATTACTTTTCCAGTTTTCCAATCATGAGGAATACTGCCAGAGGTATATGATTGAGAAAAAATGCACTGTAGTATGATTGAACAGTATTTCACGGTATGTTGCAAAAATTTAACATTGATCTCGTCGACTCCACAAGATAATTTGGGTTTTAATTTGTTTATTATGTCTTTGATGCCAGTTGCTTCACGGTTGACAGTGAAGAGGAGGAGATGTGTAGTATTCGCCCAGTGCTACAAATTTTCTTCTTTTTCTGAGGAGGGGTCGCTTGTTTTATCTATGCACCTGATCTAACCTTCATTCAAGTTCTTTTTCTCTGGAGGCCGGGAAATTTTTGTCTTTACTCTTCTTTGCTTTTAATTTTCTTTCAAAAGTTATTTATTTTGTGATTATTGCTTTTAAACAAATTGATTTTAAAGCTAACTTCTTTTCATCCTCGATTTTCATTTCAATCTCCTCAAAGTAAATCAAAATTCGTTATTCGTTTTCCCAGATTACTGAATTTTTATTTATGAGCCTCTTGAAATAGGCCTGGATGCAATTTTCTCCCGTTTTGAATCTGCACCAAACACTGGCCAATCCTCCAATGTGGACATGTGCCATCGCTTCAGCGGCAAGAACAACAATATTGCGCGGTACATCTTCGTGCTTAGGGTTGAAGATGTGCACACCGATTTTATTTATTTTTGAACCATATAGCTGAATTGTGTTGCCTCTGCATAAATATCTTTATGTTCGTGGTGGCTTTTGGCGTCATGTTTGCGAATCATTCCGTTCAAAACCTGTCACCTGTGTGCCTAAAATTATGCGGACCGCTAGGAGGTCTCGTGCTGTTCATCATGATCGGATGGCGATTGGCAGACCTATGTGCGGTCCCAGAGCGCGTGATGAGATGAAGAGGAAGCAGCTTGACAGCTGGACGTTCCAAAGCCGCAGTCTCATCTAATCGAGAAGATATCGCAACCCTCCAGCGACTGGCTGTGCACACTGAAAGGAGTACTCCTGCACGATATTCTACGGGTCGCAGTCTCGCACAGTAAGTTTTTTGTGCAAATTCTGTGAAAATGTTGCGCATTATTGCAGCCGTCCGAGCGGTAGTATTGCCCATGGAGGCCTTGCTCTTTCTCTTGTGACACCACTGACAGGACACCTACTTAAATGTAGACACTCATGTGTTAGGCTTGTGTCCTGGACACAGAGCGATCTTCTTCTCTCCTTTGTTCTTCATCGAGAAGCAGCATACCTAATAATCCTGATCGTCTAGTGTCGGACCATATTAGGTGCCAGGAACACTTTTAGGTCTGCGAGAATCAGCCCGTAACACCAATATCTGATTTTCAGAAAGCCTTTTTGGAGACGTCACCGCTTTTCGCCCAATCACTGCGGTCCATTTAAAGCGATATGTCGGCCGCCCCAACTCCAAGGTCTCGGCAAGAACAAGACGACAGCGAGACTGGCAGCGACAGAAGTGGTGATGGAGGAACGCCTCGCCGGCGGGCTTCTCCGCGCAGCGGTGAGAAACCCCAAAATAAGCCAGGTATGCAAGCCAAGCTCATGCGCCGCAAATCCATGCCGGTTAGGCCGCACCTGGTGACCATTTCAAAGTCGTTCTTGTGGAGAAGCTGCCAGCGGAATGCGACATTCAGTGTGACCTCCAGTAAGCAAAGGCGCGATCAACAGCCTCAGTGCGCTTATATTAGTCCGCTTTTGGAAATAATAATGCAGTATAGAGGCAGGTATCACTGTATTCTAAGGCGACAATCCTTTTAGGCACTCAGGTCGGGGAAAGAAACGTCGCCGCCTCCTGCTCTCCCTTACCGCTCGAACAATGCTGGGCAACTTGCGCACAGCCACTGGGTGCACGCGGGACAAAATTTCTGACAGCTTTCTGTCAAAAAGAAAAATTTAGTTTTAAATGTTAGGTCCAAAAGCACACCACCGCTGTTTTGCTAAAAGTTGACCAGTTCACTAACTGCCGGGCTGGAAGAGCAGTGATGCTGTGCGGCTTTTGTGACAGGTTGTAAGCCTTTCTAGACAAGAATTGTTGCCACCAGTTCACGCACCGCCGCCCCTTCCGCCATTTTTTTTACAGAAGCAAGATGTCTATTTGTTGACAACACCAACCGTTAATCCAGTGATTAGAGATCCTTTCATGGTTTTGAATTCACGTCGAAACTGAAGTTCTTACGTATTACATATTTGCTGAGCATTGCAGGCTCCACCGTTGCGGACGCAATTCTGTCTAAAATAAATGCAAAACTATTCCTCTGAAGACATTTAGGTGAGCGGCAAATGATGCAGTTAAGCCCAAATTGTTTTCGTTGTTTTTATTGCGGCGCCATACGCAACACGCAATAGTGCAATATTAAGGAACCAAAATCTTTTCATATTTGCCTATATTACCCTGCTGCAATACGTATTTTTCTGACAGGTCTCAGTATTTAATGCTGTTTTATGTCCGTAACCTCGAAGCAGACTTACCACCTAAGGGGAAAATGAGTGCACTGAGAACTGAACTTTCTATGAAAAACAGTGCGGACAAGATAATTTGATTAGGGGCGGTTACAGTCCAGGTGCTTTAGTCACGACAGCCATATGTTCGCTCTAGAGAGCGTGGAAGAGTTATTCCAAGTATTATATATTCTAAGTACGCAGACACAAAATGCTTCCAGCTTTTGACAGCTAAGAAAAGTGCTTCTCTCTGAAATTCCTTCCCTGAAGCATGAAGTAACGCTCCTCGTATGGCGACTTGTGCTGCAGTGAGTGTCGCTGCCTCCGCAGTTGCCGAATCATCCGGCAACGCCGAGCTGCTGTCGTCGCTTCACTCGAGCATATCCCAGTACCCCACTGCCACGTTGTCCCCGACGTTTCGCCAAAGGAGGCCGCACAGACCGGCGGCCGCCGATAAGCGACCCTGGATGCAGGGCGACTACAGGGCGCGCCGTCTGAGGCGAGGTGGTGCTCCTACCAGGGGCAGCCCTCCGGCCAGCCGTCCCTCTGCACGGGCTGCACGCAGTCCTGCGAGCGGAATGAACACCGATGAGGTAACCAAGTTTCTCTAATGAGCACACAAGACACGTTAAGCTCCTGTTAACAGCTTTTATCTTCTCATCTCATCTTTTCGTCTTGTATTCTGCTTTTCTCCGAGCTAACCCGATTTTGGCGAGGGTAAGCTTGGGTAAGTTCGGAGTAGCGTCACGAAAACTGCAGAAAATGGGAGGAAGCTGGCAGGTGGAAGTTAAATTGATCATATGTTGCTAGAGGTCACCTGGGAATAGCGACATTGGTCACACAATTCGAACTGGTAGCTCCAATATACAGCCAGAAGCCAGTGCAGTATTGCATCTCTTAACCGCTGCGCCACTGTGGTGGTAGTGGTAGCAGGAGTAGCCGCGATCTGTCATTGGTGACGAGAGAGTGAACAATTCTGCATATGTGGGCATAGTTGTGTTCTGCTCTCCCTCTGTCTTAATACTTTTGAGAGCGAAGAAATGCTCATCATGCTAAAAAATGCACAACGTTCTCCTGTTTCGACTTCCTCGACCACGTTAATCGAAGTAAACTTAGGGAAACATGGAGGCTAACCAAAACAGTGGAAATTGAGGATAGCTCAGCGTACTGTATCAGAGAACATAAAGGTCTTGCAGTTAAATACAAAAAGGGAGCAGAATGTTTCAGTTAAGGAACGCGAGTTAGGGGTATTTTAGTTGAAATCAAAAAGAAGGAATGGGCATGGGCAGGCCATGTAACGCGAATGCAAGATGACTGACTGTCCCTTCCGGTGAAGGAAACAATTTCAAGAGAGGGCAAGCGCAGCAGAGGGCTGGTGAGTAGCCTGTTTGTTCTGTTCAGGAGGATCAGGTGGTTGCACCAGGAACTTGTCAGCGTTGGCTGGAGGGGTAAGGGAGAGGCCTTTGTCCCTCAGAAAACGGTAATTCGCCTGATGGGTGGATTATTTCAGTTCATGAAACCGGGGATCAGAGGGGAAAGCCAGAAGCTGCGGTACGAATATCCGCCACTTTCTTTTTTACTCCTTTCCCCACAGACTGGCCGGACTGACGACCTTAACCATAGCTGGGAGACCTCGGACCACTTGCAAAGCGGCACTGTGACGACGCCGACTCTTCCCGGACGCCGTCGGAAGCCACGCTCCGCCAACGTACCGTCCAGGAGAGGGGGTCTAAGCAAGGGTGGTGATACCGCAGGGGTGGCTGGCATGGAAGGCAGCGGCAGCGCGTCGGTGAGGACGGTGCTACCTGAGTAGGAAAGCTGGCGGAAAGTCAAGAAACGCTTGACACGCGTGCTCATAAAAATATTCTTTTCCGCCCTGCAGATTTCTACCGCCCCATTATTAGGACGTGATGCTCATTCTGCGAACATAGCGAACAGTAGCGTGCACAATGCAAAGAAGAAAAGTTGAATTTAATTCGGCGCTTTTTCGAACACGGCTTGTGAATACCGCAACAATTACTCCGTGCTGTTTCACGTAACGTGTGATGAATACTCCCAAACTGATAAAGGCAGATCGCTTTCGTTGATCTTTATCTACGTGTATTTTTGTAACCTGGCGCATTCGCTCGAACACGGCCTGTAAATATCTCCATGATCTTCCGGTATGTCCTCCGTGAGGGGCGGCCATATCCGAGAAGCGCTTCACGCGGCGCTTCGGTGGGCTTCTGCTTGGACTGCCTCCTTCCGCAAGCTTTCCACAGGCGTGCGGCCTTGTGTAAACTACACAAACACAAACACACAAAAAACAACAGTACAGGAACACGCGAGAGAATCTATTGGCGCGTTTCGGTGCGCAGAAGGCATTACGAAAAGTAAAAATGACGGTAGTTTTAAAACGCTTGAGGGACCGGACACTACTGGCACAGCCAGAGCAATAGATTTGAGCGATTCAAAGGACACGATCACAGGAATTGTAGAGAGAACAGAAACGCGCTCTTTCTATCCTTCCTGTATTTCCTGTGATTGCGTCATTAGCGCCGCTCAAATAATATATAACAAGAACCAAGTAGCCCGACAACAAGTACTACTGAGGCACTGGGGGAAATCCATCAAATTACCGTTCTGAGCAAACATTTATTCTCTGGCTTTTTTTTGATGAGTTGCGTTTCTCTGGCAGCAAACAAAAGAAGCATTCATAGCGAAGAAATCTCAATTTTAAAAAATACAGCCGATTTAACGTAATTTGTCAAATGAAAAGTATGCGCGCTAGCATTCCTCGTTTCGTTTCGCCTTCGGTTCGAAGCTAGGATTTCCTGGTCAGGCTTAAGGCAAAGATAAGCGATCTCGGCGATTTCGGATCTTAATAGCAGCGCACGAGAAAACTTTGGACCGGTTAACTCCTCTTAAGGGGACAGTGCATTAGCGGTGTGATGCATCTGTTGCGCACGGATGGAAGTTGGTGACGATGGAGAGGTGCCATGAACAGCGCGAGAACGTGAGAGTTGCTTTGGGACGTTAAACCCCAATTAACCAAACCAGAGCGGAAGTTAAACCCGAGGCGTGATCGGTTGCGGCGACAGCATAGCGCTCTCGTGCAGCGGCCAGCGAAGATGATCTGTTCGGGCCGCCGAGGGGTCGACACCCAGGCGTGGTGCAGTCGCGGCAGTGTTTATTTTATTCTGAAGGTGTAGCTGGCTTCACAAAAACAAACAGCGGCTTATTTCGTCATTGGGAGCCTTAGTGCTCGAGAACTACAAAATTTCCTGCCCCTGTATTCAAACTGGCGCCGTCTACACCGAGGAGGACTGGTTACCGCCGTGTTCAAGTTAATCGGGGTGCATAGGGCAAACAGAAAGAAGTAAAAAAGAAATATGGACTCCTCTAGGCCACTCCTTTCGATAAAAATTAATGCAGCTTAATCTCTTTTTACTCCCATGTAGGCTTATTCACATGTAGAGTGCAGTGCAGCCTCGTATTTGGGGTCAGCTCGAAAATTTGATGTCGACGCATTCATTTTATTTCCGAAATTAGCAGGTGATGGACACCTCTGTATAATGTATTTTGGTTCTTTCAGAGTTAGAAAACGCGTGTTTTCGAGGCGAGTAATCTTTGTATGATTGCAACGTGGGAATATATCGATAGAAGCCAACATCAAATATCTGGTCAGTTCTGAATGTCGAAACCTAGCCATGCATGAGGAAAGCAATAAATAATCATTTGGCCTTTGAGCAAAATGACCCCAGTGCGTCTGTTCATAACACAGAAGTCCGTATTCACGGTGCAAAAGGTAAATTGAATCAACCGCGGACTGATGAATCCGATATCGTGCCTTCAAACTGGTATGGACGTGTGCATGGTTTCAGTCAGCAGTGTTAGTGGGAGTAGATCTAACCGAACTTCGGTTTTAGTTAGTAAATTCGGTTGCAGCTAGTCCCACTAAAACAGCTGACTGCAACCATGCACCGTCGTCCCCATTAACGGCGGGTTTCATTCGCTAACTGGCCCCTTTGCAGCTGCATAATGGGTGTAACGCAAGGCTGTTTGACACATTCGGTGGCATGAGTCATTTACTGTTGCACCCTTTTTCTACCTCCTTTTCCGCCTCGCATGTCTTGACTGAACAAGTACCTACTGCTTCAAAACACGTTGTTGTTTTCTGTGATGAGTGCACTCTCAAAGGGAATTTGCGCATTAGATACAAACCGCTGCCGATGACCTGTCCCTATACGCACTGCAACAGACGCATCCACTACTCTAATTATGATGCGTATAAGTGCTTCACAGAGTGTCTGCACGTGTTTGCAGCGGAGTTGCAGTTATGAAGTCAGCATGATGGTCACGGCAAATTTTCGAATAACTAGCCCCAATCAGCGCGCACAGCATGTGCCGCACAATTGCTGACGAAAGAACACAACGAGGTTAAAACGGGACTTGCCAGAGAGATACTAACATATTGAGGCGACAAAGTTCAACACCGAAGAAACCGCGAGCGCATGGCGTGCACTTGCCCATAGCGGGCCTAGTTTCCAACTGAGTGTTATTCCTGTTATTATTATTATTATTATTATTATTAGTAGTAGTAGTAGTAGTAGTAGTAGTAGTAGTAGTAGTAGTAGTAGTAGTATTATTATTATTATTATTATTATTATTACCTATGTACGCTTTCAGTGAGTACTCATATTGAATCAATGGCGCTTAGCAGTTCAGCTTAAATAAGTTATGTAAGCAACTAAATTACGATGCTCAAAAATGTCAGTCATAGCTGCACGTATTAATCCTGCTGATATCATTTCTTGAAAAACTAGACCAGCTCATATATTATTAAAAGCACGCTTTATAAACAATCGGAGAGCTGTTTAAAAAGTCTAAGACGGCCCATACGGCTTTGCACCCCATAAAGCTCCAACACCCTTCCTTACGAGCAACCTTGAATTCTGCATAGATGCACTAGCGTTGTCGGTGTGCTCAGGGCATCCTTTTCCTAAGAACAAGAAAAATTAAAGAAGTAGAAAGGGTTCCTTTATTGATAAGTGTGTGCCCTTGAAGGTGCAATTTTTGTATTTAGTAGGACCCCTAAATTTTGTAATTGAAGGGCTGCCTAAGCATAGGTTCAGAAAGTAAAGTCCCATTTTGTGTTTACAGCTTGCTCCCTTGCATCCACCAAAATGCTGTAATGGATCGCTGTTACACCAAACGGAAGTGTGTGAAAGTTCGATTTTCATTACTTTGCCGATGAAGTAATTGGTGCAATTTCGTGCTCTATTGAGCAACTTCCATCAGTCCCAAGTTCGCAGCTAAGGCGGTTTCCCTGCCTCATGGTGAAAATCGAAGTTTCTGTTTGTGCTCCTCTCGAACACACGCTTGCTATCACATGTTTCAGGCCATAAATGGGAATTCGTCCACGGGACTATGATAGGTTACGGACTGAGAGATCGATCTTTAATTTATGGCAGGGAAGATGGTGAAGCTGGTGGTAGGAAACGCGACCCTAGCCTGCTACTCCTCTCCAAGAGAAAAGTACAGGAAGGAATTCAATGGGTGCAGAGCATTTCGGAGCTGGACCTCCCGATTGCAGTGCAGCCCTGCACGTTTTCCCCTGCAGCCCGAAGGAAGCCCAGGGAGCTCGGAGGTTTCACCCAGCGGGGCAGCGAGCCCGGCTGCGGTCAACAGGACCGAGCCAATGGCAGGCGTTGCCGCTGCAGTGCTTTCCGTACCAGGCGCCCAGAACATCTTGGCTGGCATCAAATCGGTGGGTGCGACACCAAAAATAGGTGGCAGACATTGCGTCGAACCGGCGCACTAAAGCGGGAACACGCACCAGAAAGCCTGCTCTCAGGGCGCACAAATTTCGGCCTCCGCGGCTACGAAAAAAAAAGGTGCTAAAAATACCGTTAAAAGTAAAAGAGAGTTTCGCGCACCGCTGGCGGCTATCAAACTCATTTACGAAAGTAACAGGCGGCCGATGCCCGTAAGTGTGCACATTTTCAAATGTCCAATTTTCAACAATTTTTTTTCCGGTTGTGAATTTTCCATTTTTTTTGACGTACATGCATTGCTGTAGGTCGTTGTTTTTCTGAACATACCATCTTCAGAAAATAAAACTACCGTATGTTTTATTTAAGCTTGCACTTCGGGTATATCCATCGCAGCTTAAGTAAAAGCAGCATTCAGGTCGCCCACCTCTCATGCCTGCCAGTTGGGCAACTTGTACCATCCTCAAAAGGAGGCTGTCATTGCAGATTGCGAGACGCGTCTGGCATAGTTTGGTAGGACCCAAGTGACGGAACGTCGCGTGACACGTGCACCATCTCGCAACGTGCGGATTGGTTGTGGCTTAGTGGACGATTCGGCTGACCGGTTTTTATGTTCAGTATATGGCGAGACAAAACTCCTTGCGCTTAGGTGGAAAGACACATATTTTAGAAAATTTTAAACGCAAATGGCTGGTACTGCTAGCAGGTTGTAATCTCTATCTGAAACTTTGCGCAAAACTGGAGCAGGCTAAAGTTAAGTGTTCAGTTTTACTGAACAAATTTGCTAGTTTACTCATATTGACTGTTTTTAACGTCTGCCTACGGTGAAAACATCACTTTGAGGGAAACGTTTGTGTGATAGAAAATCTATTTTGTTATTATGGCTGCAATCAGGGAAAGAACCTGGGCATGCATACACACATGACGCGCTTGATTAAAGCGGCACTAAAATTTCAAAAAGCGGGTCTTTTCTGCGAAGATAAAACTAAAGGAGGGTCACACGCAATTACTCTAAAAGACTGACAATAAATTGAAAATTTGAGAAAAACTCTACTAAAGAGAATAGTGAAGTGAAATTTGTAATATTTTCTTGGAGCAAATTCATCCACGAGAAATCTGTAAAGGTTGTTCAAAAAGCGCAAATTTCCCTTACTTTTATCGAATCGGCTTTGGTTTTCACCCTATTTGCTAGATTTGGCTCAAGGTCTTGAGATACAATGCTTATCACGATATTGCACCCGCGCGACGGCACGTTAGCGTCCCTAGGTCCTATTGGACGCAACTGCTGGCTGCTTGAGGGATAACATTTTAATAATTAGGGTACATCCTAGTTCATTCATTTTTACTTGAATAAGTGCCCTAGTCTCTGCTCCTCGTCTGAACTATTTCATGCATTTCTGCGCATTGCTTCAGTTTTTAAACCCACCTACCAATTAGCCTCAGCTGCCCTTCTCGTGTGTCGAGCTTTGCACGTGCATGTGCTAATGGTTCCTGTTGCTCTCTTGTTCTTTGACAAGAAGCCTCTTTGTTTTACGTGCGCGCATTAGCCAAATGTTCGTGCGTGAACAACAGTTCCCGTTTTCTATCGTGGCCAGATTTTTGCCGCAGCGGCTACATCACTGAAGGAAGATGATGGCACCGGGGCTCACCAGCATGGGTCTGCGATGAGTGCTGAAGCAGGAGCTGCCGGAGACGCCAACCTGGGACCGTTCCCCGGCGATGAGGTGGGACTCAACGTCCTGCTATGGCTTTGCGAACCACATAGCGATTTTAACGCAGTGCTACGAGGGTTACATCTGTGCAAATAGTTATATGTCTACCTACTGAACTGGATGTTTCTCACCTAGGCTCTGATTTCGATAACTGCTGCACTGCTGAGAAAATAGAAAAAACAAGAGCACTGAAGCATCGCGCGGGGTATTACTAAGCGTTCGTCCACCACGTATGTCATGTGAGAGTCAATTTGGACAGAAATCTACTGATGCCACCTTCCCTATACTCGAAAGAGAAAGGACTAAAAATGGAGTAAGGTATCCTCTAGCGCATACCCTTTTATAAAAGACGCGAAGGCGGGAGAAATGGACTTTTGAAATACGACTTTTACACTGACTGGTAAGCAGTGTCTTTATTTGTAAACAGCCATTTATTTGTAAGCAATGCCTATGGCCATTGGAGGGGGCAACGAGGAGCAGAGTCTGCAGTTTTAACGGTCATCAGTCACTTCACTTTACTCTGATCAGGGCCACTAAGGGAGCATATTTCGAAAAACGCCATTCAGACATAAGTCAGCTGATAGAATGGAGCGGTAGCTAAGACGGCACGGTCTTATTTCGGAACACCCGGTGCCGAAACCAGGGCAGTTGCATTGAACGTGGGATATAGCGCCGCACGTTAGCGTCGCGCAGTGAACGCATGCAATAATTACATCTGTGTAGCGACGCCAGCGAGCCAGAATACTGGGCGTATAAGCTGTGTGGGCAGGATGATATTCAAAAAGACCTCCTTACGTCGGCTGAAACGGGTGTTGTGCGTAAAAAGTCAGGCGGGTGCGGCCGCCTGCATTCGACGCTCTTAGTGAGCAGAACGCTGGAATTTTTGATCTCGACCTAGCACGAGACCCAGATCACTTAATCGATTTTAAAAAATCCTCAAACTATGCACATCGTGAGTTTCTTACGCACTCAAGTCTCCAAAATGTAAGACACATATATTAGACCGTGGATGGAGAGGGAGCTTTCAGAAATTCCGAATTTATAAGGGCACACAAAAACATAAGAATTTGAACCAGAGAAGAAGGGCTTTGTAAAGACACTCGAAGCTCGCTTTCAGCAGAGGTGAAAAATTGATGGATACAACGGTCGCTCTCTCACCTATCCTAGGTAAAATGTCTGCAGTGGCAGCTGTAATAAAGTCTTTGAAAAAATGTCATACTCGTTTCTAAAGCTTGCCAGAGAAGGTGATGGCTTCAGTAATGTCGGCTTGTGAAGTGCAGTAGCACACCACCTCTATTCAAGGCAGCGGTGTGGCGTTCTGAATTTCTTTAGTAAATGGGGTAGCGATAAAAACTAGAATGTACTGCAAGGGCGACGACCGACGAGCGTTGAATGAGTGGCTTGGCTGATCCTCCTGCGTACTTCTCGACGGAGTGACGTATTTTTGCCCTTCTCGGCCACTGCATCATCCAGCATAGCTTCCCGGCATAGAAGCCCTATTCCAGCAAAAAAAAAATATGAAAAATATTTCAAGAGTTTCGAGGACTAAGCTGACCCCAGTTGATTTCAACGCTGCTTTTACCAAATGGAGTCATTCAACCTAACGGAGGGCGCAACCCCTGGTAGAGCGCTCTCTGTGCTGCAGTGCGCCGCCTGAGCAGGTCAGCTTTTCCAAGCCATGGCGCATCAGTCGCCATGAAAGCTCCCAGCGCCTCATCCATGGTACTATGCTACTTCTACTGACATTGAATGTTGCAGGGAAATGACAGACCAAGGAGAACGGCTGAACAGTTTCTAGTTTGCATAGCTTCCATCTGGCGATGCACGGCGATGAACAACAAAAAAATACCGGGGTAATTTTTAATGGTTGTTCTTAGATTTCCTGTGGACGCCAAAATTAGTGTATGAGAGCTCGAGATGAATTTTGGGAATCAGAAGTTCCGAGCTGCTCGCTGCTGCTGGCCGAAAGATGGTGTTGGTTCTTCGTAGTCAGAAAAGATGGCCATGAATGCGGCCATGAATGTCGACAGTGGCGATTTTTCACAGACTACCACCGCCTTAATTCGGTCTCTAAAAAAAGATGTGTATCCGCTGCCACGCATCGACGATGCTCTCGACTATCATTTCTTCACATCGTACTTCGGTTGAATTACGTTCAAGTTTTAGGCAAAATCTGATGGACCCTGCACACAAGGATAAATCAGCATTTACTACGCCGAGAGAACTATATAATATTTAACGTGATGGTGTTTTGCCTCTTTAAAGCGCTGTCAGTGTTCGAAAGATCTAGGGATACCATACTTCGAGGCTTCAAGAGGGAAATATGTATGTGGTACTTAGACGACGTTGTTATTTACGGCCGGTCCTTCAATGAACATAACCCCGGCTGTGGCTTACTGGTATTTTGGACTGCCGGCGCAAAACTGAACTTGTCCTTAATTCTAAAAAGGGCCTCTTTAACGAAGGTCAAGCACTGATACTCGGTCATCTCGTCGACCGCGAAGGCGTTCAGCCCTATCCACACCAGACTACGGCAATTCCACCATTCAAACGACCCCAAACTCAAAAGGAACTCCAAAGTTTTTTCGGATTGTACTCATACTTGCACCGTGTTTTGCCAAGATCTCCTGACATCGCTAATCTTCCAACGTGCCTTCTCAAAAAAGACGTCCCTTTCTAGTGGACTTTAGACTATGACTCGCATTTCCACCTGATAAAGTTCCTGCTTAATTCACACCCCAATTCCGGGCACTTCAACCCCTCCGAGCAGACGGAAGTCCATACTGACGCGAGTGGGATTGTCGTAGGTGATGTGCTTGCCTAACGTTCTGCAGAAGGGGAGCCTGTAATTATTTATGGTAGCCACTCCCTTAGTAAGCCTGAGCGCAATCATACAATTAAGAAGCAAGAATGTCCTTCAATGTTCTTAGCTGTTCAACGGGTTTGTTGTGTTCTGTATGTATGCCATTTCGCTTCCCGTATGTAACCGACCATCACGCCCTCTGCTGGCTCGTCCGCCTGCGTCACCCGTATACCCGTCTGTCACGCTGAGCTCTTCGCCTGCAATAGTACACTTTACTGCGTCGTAAAGAATGGCTGCAAAACACGAGGACGCAGGCTGTCCTTCGCGCCTTCCACTTGGTACTACTCACCACGACTATGAAAGCTTTGATCAATGTATCACCCCATTAGTGCCAGAGTTTACGGATCTGTCAGCTCTCCGCATCGCGCAAGAGCGCCAAAATCCTCAGGCCACTTTTTGCACCTGCGAAAGATTCTGCTGCACTCGCCCTTTTTTGTAAGGGATGGTGTCAGGCCTACTGGAAGACCGGCACGTATTTCCTACCCGTAGCTCCCGAAAGCCATCGTTCGTGCGTTCTGCGTTCTGCCATGCACGACGGCCCTACCTCTGGCTGTCCGGTCTCTGGCCGAAAGCTCTATTTAGCCCCTGGCAGATTTTAGTGGCTGGAGATGCGTCAGAGGTTTGAGAGGTATGTGGCCAGCTGTGCGGTGTGTCAGCTACACAAACGCTCCACGTCCATGCCACAGGGCCTGCTCCGTCCCATTACTTGCACACGTGGACCTTTATGGAAAGAGTCGAAATTGATCTAATAGGCTCTTTTCCAAAGTCGCCCAAAGGCAATCGATGGATAATGGTTGGTGCTATCTCGCTCACTACTGCGAAACTGCCGCTCTTTCTCCGGCTAACCGCGCACCACGTGTCGCTGTTCTTGCTCTCCTCTCTCAGCCTTCGGCATCAGCTACCGCGGTCGCCAGTTTACGGCAGATGTCGTAAAAGAACTGCTTCGTTGGTGCCCGTCGCATTGGTGCCCGTTGGTGCCCGTCGACAAACGGTCTGACAGAGCGCACGAACCGCACACTTACCAACATGCTCTCCATGTACATCGTATCTGACCGCAATAACTGAGA
Organism: Amblyomma mixtum; assembly: GCF_055824585.1. Lineage (NCBI taxonomy): Eukaryota > Metazoa > Arthropoda > Arachnida > Ixodida > Ixodidae > Amblyomma > Amblyomma mixtum. The sequence continues at coordinate 119,015,393 of NC_143018.1, forward strand.
CACCATTCTGCCATTTATTATGTTCGCCCTTAACACAGAAATACGAGTCGACCGGCTATAGCCAATTCTTCCTTCTATGCGCGTATGTTTTCTCTCGACACGATCTTTCTCTTTTCCTAGATGACGAACCTTGCATCGGACAAATCCTTTGTCTAGCCGAAGAAGCTCGCCGCCTCGTACGATTGGGGACTCTGGCGCCGCAATAACGCTCAAAAAGTGCCATTACAGCCGCCATCGCCGTGATATCTACGCCGCTGGTGCTTCGTGTGGATTTTGCGGCCTGTGAGGATGTTGTTGGCTCATTACGCCGGGCCCTGCGTTGTCTTCGGCCGTGTTCGCGATCTGAACTACCGGATAGCCTGCCTTGCCGACAGTGATCTTTTCAGGGACGACCGAAGTCACTCATGTGGCCCGTATGAAGACATGCGATGCTCCAGAGGACGACTCACTACCTCGTCCGTGGAGGCTTCGGCTGTCCGAGGGGGAAATTGAGCAATCCTGAAGATGAAGTTTGGCTTGCAGTTGGAGAGAAGAAAAAGACGTGCGGGCCCTGCCGTCTCAGCTTGAGTAGCGTTGTTCAGCCGAGCTCCGTTCAGCTCAATCAATTCGTCGTTCCGCCAAGAAAGTGCCGGGTCGTAATAATATACCTGCCCATGTTTAACTTAGATTTTGTAATACTTGGGAAAGTGTTCCCAAGAGGAAATCCTATTTTCATAAGAAAATTAATGTTATTGGAGTAAAATGAACCAGCCGCGATACAAAAATGCAGTTGGGAGTTTATAGAGGTAGTTTCGTAGAAAGGAAATACAGAACAAGCTTACAGATGGTGAACTGCGGCTTACCACAGTATTCACCGTCATGCGGGAATCACTTGATCTGTTTAAAAATATAGGCAGGTGTACTTCTTGCCTGCGACATGCTGTTCACTGTATCTAGAAAAAAGAAATATGGAAGCAGAAAACGCTTCAAAACAACCCTGTTTTGCACAGCTAAGAGGGAATATGCGACCGCAGAGCATTAAAGACAACCACATGGAGGTAGGAAAAATGTAGTTCCTGTATTCCGAGAAAGAATGTTGCTTATAACGCGGAGGAATTGGAACTGCTTGAACACCACATTAGCTAAACGCCCAAGGAAGAAAGAAAATACGCCACTTTATTCATGACGATCTTGCATGCCTTTCGTAAACGCTGGTTTCTTGGAAATTTGTCAGTGCTGTTATTTGTAGAGGAAAACTTTGTTAACCAAATAGCGGTGCTAAGCGGGTGGCGAGAGTCAGTGAGCATCCGATGCTTCACAACAAGGTGGGGCCTTGCACCGGTGCGGTCGTGACTTCGCAGAAAAATTACTACAAACAAATTACCACACTACTTATTCTAGCGGCCCAACTGTCTCGCCGCAACGCCCTAACGAGCTTTGTTACTCGTAATTCTCGCTAGTCGCCGAGTGACATTCGAACTGAGGGGCAGATAGCAGTCGTTTACATATCAACGGCCTTGACATTTTCTGTGAAGACCGAATATTGAAAAGGGACTTTCACCTCCTATTTGCCATTTCTTTAGTTTGAAACAGAAATAAACAATCCTGGTTTTATAAGATAGGCACACACCCACGCACCCACACTTAATCGTGCATTCACGCACGCAGTATCTCTGCTGTTGAGGCCCTGTGCTTGAGGGTCGTTGCCATTAGCCCTATCTTGGCCGCTTTTTCACTACAGAACGTATTGAATGACCGTTCACAACGTTTGCAGTCCAGGCGGTTGGAACGCAAAATTTTTGAAAACTGTCTTTATTTGGACCGTCAAGAATCCGTAAAATGGCCCTATGAAGACGCAGGTAGTGCCACCACATGCAATGCTGAATATTAGGTTTGGTTTGGTTTTGTGGGGTTTAACGTCCCAAAGCGACTAAGGCTATGAGAGACGCCGTAGTGGAGGGCTCCGGAAATTTCGACCACCTGGGGTTCTTTAACGTGCACTGACATCGCACAGTACACGGGTCTCTAGAATTTCTCCTCCAAAGAAATTCTAGCCGCCGCGGCCGGGATCGAACCCGCGTCTTTTGGGTCAGCAGCCGAGCACCATAGCAACTGAGCCACCGCGGCGGCAATGCTGAATATTACGCGTAATACTATTTGTGAGTCGATGCTTGTAAGGCGACTAATCAATGGGAGAATTATTACTTCACTGCAGTAGAGAACTCATACTGCATACTAAATTTGGGCAATCCTCTCATGTGCTTCTCCTGCTTCGGTCCTCTCTTCATCTGCCCTCGCCGTGTGGCTTCGCCGAGCTACAGCTCAAGAGGCACTTGGGTCCTGAGGCTTGCGCGGCTATAAGAGAAAGAGGGATGCAAATAAAGGGATTGTGCCAAAATGCATCCCGTAGCGGACAAACTGATTGCCCGTAAATGTGAGGGGAAATCTTTAGCTGTCGAAGGAATAAGAACTGAGCTCCGCCCTTTGGTCGCATTTGTTCTCGCTCACGCAGGAGTATTTCGGACAGTACATGGACCAGGGGGTCTCCTGCTGGCTGCGTGTGTGGGTGGTGTGCTCGGTGACCATCATCGTGCGGATGATCCCGCTCTCCTTCACGCTGCTCTCCTACCGAGCAGCCGGCAGGATGCGCAGGAATCCGACGAGACCCACGCGGGCGTCACCGCTGCCCACGCAGACAGAACCCGACATCGTAATCGACATCGATAATCTGGTGAGTCAGCGTGGCCGCAGCTGGTCTCTGCAAGAGCACGAGCTCACAGCTAGCTGATTCCAGCAAAAAGGATAAGAACGTAATACAACATTTTGGCCAGTTGGTTACCTACATTCATTATTACAGCGCAAAGACTGCACACAACAAGAAGGGGACACAACAGCGCTGACTGTCAACTAAATTTTATTCGAGACCAGTAGGGTTTTTATACCACCTGACGATCAGAACAGAAAAAAACATACAAGAATAGCTGTAGGCATGCGAAAGGGTACAAGAACGGCGATTAACCGGCACGTGTCAGATTTCACATTCTAGATATTTGATCTCTTTCTGGGACAATGCCACTGATGGTGCGCTTATGCACTCGTCCTGCAATCTTATAATCATACAAACTTCTATTATTTCTCTTGTTAATGTGTCTCGGTGTTTCCCTATGACACTGCATTGCCTGTACATCGGTTCACATTTATCGTCGCTGTCATCTTCTGCGCTGCAGTCCCTGCAATGTTTGGCTAAGTGGCCTGAGGTAGCAACACGTGCGACATTGTCACTGGGCTCTTTTAGCCTTTTCTTGAGACAGCGGCCAGTCTGCCCGATGTATCAGACTGATGTATCAGCCGATGATGTATCAGCCTTATTTGGCGGCGTACAACCTTCAGCTAGCCATGGGAGAAGACTCTGCAAGATTCTCAGGTCTGAATTGCTTCAGCAAGTGCGAGCGTACAAGGAGCGCTTGAAGGTTTTGGTAAAGTTCCATGCTGGGCCAGAACATTCGAATCCACAGTGGCACCATTTATCACGGTCCATTGACCGCACCACCGAGTTCCTTTGGCAACAGACCCTCCCAGCGCTTCGTGCACTTCTTCCTAAGAGGACTCCAGTTACCGGACAACAGATCCACGTCATGGAGGGCATCTCCCTTCCCGACAACATCAGGCAAGTCCTTGGCCGGGGGCCCAAGTTTGCGGTCGAGCCACAAACATCGAGACCGGAGCTCTTGGCTATGGTGAAACAAGTTTCCCGACGCGCGGAGAAGACCGAAGCAGACCGTTGCATCTCTGAAGGTGTCGACGTTTTAGCAAAGTACAGACAGGCAGGCAGGAAGGTCCCCTTGTTCAAAACAGTTAATTGGTTGAAAGATAACTCGCTGTCTCTTCTTGCTGCAGACAAGAATGGAGGTTTTGTTGTTTTAACCAGATATGTGTACATGTCAAAAGCAATAGACAGCGTCCTTGCTGTGTTTGACAAGCGCGATGATGTAAAAATGTCGAAAATTAAGAGTCAAGCAAAAAAGCTAACCAACAAGTTGAATCTAAACAATTTGTCGAGTATGATTGAGAACTGCCACAAGAGCAACCTTGAGATTTTTTTCTCTGCTAAGACCCATAAACCCAACTGGCCGTTTCGTGCAACAGTTTCAGAAGCAGGGACATGGCAGAAGCATGTCGCAAGATACTTGCAACAGAAACTCAACGTTTTAACGATCGATGACCCTTTTAGAAAAAAAAATTCTGACGAAGTAATCACCTTCCTAAAAGGATGGCATCAGGATAAAATACTGCAGGGATTTTCAGTCGACGTAAAAGACTGTGTAAGCTGTGAATAAGCACATCGAAAAGCATGGTGTTATAGCTTTCCAAAACGAGTGCGGAATTTCCGCCGATGCCTTCCTATAATAGATGATATGCGAAATTGCTTGGCGGTCTGGCAACACCGCGCCCACATCTTCCGGTTTCCATCTTGGCTCGGTCGAGCTCATCGAGCTGGTGCATCGTTTGCTACGCGTACTTTATTCTTGCGAGTGGAATTTCAACAGGGAAGCGTCAGTTGCTGCGTTGTTTTCACAGCTGATCTTTGACCAAATGTAGGTGCTTTCAATAAGCGCTAGCTTACTCCTACCGCGTCCTCAGCTTCGCTTGAAGGCTGGCGCCGATGATCGCAATAATCGGCACTCGAAAGTGGGTTGGAAAGTCGAACCGTGACCGTGTGCTGTTGTCGTTTTAATACTCGCATTAAAGCACCAGTTCAAGCATCACGCATTATCATGGCTATTTTATTCCCAGGTGGACGCGAATTCATCTTGTAGGGTAACTTCCTCCTACCGCGTCCTGAGCTTTGCTAGAAGTCTGGCGTTGATGATAACCAGAATGGGCACTGGGAAGTGTGTTGGCAAGTCGAACTCTGCGCCACTCTCATTTTCATTCGCGCATTAAAGCACCGGTTAGAGCATCATGCATTATCACGGCTATTTCATTCCCAGGTGGACGCGAATTCATCTGGTAGAGTAGCGAGCGGTTATTTCGCGGTGAGTGCGCACGTGTGTTGACAAACTTCTGTGACAGGAACTTTCGTTCGCGCCGACGCCAGGAGCTTCGTGCATTGCAGTATAATCACACAAGATCCTCGACCAGCTGCGTAATTCGATTCCTTTACTGTAATGTGCAATGCGCATCCGCGGTTTTCAACGTCACCGTTTCAGAGCCCGGAGTCGGTTGATTTTCGCCACAATTCGTTGAAACCGCGTCCTGCTTAAGACGCAGTCAGTCGACATTAACAAGAGGAAAGTAGGCACGCACATATAATTCAAAATATTCTAAGCAAAGGCGCAGCTTTTTTTTTTTTTGTATAAGCACTGAGCCACCGCGGCGGCTTGATTAGCTACAGCTGTAGGTGCATGCACGGACTCGATACGCTGGTCAAGCTGTGAGTGCAGGGGCGGAATTAGCATGTTCGGTTGCTTGCAAAACTTAATTAGCTTACTCCCAAACTCGGACAAATGGCTTTGTTGCGAACGCAAGCTGTTGGAGCATGCCACAACGATAATAAAATCTGATGGCCTGAAGCGTTTTCAGAACACTTTTGGACGTACTTTCTAGCTTAGAAATGCGTCCCTCCTTCATAATAAAGTAGCTATATTATTTGCTTCTTTTTTTTTAGATTTTCGTCGCTGCAGATATCGAAGGTATAGGAATCCTCAGGAAATAAAGCATTCGCACCTCAGTTTTTATAAGTAGGGTGTATTGCTTCACGAAGACTCCTTAACGCGCATAACATATGCGTATGGTCCAGAGAGTTTGCTCGCCCTTCTAAAGCTAATTGAACACGGGAAAAAACTTAACTGAACACGTAGTAAACTAAGGATAATCGGCATATGGTTCTTCGAGTGAACTTATTTCGCCACGGCACGACCTATTGGCCCGATCAAAAAAATTACCTTCTCTATTACGTTGTTCAAGTATGCGTCTATATATATTCACGCCCGACCGGAGAGTTGATAAATGCACGAAATCGGCTTCTAATTTTGATCAGAGACAACAAAGGCTGTAGTCCTTATCTTAATTTAAACGCAAATCACCTCGAGAGATTTGTCAAAAATCAGCACAGAAAGCGAAAGCTGCGCACTGATCCGCGTGCTGACACATGATACCTCGCATGGCGTTTTGTGTAACTAAAACGTTGGGACGGATTAAAAAAAATAGAAAAGCGAAAAGCTGGAACGCACCTAGTTCTGGCACGCATCGTAGTGTCTTTTCACAGTGGAGAGGGTAGCGCAACACCGCATGGGCATTTTACTTTTCAAACGAAGTGCAGCCGTTTTAACCCAACGTTGGGCAGCGGTTTCGTTTTCTGTACCGTACCAAAATGGAGGACTTAGTTCTCGGAGCGCAGAGAGATGGCGCTGCGCATTTCGCATATTGCCACGTATCATTGTAGTGTTTGTTCGTTCATGCTCAAGGCTGCAGGAAAGGGCTGTTATCATTTTTGTTCGTGACGCGAGAAGCAACCAGTCTAATCTCGATTGATCGCAGCCATGAAAGGCTGCATCTAGGTTTTTCCAGATTACTGTAGATGATCTTGTCGTGCTATCTGGAAGTTTCTTTGCCGGCTTTAAACTGAGCGATGCCGCGAGCGGCGGACATTCGTAGTTCGACGACCGACGAGCACGTTTGTTGCTTACGCCGCCGCCGAGTGATTCAGGTATTTTGCGGGCGCAAGTCAGCCCAAATAAAGAGCTTCGTTTCCAAGACTGGCTGGTGTCTTCCTGACCACTGGACTGCCGTCACTACAACGTGTCATCTGGTGGAGGTGCTGGGTAGCCTCCCATGTTCCGGACACCCCCTACAAGTCGTGACGCCAGCCCTTTGAGTCATCTACCGCAGGACCTGAGTCCAGTCCACCGCGCATGCCGACGCCTGCAAGGGGACGAACCTGAGTTCGGGATTCTGCCGGACCCTACTCGGAAGCGAAAGCCAGCAGCAACGTCTAACATGAGCTTGCCCCAGACGATGACTCCAATCATTCTTCAGCAGCCCGGGGTGCCACCAACCTTCGACGCTTCGCCTGGCGCCGACCCCGAAGAATGGCTGGAGCAGTTCGACCGTGTGGCTATCTTCAACAACTGGGACGATGCCACGAAACTTAGGTACGTGTTCTTCGCCTTGGAGGGACCAGCAAAAGTCTGGTTTGAGAATGAGGAAGCTAACCTCACGAACTGGGAAACCTTCAAGGAGCAGCTTCTAAAGACCTTCACGAACGTCGTGCGAAAGGAGAGAGCCCAGCAGCTGCTACAGTCTCGCATACAACACCCAAACGAGACCGTTGCTGTGTACACTGAGGAAATGAAGCGTCTCTTCCGGCGTACCGACGCAAACATGAAGGAAGAAGAAAAAGTAAAGTTGCTCATGCGCGGAGTTAAAGAGCAGCTCTTTGCCGGCCTCGTCCGCAACCCACCGAAAACTGTCTCGGAATTTGTAGAAGAGGCATCCACGATGGAAAAAAACTCTTGATGCCCGAGCCCGCCAGTATGACCGCCAGCAGCGCGTTTTCTCAGCAAGCTGCCTGGACACCGCTAACAGCAATGAACTGCGGGAGGTTATACGACAAGTTGTGCGAGAGGAGCTCCGACGATTGCTGCCAACGGGAACGCAGCCGCAACCTTCATCGCTCATTGACGTCATCCGGGACGAGGTTCAACAGGCCTTGGGTGTGACGCCGACACCTATGCAGCCTCTGCAGCCTCTACAGCCTCTGCAGCCCCCAGCCATGACTTACGCCGCAGCTGTGCGCCGTCCTGCACCTCGACGACGGGACCCAAGCCCCTATCGCCCTCAGCCAGCTGCGTTGGACCGCCGCCCACTCGCCCCAACCCGCCCGTCCTACGAGCGACGCGCGTAGCCGAGGAAATGCGACGAGTGGAGAACTCCCGACCAGCGCCGCCCACTATGCTTCCACTGTGGCGAAGCCGGTCGCGTCCTCCGGCACTGCCCATACAGAACACTGGGCATCCGAGGGTTCTCTTACGACGCTCCACGACCCCGACCCGGCCAGCGACCAGCCGAAATCGAGGAGTTTTTGCGTCGGGAAGAATGCTCACCGCCCAGCCACCTATCGCGCTCTCCGTCGCCATCGTCACCGCGCAAAGTATCTCCTAGCCGAGGCTACGCAGTGCGTGGACGCTTCCCCAGCTCCCGAAGGTTAAACTGAATAAAGCAGCCTCTGGAGGTGAGGTTGCTTCTGAGCGCAAGAACTAAGATCCTTCATCGACGAAAACAGAAGACCATGCCCCCTACGACGACGACGAACCCTACGACAACGACGAACCCTACGACAACGACGAACCCTACGACAACGACGAACCCTACGACAACGACGAACCCTACGACAACGACGAACTCTACGACAACGACGACCCCGACGACAACGACGACCCCGACGACAACGACGACCCCGACGACAACGACGACCCCGACGACAACGACGACCCCTACGAAGACGACGACCCCTACGAAGACGACGACCCCTACGAAGACGACAATCCCTACGAAGACGGCGATCCCTACGAAGACGGCGATCCCTACGAAGACGGCGATCCCTACGAAGACGGCGATCCCTACGAAGACGACGATCCCTACGAAGACGACGATCCCTACGATGACGACGATCCCTACGACGACGACGATCCCTACGACGACGACGATCCCTACGACGACGACGATCCCTACGACGACGACGATCCCTACGACGACGACGATCCCTACGACGACAACACCGACGACAACACCGACGACAACACCGACGACAACACCGACGACGACGACGACACGGCCAGACTTGAAGCTTTTACCGCTGCCCTTACACCTTATTAGGAACGCTAAAGGACTCTAAGTTCTCGAAGCATTCTCCGTGTTTAATTTCATTTTAAAGCATCGAGACGATGCTTCTTTGGAAGGGGGGTAATGCCACGTATCATTGTAGTGTTTGTTCGTTCATGCTCAAGGCTGCAGGAAAGGGCTGTTATCATTTTTGTTCGTGACGCGAGAAGCGACCAGTCTAATCTCGATTGATCGCAGCCATGAAAGGCTGCATCTTGGTTTTTCCAGATTACTGTAGATGATCTTGTCCTGCTATCTGGAAGTTTCTTTGCCGGCTTTAAATTGAGCGATGCCGCGAGCGGCGGACATTCGTAGTTCGATGACCGACGAGCACGTTTGTTGCTTACGCCGCCGCCGAGTGATTCAGTTATTTTGCGGGCGCAAGTCAGCCCAAATAAAGAGCTTCGTTTCCAAGACTGGCTGGTGTCTTCCTGACCACTGGACTGCCGTCACTACAACGTGACAATATCGTCTATTGTTATCGTTTTATCTTAGTTCGACCTTTGTAGAATGGAATGGGGATATGTACATTCAGAAAGACGGCATATGTATTGGTTCGATCCTAGCCACGATTCTTAGCGATATGCTTTCGGCCTTGCGTGACAAAACACTGCAAGATCGTTTCGAAGGGTTCGGTGTGTTTCGCACTTTTAGATTTGTTGACGATTAGTTTGTGCTAGTACAAAATGACAACCTCAGTATTGAGCAGCAGTTCTTAAAGATTCATTCAGTGTTCACAGAGTGTCTTAAACCACTGGAATTAACACATGAAACCCCACTTACTGATTCTATCAGGTTCTTAGATCTCGCCCTTTATTTGTTTGTTTGTTTTATGGGGTTTAACGCCCCAAAGCGACTAAGGCTATGAGAGACGCCGTAGTGGAGGGCTCCGGAAATTTCGACCACCTGGGGTTCTTTAACATGCACTGACATCGCACAGTACACGGGCCTCTAGAATTTCTCCTCCAAAGAAATTCAGCCGCCGCGGCCGGGATCGAACCCGCGTCTTTCGGGCCAGCAGCCGAGCACCATAGCCACTGAGCCACCGCGGCGGCCCTTTATTTCACTCCGTCCCATGTGTGTTGGCCGTAGGAGCCTCGACCAAAAAAACCCATCCTGCCATATGCATCAGCTCATTCGAAACTTGTAAAACGGGCCATTATTCATTCTATTTTTAATAACGTTTTAAAAAAGTGTTGCCAGCATAGTATGGAACAAAGCTTCGCGAAACAAGTTGATCGCCTTACGATGGCTGGTTATCCGTCCGATGTACTAGTGTCAGTGGCAGAAAAGCAGCTGAAAAACCTGAGACCACGCCACACTAGCGAACCGGTTAGGCAAAGGGAAAGAAGAAAGGTGTCGATCTCCAAGAAGAAGATCTCCATCAGGTGTCGCACAACCTCCGGAAAATTGGAAGTAGGGCAGGCGTTGACGTAGTATTTTCAGCGCCGGAAAAGCTTTCCAACTTGTGCAAAAAAGCTAACTGCATGACCAACGAACCGCGCAGGTGTAAAGTTAAACACGGGGATCGTTTTGTCCCTTGTAAAGAAGGTGTGTTGTATTCACTGCCCATGTCCTGTGGGAAAACATACATCGGGCAGACTGGCCGCTGTCTCAACAAAAGGCTGAAAGAGCACAGTGACAATGTCGCACGTGTTGCTACCTCAGGCCACTTAGCCAAACATTGCAGGGACTGCAGCGCAGAAGATGACAGCGACGATAAATGTGAACCGATGTACAGGCAATGCAGTGTCATAGGGAAACACCGAGACACATTAACAAGAGAAGTAATAGAAGCTTGTACGATTATAAGATTGCAGGACGAGTGCATAAGCGCACCATCAGTGGCATTGTCCCAGAAAGAGATCAAATATCTAGATTGTGAAAACTGACGCGTGCCGGTTAACCGCCGTTCTTGTACCCTTGCTCATGCCTACAGCTATTCTTGTATGTTTTTTTTTCCTGTTCTGATCGCCAGGTGGTATAAAAACCCTTCTGGTCTCGAATAAAATTTAGTTGACAGTCAGCGCTGTTGTGTCCCCTTCTTGTTCTGTGCCGTCTTTGCGCTGTTATAATGAATGTAGGATAAGAACGAGCAACGGCCTCCTGCATATCAGTGTGTACACAATTAAATATCTAATGATTTCTAATTTTATTCCTCAACAACAGGAGACGAGAGGAATGATCTAAACCTGTGAACACCGCGCACGAACCAAACAGGGTGTCCGGATTAAATTTCGAACAGAAGCGCTCAGTTATTCATCAGTTGCCTCTGAGCGAAAGATTTTTAGCGAGGCTGTAGGGAAAAAAGTCCCCGAATGGCTTTTATTACGTCTTTCGGTCTTCTACGGCAGTCGCAATCCTCAAATACCGCCTCGTTTCCTGTCGTGCGGCAGCCACTGTGCAGGCATGACTCTGAGAGTCATGCAGTGTTCACGCCACTCCATATCGCTGCAGTTTCGACAGCACCCACTATGGAGTCTTGAAACCAGTTTTCTTCGCATTGTTTTGCAGAACGTACAGAGTCTTGAAGTGTTTCGTTCTTTCTTTCACGCTCTTGAGTTCGCCGTGTATATTTTGCCTTAGCAGGGCCAATGTAAAATTGGCTTGCCAGAGAAGGCAAGTGCTGTCTTTAAGCGGCCGCGGTGGCACAGTGGTTATGGCGCTTGGATTCTGACCCGAAAGATGCGGACTGGATCCCGGCCGACCCGGTCGCCTTTCGATGGAGGCGAAATGCTAGATACCCGTGCACTGTGTGCGGTAAGTGCACGTTAAAGAACCGCAGGTGGTCGAAATTTCCGGAGCCCTTCACTACGGCATCCCGCATAACCTGAGTCGTTTTGTGACGCTAAACACCCATAAACTACACTGATAGTGTTGTACCTGTCTCGCTTACCTTTGGACACTTTGACGATGCCTTGGTGGAAGGAACTGAGAGAGAAAAAAGTGATACATGCACCATCAAGGAGGGCTGAGGAATAATTATAGCCTGCTTTCTCTTCGTATGGACGAAAGAAAACGTTTGTGAAGCGGCTAGCTGGCAGTGTGAGTGCCCATGAAAGTGGTAGCCTGCATGTATCCTGCCGTGAAAAGCGGCTATGCGCCGGGCGTCTCATAAGCGGGCCTTGTCATGCTGATGTAGGCATACAAATGTTAACCTGATGATTTAAACTGTGAGTAGCTTGCGCAACTACACGAATATATGTATATACGCCTACCTTAGCTTTTTTGGGACCTTCCTCGAGAAATAACGAAAGGCGCGGTGGCTTTTCTTGTCTTGTAGCACAGAACCGAAAAGCGGTTTGATACCCGAAACCCTAAAGCTCCGATTGGTCGTCCTAAAGCATCAGACGGCTATTCTGAGCTTTTGAATCCAAGCAAACAAAGCAATATTTCAGGTTTTCGTATATGTGAGGGCAATGACCGTTTTAACGTCTTAACACGCCATTCATGAGGGATGTAATTATTTCTGAGGGCGCAACAACTCTATACAGGGGATATGAGCAGTTAAAGACTCGTGACGTAGCAGCATCTCTGATATACCACGACTCCATGACACCTGTCGTCAAACTATTTATTTTAATGTGCCTGCTCTGAAAATAGTGACAATCTTGTTTCTATATTTAAGGAACTCAGTAACATTTTCACACGCTAATTCCTTTATTATCTGCCAGGCGGCAGTTTCTGCTAACAGGCTATCCTCTGGCTGTGTTTTAGTGCACCCAGCATATTGGACCTATAGAATAGCCACCCATGCTGAACGCTGGAAACCCTTGAATTGGATAACATGCTCTCAGTTTCGTTCTATTGCGTGCAACAGCAGCAGGTACTGAGTGCGAAGCAAATAAGCTTTTTACGGCAGAAGGAAAGTTGTCTTCGGGTATTATTTAGAATTAAATTTGATACTTATCTCTACCGTATGAAAGCTGCGTTTTAAGCTGCTTTAATTTAGAAATATTTATAGAATGTCGTACCTTCTACTTCAAGAATAGCAGAATAAAGCGGGAACGGGAAGGATGTCTTGAATGAACTAATTACATAATTAATTTTTTAATTCAAACTTGACAAAGCATGACAGAAAAGAGACAGAACAGAGACGGACAACATGACAGAAATTTTCTGTTGTGTTCTTGTTGCGCTTTTGACTGGGTACTTTTCACATTCTGTACGACGTGGCGTGTACGTATGGAATTACGGCTACCTTTCAAGGGAATTGTTCATCATTCTACCTTGGGACGTGACTATGATCCGACAGTGTATTAGAAATCATCCTTTCGCACAATCTTGCACTCACCGTGTGGGCATACCCTCCTTTCCTGACCCTGTCAATCTAATCATCCTTTATGTAGACAAGATTGTCTAAAGCTTTGCGAATATAAGACATGGCGATGCCATATTTAACCAACTTCGAATGGCCAGATTGATAACTAGAGACCGGATTTTAGGCAAATGCCTATTTTTTTCAACGCTTCGTAGGCGCACCATTTTTACATATGAGCATGAATTAGGTGTTGACAATATGTTTAACACTCTTTTTATAGTGCCTATAAATGCCTATTTTGGGTGTCAGTGCCTATAAATCCCTATTTCCGACGTAGGTGCCTAAAAAGGCCCTATTTTACAGAAAAGGGGCCTGGAATACGCTGTGCTTTTGCTTTCAGATTCTGTTTGCTTTCGAATCCATTTCGGTTTTGACTAGAACACACACGTGGCAACATTAGATGACCTCGTCAGTTGGCTGTGGTGAACAGTGCACCTACGTCGGCTGTGTACACAATACCAACCACGTCAGCCGAAAATATCGAAGCAACCTTTTACCTAATTTCTGCCATTTTATCGTGGCAGCTTGTTGGTGACTTTGGCTGTTAAAGTGGTAGTTGGCCAGATGGCACCACATTTCGGAAAGTATACGGAGTAAGTTATAGGTTAGTCCAAATAATTCCCAGTTGGTTCCAATTGAAACCAACTGTAAAATGTTCGATAAACCTGCTGGAAACAGTTTAATTGATTAAAATTTCCACCTGGGTAACCTGCCTTATTTTTTGCAGTCAGTCTTGGACAAAAACGGGGGGCTCTCAGCCCTCAAGCAAATTTCAGGAGTACTACCGGTGAACATTCTATGATACCGAACAGTGTAAAGCCATCAAATGTTCCTAAGTACAAGAACGCTCCAGTAACATCCGTTGATGTTGAGAGTTCCTTTTCAGCATACAAGCTTGTTCTTACTGATAAGAGGCATAAATTTGAGTCCATCAACCTGGAGATGGTGCTTGTCTGCTACTGCTTCCATAGCTTTAACTGTGATTTCTAGATGGATGATGTTTATTTTACCATGAATCCTCGTGGATGTACATAGGCCCGTGCAGAACTATGATTCTTTTTGGCATATTCCGCATCAAGCAGCACTGTGTGTTTCATTTTCTAGCATCTCGTATTTATGGTTTCCAGACCCTTCTAATGGCAAGCACCATTTGATAGTCGCGTGGCTCCAGACACGTGAAGCCACAAACTATAAAACACTGTTTACACAAATGACAACATATTTATTAATGTTGAAGCATTGTGTATTCCTGCAGTAAATAAGTTCAATTCCTGTGTGAGCGAAGACTGAACTCATTTGTCAGATGCTTTGAATTGACAATGTTTCTATCAATTTCTAAATACATGGCCTCCTGTTAAGGTATTCATTGTTTCTACTTTAGTACACGACAAGCGAATTGTTTGTTTCGAGGTATAACAAAGTGCTTTAAAAGGGCTGGTAACCGTCCCTTTTGCTCTGCTGAGGCATGTGTATTGTGCGAAAAGTTGCGCGACAGCCTTAAAAAAAACGACTTCTAATGTTCGCACCATGCTTAAGGTCCCAAATCATTCCTGCTGTGTTTTTGTTTTATTTTACGGCAGATATTGCGCGCTGAAGTTCGGAACTGTGTGCACTTTTGATAAAGTTTATAGTGCCTATATTTCTCCGTTAGGTGCCTAAAATGCAATTTTAGCCGCCTATTTATGGCGCCTAAAACATGCTTTTTAGTGCCTAAAAATCCGGCCTCTATTGATAACTAAGCAATGGCTTGACCGAACGGGGGCAGTACTCCAGGCCATTATGAAGTGGCCAGAGAGATGATTCCAAAGCTAGGAGCGGCACCTTGCCTTTGTTAGTGGACTCCATGGTAAAAGCGAGGCCTTGACCATGCCTCTCCAACGTGCCCAATAGACACTGTGAGCAACTTTCTTTTCTTGAAAAAGAAACCTAACCAACAACGTACCTATGTAGTACCTTTGGTGCACCATCCAGTTACTCCACCGCTATCGCCCGGTCAGCGCAGATAAGAAACAGGTCGCTAAGCAACGGTGCTACGCGGGACCCAATGCATATTCCGGGGCTTTGTACATATACATCATCCTTCCAGGCAAGAATGGTCGATCTCAGGTAGGTGCACAACACTTCTAGAGCGGCATCAATCGGAACACGAAATACATTGCTGAAACGAACCTCGCCATTCTCTTTAGTTATGCACTCTCTGCCGTAACGCAGCAAACAAACCTGATATTCGTCGACAAAAGGTAGAGCCGAACAACATATGAGTTTCGTACACGGAACGGGCCTTGAGTGCCTAAAGAATCAAGCGACATCTGCAGATACGTAGAAACAGAGAGCTGCCGCGTCTCGCGCTCTGAAACTATCTAGCAAAACGGAAAACCCACCTTCTGCGACTTCACAGTAAAGAAGAATTATAGCGTGCACCGTTCCGCTTTTCGCAGAGACTCACACAGACAACCAAGACACAGCTTACGCAAGATCGTGACAGGACGTCTTTTTACCAGTGCTACATTTCCCTCCACCTGTCGGAAATTCTTGGAAATTGCAGACATCGCCGTTTCAGACAAAGTACTCTCAGTCATAACAACAAAAAGCCTTCCTTGTCCGCTATCACCGATCTGATGTTTTTTTTTTGACACAAGGTAGTTGACCAAAGAGCCATACCCTTTTAGTGTCCATGACATTCCTAGAGAATTGAGAACGGCGGAGAAGCAATCCGAGATGCAGTGTTGACGTCGCCCCTCAGGATCCTGGAGTGAAATGGTCCCCAATAAGCAGAATTCCGCCCCAAGTTTGAACATCTTAAGATGAAGTGGATCCACAACTGCCTCGTCCAGTATCAGTACCCGTCCCGTATCGCCTGTACACATGTGTCGCTTGCGTGTGAGCAAAGTGCGGCGAACACCGTTCTATAGGAAGCGCATTCGTCGCTTGCTTCCTTGGCCACTGAAGACCTGTTCCGGGCACGGAACTGAGATGTTCTTCGGGACTACCTTCTGTCAACGAATCATGGGCACTGCCATGTGTTTAGCGTCGAAGTTGTAGGCGTATATTACTCAGCTCCTCAGCAATTGTTTGTTGCCTTATGTCAGAAAGTGCATAAATGAAGAGGATGGGGAGGTGCGTTTCAGCAATGTATTTCGTGTTTCGGTTGATGCCATTGTAGAAACGCTGTGCACGTACCCGAGCCCTCCACTACGGCGTCTCTCATAGCCTTAGTCGCTTTGGGACGTTAAACCCCATAAACCAAGCCAACCAACCGTACCTGAGATCGACCATTGTTGCCTGGAAGGATGGTGTATACGTACGAACTGGGCCCGTATAACACCATTGCTTAGCGACGTCTTTCTTAGCTGTTTTGATCGGGCAATAGCGGCGCAGTTAACTGGTGGTAAACTGAAGGTACATAGGTACGTTGATGATTACCTCACTTTTGCAAGGAAAGAACATTGCTCACAGGGCGTTTTGGGCATGTTCGACAGAGATGGTCAAGGCCTCACTTTTACCATCGAATGCACAAACGAAGCCAAGATGCACTTCGTAGAGCTGGATTATCTCTCCAGCCACGTCACATTCGCTAGAAGTTCTCCCCCCCTTTCGGTCAAGCCACTGCTTAGCTATCACTTTCGTCAATCGAAGTTGGTTAAAGATGGCCTCACATGTCTTGTATTCCAAAGCCTGAAACAATCATTGTCTACATCAAGTTGCGATGAGCGTGGATGATCAGATTGACAGGCTCAGGGAAGCAGGGTATCCCAACATGTTGATTGCAAGATTGTGGAAAACTATGACTGCTAAGACCAAGACGGACCAGAGTCACGCCCCGAGGGAGAATGAGGAACAAGTCTGTAGAAAGCTAGTCGTAATCCCGTTATGTACTGGGCGTGTCGTACAGAATGCGAGAAGTACGAAGAAAATACAAAGTTGATGTTTGTTTTTCTTCACGCCTTAAAGCGGCCAATATTTTCTCGGCAGTAAAGTGGAGGCGGCAGCCGGACTGCAACAAGGAGAAAGAGAAAAGATAGGTTTGTAAAGCACGTTGTTAAACTAGTACATTGTGCAAATGTCTTTTTTATCGGACACCTCTTCTTGCGGTGGCTTCTACGCTGAACAGACGGGAAGTTGTATGGAAATCCGCCAAATGGAACACAACAAATCTTTGGACAGCGGTATGGGATCTAATCTACCTGTTAATTGTTTCCAACGAGATTACCCATGAAACACTCTGTTTCATGGAGCACGAGACGTTTTCACAAACAGCCACAGACTGTAAGCGCGATAGGCGAGGCTTACAAAATATGTAAGGGCGGTTCTTTTTGTGTCAGCGAACCGTCATTTTCTCTTGACAACCACGAAATGAAATTTTTTGGACGGGGCCTCTGCGGAGTTGTAAGTCTGGATCAGGGTTGATAAGTTTGGTTTTTTGAACTCTGTCTTTGCAGGAAAGGATTAAATGTATTCAGGTGTGTAATGAAGTTTAGTTGAATGTCAGCACTCGTGTTGTCTGGCTTCGCATTTGTCCTGGACTCCTGTGCTGTTATACTATGAAACGACAATGAACCATATTGGTAAAATTTCCTTTCTGACATTGCTTTCTGCTTACTTTTTTTACTCCTTTACAGTCCCGATTAAATTTTTATTTTCATAAAGATGCTCTGTTAGAAGCCACGCCATTTGTCGCGCAAAAATGAGATATTTTAAACGAGGCATGCGCTAATTTTGTTTACTCCCATTATATGCATAGGCATACTTTTTATTGGTCCCTATCTCACATTGGAGCATTAGTGCATTAAGTATAAAGAAGTTCTCATATCAATGATTTCGTTTGAAAATATCCTGAAAATAGCATATCAAAGGGTCCTAAGCACAAGTATGCATGTGCCGTTGTGGCATTCATTGTTTGTCTCTTGAAAGCCAGCGTTACCCTCGAAGGCGTTAGCAGTTAATTGTTGATTACATGACCCCCAGAAGTGGCTTTATATTACACTATGAACACTTTTCTTCGCATGAAAAAATAACATGCTTTTAAGCTGCGTAACATACTTAGAATCTTCCAACGTGTCCAGCTGATTCAAAAATACAAAAGCTCGAGGTTTTCTGATGGATTCGAAACCAAATCTAAGCCTACAAATTTTGAAATACTCCTTTAGTTAAATTTTTCTTCCCTCGTTCTTACGATTTACGGCTGGTCAATTCCGACAGCCATTAAAGTTGGAACATACAACAGTCGCAAGTTGTACTGTCCGCCACACTCCTTCAAAGCTTGGAGCTGAATTTGTTGAAAACCAAACAGTATTTCTCTAAACACCGGCGAATCAATATAATGACAACAGCGCACTAAATATTTTCTCCTGTCATTCAAAATCTGTTGATCATGTGTGTGTGCTTGTGCCAGCAATATCGCCCACAAAGATGCGATTGTCTGACACTAATGCCACTTTATTGTCGTGCACGCGATTTCTCGTTATAAATTCATTGTTCTTGGTGCAGCCAATTATACATCTCTCTGTGTCGCACGGCGTTGGCCCCTGGCATGTTTAAGCGCAATCATCTTCCACAAAGCAAAAACGATTCGTCATTGACAAGCTAAGCACTAATTTCTATCGATGCACTTTCTTCAGTGGCCAATAGATGTCAGCATAGTACTCCACGAATACGATTATAAAGAGCGAAACAATAAAAGATAACGAGGTTGGGTCGCATTCATTTATTTATTTGTGATGGCGTGGAAGCGCACGCCTCTACGCTCGTCCCTGTATATTCATCGAGCGACTATTGAAATCGCAGCGCATCAGCCTTTGCTCACGTCCAAGCAGGTTTCTGATACCAATAGACAACCTTTGCAGTCGAAACGCGATTGCTATGAGAAGACGTCGAGTGTAAAAGGTATATAGGTGGAACGAGGGCATGGAGAGACACATGACGAAGAGGTAACCCGCATTTTCTTGCGCAGGTTCTCTACGACGACAAAGATGGTCGGCCGGACGACTGCAATTTCTCGCCGGACTACAGTAACGTGTCAGCATTCGCTAGCTTCAACATTTCCCGCAGCAACGAGGCTGAAACGCTGAATCTCCGTCGAGTATTCTGCGTTTTGGACACACTGTACGTATCACAAGATGAAGGTTAATAATTATGTGCGCATATAAAATTATGTACTATATATGTAATTATGTAAAATTATGTAATTCTGTAGAATTACTATAGAGAAAATATTTATGCACGCAGACGACAATACGTTTTTTTCCGCGAGTGCTTCACTTATTAAAATTTAATATGATACTAATTATTGCTTGAAACGTCTTTCGGGCTGGCTTAACAAGAAAACTTGCTGCTGAATACCAGCAAGACAAGGTATATGATATTCGCACCCATAAATAAACCAATCACCTCTGATATGGAGCTTAATTTTCATGGTGTCGGTCTAGAGCGGGTTCAGATTTAAGAAGTTTTGGGTGTGTGGTTTCAGGGTGCGTTGTCAGGGAATGTTCCCGTGTCGAAACTGGCGGCCGAGTTAAGTAGCGCAGTAGGCAGTATTTAGAAACTAATCCCATTGATACCACAATGGCTTAGAACCTCGCTATATTATACCCTCTTTAACTCCAGAACGGCTTATTGCTCGCTAATCTGGGGAACAACCATGCAGGCCAATTTTTATCAGCTGATTACTCTATAGAAGCTGGTATTGGGCATATTTGAAAACTATCGTGGCCATCCACAATATTTATCGACAGTTCGATTGTTCAGAAGTTATTCACTGATAAAGGCTAACCAATTATACTGTTATAAGCTCTTACAGCATGTCCAGAACATGAAACATTAGAGCGCATCAAACTTCGCTGCAGAATATTGCTTCCGCACACATAGCAGAAAATTCCCTACAGTCAGGACAAACTACGGTAGGCCACACGTACAGTTTCAAATATCTGTCTCTACTAAATCGCCCTTAAAAACTACTTGATTTCACACAAGCCAATACGAAAAAGTTCCTTAAGAAAGTGATAATTCAAGAAACTATTGAATCCATCTGGCTAATTTGACTTATTGCTTCCCTAAAAAGGGAAGCAATTCTTCGCAGTGGTGTTTTAAGTTTTTGATGCCTGTCTGCTGAACTGCATATGGAGCAGAGGACTTTGTTAGGCTTCTCACCTTTTGCCTTTTCTCCGGTTTCTGTAAATCAGAACCAAGCAAATAAACTGAAATAAAAAAATTGAAATGAAAGGTTGGACGAACAGTTGTGTCACATACTGTCGGGAATATACCTAGTGTTTCATGGACGCCGATCGCTAGTTTTTAAAAGCAGGGCCTTTGAGGTAAACAGAATATTTTTGCTGCATAGTACTGCCACTGTTGACATACCTCAATAAACATTGAATCATGCTATAAATCAAAGTATTTAACTGAATTATAAAACTTCAATTTTCATCTATTTTTGATAGGCGCCTGACTACAATTACTTATTAGTTGCCGGCCGTTAGTAATAACCATATCACTTTTTAGAATTTCGAAAACACGATTCCCATTGTCGCTGTGGCTACTCACACTTTGGCTACATCGTGAAGAAATACATACGTTTCGAAAAACATGCACTCAAAGCAACCCCTCTTGTGCACGTAACTAGTCGAAATAGCAAAATTTTGTCAAGCCACTGCGCCGACGGCAATGGCGTTTTCGAAATTCTAAAAACTGCTGTGTCTATTACTAACAACTGGCTAGAAACCGCGACTCTAGCCTGGTGCCTATAGGTAATATCTAAAAAGTTAAGTATTAAAATTTGGTTAATCATCTTTCTATTCACGTAATTCGCCTGTTTCTTGACATCCGCCAAAACTAGTATTACTGTGCCGCAAAAAGCCTCTCTTTACCTGAAAAACTCTATTTTCAAAAATTAGTGATCGGCATCCCTGTAACACCTGGGATATCCATGCATTCAGGAAAGTTAGGGGTAGCCGCCTGGTCAGAGGTAACATTATCGGGTAGTGGTGGCGGCAGACCGGCATGCGCGAAGACAGCGGAAAGGGCTTCCAAATCAAACTTTAGTATGCTCACTTGAGCCCACGAAAGCGTGCTAGGCTGTTGTCGAAGAGAGTGCCTGCCGCTCTATGCTACACTCAATTTAAAGCTGATAGCAAGCTTTCGAGATATGCGTGCAAAACTCGAAACATTCTAGAACAAAGTAGAATCTGCTCCACCTGGATGTTATCAATAGAGATAAATTTTGTCGCGTCTTCACACACAAAGCAATGAAGTGGCGTGACGGCGGCTTTGAAGAATGAACAAACACTACAAATATTCGCTGCAATACGGTGCTTTAAAACTGCAGAATGAGCTCAGCCATCACAGGAAGAAGGAATTCAAAAACGGTAGAGCTTATTACGTTTTGAGGATTTTAAGACGCGGGTTCGATCCCGGCCGCGGCGGTTGAATTTCTTTGGAGGAGAAATTCGAGGCCCGTGTATTGTGCGATGTCAGTGCACGTTAAATAACCCCAGGTGGTCGAAATTTCCGCAGCCCTCCACTACGGCGTCTCTCATAGCCTTAGTCGCTTTGGGATGTTAAACCTCATAGACCAAACCTAAAAATATGTTATAGGACCGGTTTGATCGAAATTCTGCACCACTCTCTGAACGCAGCACACATTATTACTGCAAAAGCACTCATTGGCCGCGCCCCTCTCCGCCTCAAAAAAAATACCTTGGTTTGTGACAACTACCACGCATAACAGGATAATCACACAAACCCGATATCTCGCTTTAACCCACTCAGCAAAATGTTTCTACAATGAAACGCTCTGTTGTCCTTCTCATTGTACTCTTCAAAGCAAAACGCTTCTTGTAAATATGTGCATAATGCGCATGCATACAAGTGCATATTTTTATTTTGCGGAATATTTTATTGATGCGTATTCTAGTGGAATTTTTTAGATTAAATGAGCTAGAGCAGCTGTCTGAGGTGTTTCATGCGACAGCTACGGATTGGAGAATTTTCTTAACGGGATTGATGAACGTCAACGAGCTTTACCCGAAAGTTACGTAACTGACTATGCCGGAGACATGCCCACGTATTATCACGCTCGGAACATACCCTGATGCAGCATTGCGCAAAGGAAATCTGGCTGTGGGTTCAGCTGTTTCCTGTAGCTCGCGGCAGATTCCAGAGATTGCCATTCACAGCAATATATTCGTTCTGATGAAACTTAGGCGGCGCTTGCTTTCTAGTTTCTGTTTTTTTTTTGTACTGCAGCTTTATACAGTCTCGCCTCACACGTTCGCATCGCGTCCATACGAAAATTTCATTTCGTTATGAAAGCCCACCAACGTCAGGTTAGATTTGTTCCGGCTGTTCAAAAATACTTGGAGTGCTTCAAAGCGTGTTTTATTTGTTTCAAACAATTCAGAACGCGCTCTTTTGATTGCTGCACAGAATTGAATACGAGGATATTGGATTCGGTGTTAGGAAATCGTGAACCTTCTCGCCCCGACTGGAATGCGATTTATAAATATAAAAAAAGAATTTTGGGAGGATGCTTGTCAGAAAGTTAGTGAAGAGTTTTTTCTACTCTCTGGGCAAAAAAGCTTTGTAAAGTCTATCGCCCACTCTGTGGAGCAATGCGGAAAACAGTTGATAATTGAACATCCGGACGAAATTGAACCCAGTAGCTAGAGACGGTTAAAACAGGAATGTGGAGGTGGTGTGCTTTGTTTCTCTGGGGGAATGAAGATACATCAAACTTGTGCCTTGACTGCTGAACGACTGGACAGACGCCCCTGCAGGGTTGCAGCTAATTTAACGTTTTTAGCATGTAAACGACGGCACGGGTGACTCAGCCGGTACATGGATACAGGTAGAATTTTGAAGCTCATTAGTGGATGTCACAAGCACGTTGCAGTGTTCTAGTTCTTAAATTAATCTCACAAACATTTATTTATTCAGTGAAAAGGTCACCAAAAAATCTTCTCTTTTGCTTTCTGTATGCAGTAACCTCACGACAGCCTTCGCGTATTCCGGGCCTTACAACTTCTGCACAGACATAATTGTGTACTCAATGTACTACGACAGTGCCTCTCAGCAGCTTCGTATGAAGCGACGATCTGGAAATGCTCCCGGATCTGGCCTACCCTACAACAACTCGCTCTCTACGCACCGAGGAAGCCAGATGAAGCTCTACGCCACACTCGGGGGTAGCCGTGCTGACAGCGTTCCTCTCGCTGCAACTGCCCCTAGCGTGGTCGCCCTGGCACAAGAGATGCGCACGATGTTAAAGGAGCATGGCTACGCGGTACGCTGCATTCGCCTCTGGGTTGGCGTGGGAGCATGGGATAAGTTGCTGCAGTGACCACAGCCGATTAAAGCAAGAAAACGGTGTGAGAAAAAAAAATGTTTGTATTGGTTGGGTCCAGTTATAAAGAGAGAAAAATTCCTTGCCGATCAGGCCTTTGATGCGTCGATTGCCTTTGCTGTAATGAATACCCTTACATTAAGCCGAGGCTTCCCAAGCGCAACCATATTTTTGGCGGGTGATGTGGGCGGGAGTGGGTGAACAATGGAGGTGGGGGTGGGAAGCCGACTAAGGTAGTATGGTGAGGAGGCGGATGATGCTTCTGTACGGCTTCGCTCTTTACCACTGTTTTTGAACTCGACCTCGCGTTCACTTTCGCGTTCCGCTGCTGCGAGAGCTTCAGTTGATGGAGGCCTCGTGTAGTCTGAAGGTAGGTGATGGGAAGGTGCTTTCGGAGGTTGAGTTACAGTGTGTGGGGCGGGGCAGTTAGTTGATGATTGTTAGTTGACACCCCTAGCACACTAGATTCGGTGTGTATGTGCTATTAAATGCTGCCTATGCAGAGTGGACGCTTGACTGCAAGAGGCATCAGCTTCAGACGGGATGGATCATCGTCACTGTTTTGGTATTAAAAAACGTACTGAACAGCCTGTGTTCGCTCCCAGCCGTCTGCTGATTAATGCTTCCGTGGTTTTTCTCACACCGATAACATACAGAATAACATTTGTTCCCGCGGGAACTGCTGGCCGAACAAAGACGATATAATTTTGATATATTTTATAGACCATATTCTTCTTTTGTGGGGAAAAAATAAAGAAAATGGTACGGGCTGGTGCCATTCTTGAATGCTAAAACAGCTCGATTGTGAGGCTGGTGCGTCCAGATGCGTGTGTATGTCGGGCATTTGGGCGGTAGTCCTCGCTGAGTCAAACGTCGAGCACAACGTCTGGGCAAAATTTAAAGAATTGCCTAAACTTTGCCTGCGTAGTGAGGGCCGTACAGAACCCGGCTGAAAAAAGTTGTATGATGCAATAAACTCACACAGTTCTTCATACAAAAATCATAGACTTGTCATACAAACCATAGAAAATTGTCACACAAATGCCATACAATTCTGTAAAGTCATAGTGTCATCATAGAGATGTCATAGAATATCATACAAGCTGTATGATATATCATTCAGATTGTACGATTTTCTATGATGAAGCCTCTATCAGGTTATTGCATCATAGAACTTTTTTTCAGCAGAGAAGGGACATGTCAGCAGAGGTGTCTGCGACATCTTATGTTCAGGATGCTCTGAAGGGAAGAGTCAGTGGAGTAGCCACTAGAATTTTGCGCAGAGCCATGTCCACACGGCGAGTCAAGCCAGCTGGAAGGTTACATCCATACTGTAGATAAAAATTGTGCGCGTAGTGCCGCAGCGATTACTCTTCCCTAACGGCTCTCTCTCCTGCGGAACGCTTCAACACATTTAGCCAGCGTGTTACATCCAGACGATGTCAGGCTTCGTAACCTTCACTGAGGTTGGGCATTCCTCGTCGAGCCAACACAACGCAGAGTGGTAGAATCCACAAGTCGTACTTGCAGAATAAGATATGTGCAGCTTGCCATAGCGAAACATTCAAGGAAAGCTGCTTGGTTTAGCCTGCTTCCCTGTACTTCGACGTGGAATCTGCATTGTCATAGATAACAGAATACGTAGCCATGCTCGTGGGATTCATCGAAATCTTATCTGAGCCCCCGTCGCTGCACACAAATCCCCTCTTTTTTGTTCTCTGTTTTAGGTGTGGAGAAGAGCTTTCTTTGCTTCCAAGTTGCCACCCAATTCAATTTATTCCAAGTTATTTCAATTAACATGCATAAATACAAACTTTGTCAACGAAAGAATGTTAAATTATTTTACTAGGTAATTAAGGGTTTACGGCTGACGCTGCAGATTTAGCGCTAAAATGCAGGGCTATATGCCAAAGCCAAAGCTATGATAGCCTCAGCTGTGAAATATTTTGTTTATCTGAGGGTAGAATCTTTGCAATTTAATTGCTGGAGTATTACGTGATATGGGGAGAATATGTTTTCCTTAATTGTTTACGCAGAGCTAGTCAAATTTCAAGCCGTCGGTATTTAGGTTTGGAATAAAAACGAAGCCCGACAAGTAATATATTATTATATATTATAAGATGATAAATTAGTAATACATTATATATATATATATATATATATATATATATATATATATATTATAATGGATCGATAACTGCACTCAATGCGAAGCTCTAGTTTCAGCCCAGTCTGTGTATAGGACTTGGAATCGACCTTCGGACTTGGCGATTGAATAGCAACTGCCTTAAGTAAGATGCGGAAGCGTACTCTACTACAGCAATGCGGGTGTGCCTCTAAATTAGACCCGGTCATTTTCGAAATCTTGCCCACCCACCCACCAAATTTGGACCACCCCACATTTAAAAATTAACGTTCATCCATTTGGGCAAAAATCTATGGTCAGGCTAATTTGAATGTCGTCGGTACTGCGGCAGTCTTCAAGTTTGGCACAGGCCACTCCCAAATTTGGCCGACCTTTGATTTGGAGCACATTCGTTGTCCGCGCTAATTTGACTATGTGCATCCCAATAGTAATCTCAAAATTGGACCCTGGTCACTTCTTATCGTGGGTAGCCAACATTTGGCTACCCACCATATTTGACTTTCTTAGATTTGCATGAAACCATGTCCAGCCTTATTTTACCTTTGTCGTACTGTTAGGTTTGACATTGACTTTTGAGAGAGTTCGGCAGCAAAACGAACCAAACCATGTAGCTTAAAAATATTTGCGTGACAGACTAGCCGTCGCTCCGTCATCCCTGTAACATAGTTAAACAACTGTTAGTTGTTTTATTTTGGTCATAACAGCTTCATGAACCTAATTTGTGCAACTCCAGCAGAAATATAAACAGGCTGCCCATAAATGGGACATAAAAATAGACCGCGCGCGCACGCACGCGCACGCGCACACGCACACGCACACGCACACGCACACACACACGCACACACACACACACGCACACACACACACGCACGCACGCAGTCACACATGTGCGTGTACCTTGCACGAAATTCCTTTTCGACGCGACTATCAGATGATGCACAAGGCTCTCTCCGCAGGGATTCAATCTCGACTGGGACCGTCCGAGCAACAACTGCGGCACTTTCGATGCGAGGAGGTTCTTGCTCTTCCTCCAGCAGTTCAACGGGCGCGAGCACGAAGTGCTCGTTACTCTGCCACCAGACGCAAAGATCATCCAACGGGACTATCCTCTTTTCGAGCAGCCTTCAAGTCTCTCGGCAGTCAAATTCTTCATTGTCGCCACGCACAGGTACTTCGTAGTGGCTCATAAGGCCCAGTTAAGAAATCCGGAGCGAAGGAAATTTTTCACTCCGGAAGTTGCGTTGGAGTGATGGTGGCTCTGCAGCTCGAGTGGTCTGAGACACGTTCCCTTACACTGTACTAGGATGAAAATAGAGCGCAGAACACAATGCTGGCTTTCAACGGTAATGAATAAATGCCAAAAAAGTCCGACATATATACACAGTGGGCAGAGGTCAGGAGTAGAAGTAAAAGAGGACTATGCTCATACTCTGAACTCGGTAAGCGAGTTTTTGCTGATGAAGAACTGCTGGCTTAGTTGGTTGTGCATGCTTCCATTCCTCACAGCGCACATAAAAGACACGGTGTGAAGGAAACAGGCCACAAGGAAATTATTATTGCAGTGTGCTGTGCCTACATTTCTACATATCGGTGCGTAGGCCAACGCAAGCAGGAACCCCCAAACATTGGTGAAATGTCAGTTTCCTAACCGTTAGTAGCGTCGGCCATAGCATCGCACCAAATTCCGGCCCGACGCGGTGGCTCAGTGGTCATGGCGCTCGGCTGCTGACCCAAAAGACGCGGGTTCGATCCCGGCCACGGCGGCTCAAATTCGATGGAGGCGAAATTCTAGAGGCCCGTGTGCTGTGCTATGTCAGTGGACATTAAAGATCACCAGGTGGTCGAAATTTGCCGAGCCCTTCACTACAGCGTCCCTCAAGCCTGAGTTGCTTTGGGACGTTAAAGCAATAAACCAAACTAAACCAAGCACCAAATTCCGTGTTTCTGAAAACAACAAAATTCCTCACTCCACAAAGACAGAGTAGACCATGACACGTGAACGGGTCCAGACAAGCGAATTGTTTGGTCACTGTGCATAAGAAATTGTGTCCCTTATCGTTTGACAGCACAGATGGCATGCTGATGCAAATCCTTTTGAAGCTTTGCAATTCCACCAGCTTCAACTATCTCCCTCGTGGTCTTCTCAGCGCACTTGCGAAGGAATATGGTTCGTTCAAAGAATGGCCCATGCTGCTTACATTGCTCGCAGTTTCGGCAATGTATACACTTTAGTGTCTAGAAACACAAGTGACGTTGTTCTGTTCCCTGAGGCTCTCATTGAAACATCTGCCAGTCTGGCCGATGTAGGATCGTCAACAGGGCAACGGAATCGAATAGACCACTTTACCCGACCATGCCTCGGGCAGCCGCTGCTGCCTGATGGGACTGCTTACATCCTCAGTGACGGTGTAGATGACCCTTTTGCACTGTTTTGTCAACTCCGGCGATAAAAACACCAATTTCCCACTTGCTCGTTTAGTTATTTTTCGGAGGTTGTCGAAGAAAGTGTGCACATAAGGTGACACTTTCATCCTACGAACTAAATTCAAGTAAAAAAAAAACGCCTGTTCCTAACGATAACTTGAACCATTCAAAAATGCTTTTGTGTAAATTCATGGCAGCGACAACTGCTACATTATGGCTCGAGTATCACGCAATAACGGTGAAGTCACCAATGTTTGCATCGAAGTATGCCATTAGGGGTGCTTCCGATGCAAAGCCTAGGTTTTCCTCACTGAAGCTGCCGGTAACGAAAGCATGAGATCACTTATATGGCAAAAGCGCGAAAAAAACACCGCTTGAGCCGCAGCGACAAGTAAGGCGAAGCTTTGTGTTCTCTTCTCCTTTCTATTTGTACATAAAATTAGCAGTGTTGTCTTTGCGATTTTACCGTACATCACGAAATCAGATCTTCTGGCAGCACACATTCAGTGGGAGTTGGAACGGAAGCAACTCTGCCTGATGTGGCAATAAACACGCTGTTCAGTACATTGGTTAGGAATAGTCTTTCGATGTTTTTGATAGAACCACTTCTAGCGTTGGGTCCTGCTAAAGTGAAAAACATCTGTTTTGCACGCACATGCCTGTTCTGACACTCTTAATGCGGAGTGCCTCGGCACAGATTATATAGGGGTGTGATAGCAGATCGAGCCTTGAAAGGAAGCGTGCACAAGGTAACTCGGGCGTATCTGCCAAAGGAAAGCAGCCGCAAAGTGAGTTTTTGTAGCTCTCAAGTAATGAGAAAAATAATTGTCTCGGCGACGAACTTTACGATTTCCCAACCGAAGCTTATGGGCAAACGAGCATTAGCCATGGTTTTTGCAAACTCAGCAAGTTCGCCAGACTACATCAAAATGTGGTATCAGATTGAGTTATGAGTGCTAGACAATTTTTTTTCGAACGTCAAACTACGCAAAAAACCACCAGTATACAAACAAAAGCCGCCGCGGTGGCTCAGTGGTTATGGTACTCGGCCGCTGACGCGAAAAACGCGGGTTCGGTCCCGGCCGCGGCGGTTGAATTTCTTTGGAGGAGAAATTCTAGAGGCCCGTGTACTGTGCGATGTCAGTGTACGTGAAAGAACCCCAGGTGGTCGAAATTTCCGGAGCCCTCAACTACGGCGTCTCTCATAGCCTTAGTCGCTTTGAGGCGTTAAACTCCATAAACCAACCAACCAGTATACAAACAAAGAACGACTCGTACAAGAGCTAGACAGACTGCTTGTGCACTTTGCTGCCTGAAACATTTCGGCGAAGCCCGTCGCACCTCTCCCCTACACGTGTAGCCATCAGATTTGCAATTGTATCCGACCAGGTGTCGATATTACACCTGGGCTGATGTCTGAGATCATAAGGAGCTGAGTGCTGTCAAAAGTATGGGATGCAGAGAGCAAAGCAGGAGCTCTGATGTGGAGGCTCCTGTACAGCGCTCACTGCCTTCCATGGTTTCAGATTGCGTCCCTCCGGGATCGTGTATTGCACCGGAGCCCGTATCCATGCGGCTTCGGTCTTCGCCGATATCCGCAAGGTGCTGGAGCCGTTATACACGGATCGGCTTGCCTACAGCGTTGCGGTGAGTGTTGGTTACGGGCGCGAGAAAAACACGTGGGACCTGTTACGCGCGAATTCTACTCTTAGCTCGCTCAAGGTGGGCAACAAGCTGCGCTAAAAAAAGCATGCAGCTCAGGCTGCCAGAACGCTAGCCAGGCTCTGGCTGGGGCAAGGCAATACTTTTTCCAGCGGCATTCGCTAGCCCCGCCGTGGTGGCTCACTGGTTACGACGCTGCTAACCAGAAAGACACGGGTTTTATCTCAGCCGCGGCGGCCCAATTTTGGTGAAGGCGAATTTCTAGAGGCCCGTGTGCTTTGCGTTGTCAGTACAAGTTAAAAAACCCCAGGTGTTCGAAATTTCCGGAGCCCTTCACTACGGCGTCCCTCACAGCCTCAGTTACTTTCGGACGTTAAACCCCAATAAACCAGTAAACCAATCATGCATTCTCACAAACGGCGGAGTTATGCGATGCGATATCAGCAGAAGAAGAAAGGAAGGAACTACAAATTAATTACCTATGAAACTTAATGCGATATTTTAACGTAAATCTCTAAGGCAGAGTAGATTTTTAATAAGATATTAATTACTCAATGCCATGCATCCTTAGCCCAGCTATACTTCTAGTAAGGACCGCTATACTGCTTTCGCAGAAACTTCGTAAATGAGGGACTGAGAAACTGCCGGCCACCTGGAGCGGCTGAAGTAACCAAGAACTTCACCAGCGTATTATTGACAATAATGTTTTCTGTCTCTCTTGTAAATTAGGGAAAATTAGTGCAGGTCCGGGATTCAACCCCGGACCACCGCCTGTCCGGGGCATTAGATCTGGGAGCTAATCTAAGCAGGACGGCTACCGTTAAGTGGGACAGAAGGGAATTGATTATTATAATTATTCTAAGCCGTATGACTGCACTGAGTTTAATGCTATTTAATAACGGTTGTAGAGAGGCAAGGGTGGAGGAAGAAGGTTGAAGGCAGCACTCACACAACCCGTCTATAGACCTCCCCACCCTCCACTTTCGCCCTAGAAATACAGGGGTCGCCGATGCCATCACGCGCTTTGCCACCCTACCCCCCGCCCCCGCATACGTTGTCTATACAGACTCGCAGGCCTTCCACGAAAGAGCCCCCCCCCCCCCTTCCCTGCCAGATCGGACTTAGATGCCGCCCTCTTAGCATTAAGCCCACGACCGGTGACCCTTCGGTGAATCCCTGGTCACACTGGCATTCCCGGCAATGAGCTGGCTCCCCAGCTTGCCTGCAAAACTATACACCGGGCGCCGGGGATCCCATGGACGAGCCCACCGACGGAGCAGGCGGTCAGGGCTTACAAACGCACTGTCGACGAATACTACACGCAGCTAAAATTGGACTTAGCTGATTTGCCACCACCACACCCATCCTTATCGATCCGTGAAGCTCGCATTCTTCGCTGAGTACAGTTTAATCTCGTATATACACCAGCCAAACTTTATCTATACCGGTACAGTTCCACACCTCAGTGCCCAAACTGTCCACTCACATATGCAGATGCAGAATACTGGCTTACACAGTGCCACGTAGCCTTCCAGTCCACCGCCTATCCTTTCCCCCCACTCCCACCGTGGCAAATCTGGCCTTGGCCCAGGACGTACTCAACGCCTAATAGAAAGGATGTTCGAATAAAAGTGTCGCACCACCACTTCCACAGAATAGCGGTTGCCTTATTAAAAATGATGCTTTAGTAACCAAAAGTTAGAGATGCAACCCTTCAGGATAGAGTCCGATATCAGGGAAGTATTTCTCACGAGGTTGAGAAGAGACGACTGTTTGAGATCCCTATTAAACCTTGTGACAGAAATGTTCACAATGTTGGATAAATGTAAGCATGGCTTCTCCGACGCCAATAAAGAATACGAAGGTTCTCCTTTTAAGTGGAAAGCCAGTACACTCGTGCTGGGATTCTGGGCGCGACTGATAAGTTTTCCGGGTTACGAATCCTCGTCTCAAGCAGCTGCTCTTTGAGCGGTTCGTTTAGCTGTCCCGGAACGCTTGCACAAGTCGCAATCATTCTTGTGTTCAGCCTGTGATCACAATCACAGTTCGAACACTGTGAAAGATTGTGATCCCAGTCACTATGTTCAGCCGGCCAATCGAAAACATTTTTCAGCAACCCGAGATCTACGGCCTGGGAGCGTCAGCTACCAGTCAGCTAATCTTTAAAGGAACCAGTGGGATTGGAGTGGATAATTTGGTGGGCGCTGAGCTCCTCCTGCCTGAACGAGGCTAGTGTGCTTGTGAATCCACTGCTAGTGAAACTTAACCCAGTAATGTCCCTGCACGAGAGCCACATCGCAAAAAACGATGCTTTGGAAACTGCTCTGTGATTATGCTTTCTCATTATTGTGCTCCACAAGCGCAGAACTTGCATGTGTTTCGTCGAGTAGTGACGTGATCTACGAGCTCAGACGCTGTCATTGTGGTCCACGTACCTCTTAACACCAGTTCCGCCGTCCTTTTCCTGCTCCTTCTTTTTCTTCTGGGTCTGTGCCTCCTGATAATCTAGGAGACGTCTACTGCCTGTATATCTGATCTTTCCTTCTCTCTCTCTTGCAAGATGTGCCCTTCGCGCGCCCCGAAACCATTTCCGCCTTCTGCAACCGCCTCCTTCATTTTTTTCGGAGCGCTCTCTCTATCTCTGGGTGCATTCCTCCTTTATAGTCTTACAGGTGGCACGGATACCAAAGCCGCTGGTGCTAGGCACGGGCGCTTAATATTTGTGTGGTAAAAATTAACTTAGAATTTAAAAGATAGATCTGTGATTAAGGAGCTTTTCAAAGCGAGGATGCATTGCCAGCTGTGAATGAAGACAATGCGAAAAGATATCTGGCCGACCTTCTCCTCAGTCACCGAAATCGTCTTTCGTCAAACCTACATAGGTCACAGAAGGTGCAACTACACAAGCCATATCCACTTCAGCTGAAATAGCTGGAGGCATGTTACTTTTACTAAGTCGTATACCAATGAAGCGTGTTTGGGAGCACTGAATGAACCGATCCGTGAAAACAACTGCCCCATCGGCACTGTGCCTTTCAATGATTTGCGCCTTTTCTTGAATGGAGACGCTGGTTTAGCCATCGCAAGCCCCTGTATGACTGCAGACGGGCACATGGATGAGAATGCTTTATTTAAAATGCTCTTTGCAAACACGACATGATTGGATGTACGCATACCTAATACTCTCGCATAAAATTTTTGAAAAATAAAAAATTGCAAGGTACTGTTATGGAAATATGGAAGATATTGGTCCACTCTTCTCATCAGCAGCGCAATCTTCCTTTAAAGTGTTCCCATCGATCGCATCGTACAGTTAAGACCGCTATAGAAAATCAATAAGGAATTCTTTTGAAGATAGTAAAAACGTGAATTTTATTTATTTATTTATTTATTTATTTATTTATTTATTTATTTATTTATTTATTTATTTATTTATTTATTTATTTATTTATTTATTAGTTAGTTACATGCATCGCCCAGCAGGGCATTACAGCAGGGGGGTACAGACTTCATTATAGGTACAAAACAATTATTGCAGTGCATGGAAAAATGCTTCATTAGATGTAATACCTACAATGTTCGATGGCAAACTCTTCCAGTCCCGAACAGTTCTAACAAAAAAGAATAACGCAAGACGTCACCCTTGCAAGAAAATTCCCTGACCTTCAAGCAGTGGTCCAGTCGCTTTGATATATAATGAGGTGCCTGGAAATATTGTTCGCGGTTTATGCCAGTTTTTGAAGAATAAATCTGATATAAAAATTTCCGTCTGATGTACCTTCTACGGTCCTTCAAATCTTGCCAGTCAAGTTTTCGTTTGCTTTCCGTCATACTAACTTGCCGATTATAATTACCAATAACAAATCTAACTGCCCTATTCTGAATTTTCTCTAATTTTCCTACACACTCAGATGTGTGTGGGTCCCAGCAAACACATCCATATTCAAGTATGGAGCGTACATGACTGAAATACAGCTTTGTTTTCAAGTTACTTGGTAAATGGCTAAAATTCCGCCGTAGAAAACCCAAACGTGATGATGCCTTATTCGCAATATAATTAATGTGCTTATTCCATCGTAAGTCCGATGTAAAAAAGACGCCTAGATATTTAAATGACTTGCTTATGTTTAGAGTAAAATCATTAATTCTATACCTATACGGGTGATTAGCACGTTTTCTTGTGAAGGTGATGTGAACAGTTTTGTTTATATTTAAGGACATGTCCCAACGTACACACCAGTCTGCTACAGTATCTAAATCTGTTTGCTGGATTTGCGAATCAGAAGTGGAATTTACTACTCTGTAAACAACACAATCATCGGCAAACATCCTGAATGAAGACTGTATGCCAACTGAAATATCATTAATATACAGCAAAAACAAAAGTGGTCCATATACTGAGCCTTGGGGAACTCCCGACGTAACTGGTGCATACTGTGAAGAAATACCGTTCAGAACAACAGCCTGTTTTCGCTGTGCCGGCTTCCTGCGTTGTTTCTCCTCTTTCCCTTGCTCCCGCCTCAGGCGGTGGAGAGGCGGCTAGGTGACTAATCACTGTCATTTGGCCACAGCTCCGCCCCGGCTCCCCAACGGCCTTTGCCATTGGCGCCTTTTGGCGGGAAATCGGGACCCGCTACGGGCGGCCGCGCACGGCGCGACCGTCCGAGCGGGGCCCAGAGGGAGAGATCCCTCCGAGACAGCGTAAGGTGCGTACGTTACTGTTTGTCCGTGCCGGCCTTTGCCGTTCGGACCAGTGCTTACTCGAGCTCGCCCGCACGTGTCCTCTGACCTGCAGCGGCTCGAGCCTGTCCAGCGGGGTCCAGCGACCTCTGACAGGCGTACCTTGCGTTGATTGCGCACTCTCTCTCGCAACCGGCCCAACGGTCGACACGAGAGAGACATCACCGCACTGCCGCGGGGACATTCTCCTGCAGCGGCGTGCTAGCGGCGCGCATTACTCGAGTCGCTTCGTGCGCGCAGCGGAGCCTTGCTCCTCGCGCGCCCCCGGGACGGGGTGACGATTGAGTGTGTGTGTACTACTGGAGGACGACGTGAATAAACGTCTCCTTTGTGAGATTGGAGGCCTATTTCTTTGCGGCGAATCGCTCTCCTCCCAGCGGAGGTTGAGTGCACCGCATCGGTGTCCCAGTGTGTGTGTGGTGACGGCTGATCGGGGCCCTTGGCTCGCGCGAAGCTCGAACCCGCGGTGGGTGGTGGCCTGTGTCCACTTAGGAACCCACAACTGGCGCCCAACGTGCTAAGTCATTGGCGCTTACGCCTTTGATGGCACATTAGCCGAGCAGGTCGCCTTGCCGATCACGCTTGCGCACCATGTCTACCACCCCCAGCGGGGCACTCGGCAGCTACATGTCGGCTCCCTACGGAGTTGTAGCGTCGTTTGATCCGCTGGCTGCTGTTCCTTCGAATAGCTAGACACCGTGGTTGGCCGCGGCCCCCATTGGGGTTTACTGCGGCACAACCCAAAATGTCGACCACGCGGCTCCCATTGGAGCTGTATCGGAAGCACCCTGCGGTGCATCCGCTGGTCACATGCCTCAGCTGTGCAAGCTTTCCGTCCAGTGCGAAAGCAGTTCGTGTCACGCTGCCGCAACCGGCAGTTTCGAACAGCAGCAGCCGTGCCCCGCGAGCAGTCAATTCTGCTCTGGGAACGGCGAGGCGCTGGCCCGGTTCCCTGTGGAAACCACGCCGCTCATCGAACTAGGAGCCTTGCCTCCCTCGTTCGTGCAGCCCGCCCAAGCCTCCACTGAGGCAGGGGTGCAGTGCGCTCAGTTGGCTGATGCGGCTCCGCGAGCCTGAGGGTCGGCTAGCGTGCTGGGCTCTCCTGATACAGCATTACGACTTTTCCGTGCAGTGTCGAAAGGGGAGCACTAACGTGGTAGCTGACGCGCTATCCCGTGCCCCACTCGCCAGCGGCGCCTTGACGCCTGTAGGCGGAGGGGGCGAAACAGCGGACGTGCCGCCGGGCGGCAAGGAGGGGGAACCCGCAAACGGGTTAACCCATTCCGCTAACTAGGCGAGCAGCGCTTCGCAAAGCGGACGAGAGGCAAAGCTCTTCGTGAGCGCCTCGGAGGTGCCGACGCGAACGGAAATTTTGGCTGCAAACCTGAGTGGGGACGAGACCATGCTCCCCTCTGGGATGACTGGAATCGTTTTCAGCCGTAAGAGCTACTGAAAGCCCAGCAAAATGACCCCTTTTGTCGCGAGGTGAGCGACGGTCTCAGGGAGACGGAGCGCCGTGACGCTACTTGTATTGTAGCGGGCGCAGGGGGGCAGAAGCCAGCGTGTGTCGCGGCGAACCCCGGGGAGTCATATTTGCTGGACCATGACGGGCTCGTGCTGAAGTACATAGCCACCGATGACGAGTCCATCGACCCGTTCTAGGTGGTTATCCCCAAAAGTCTAAGAGGCGCACTTTTGCGATTCTCTCATGACGAACCACTGCCGGTCATCTGAGTGACTCCAGAGTTTTTGCAAAACTGAGTCAATCGGTGACGTGGCCCGGCATGAAGCGTGACATTATCCGCTATTGCCGTTCCTGCCATGTCTGTCAAGCGGTGAAGTCACGGGGTGGCAAGCCGCCTGGAATGATGAAACCGATTGACAGTGTGCGTCCGTGGCAGATGGCCACCTGCGATTTGATGGGGCCTTTCCCCAGGAGCAAGCAGGGGTTCATTGACCTGAAGGCCTACGCGTCACGGTCTGATGAGCTTGCGCCGGTACCCATTGGTATCAAAGGCAAGTGTAAAGGCACAACTGGTGCTGCGGAACGCAAGCGTACGGAGCACCGGTACAATCTGAGGCGACGGTCACCTGTGTGATTGATGCCGGACGGCGGACTTTTCCGCAACCGAAGGCACGCAGCCTCCGCTAGCTGGCGAGCTTTCTTGTCAGGCCCTACCCAGGTGAAGCACGGTGTGTTTTTTTTTGTTGTTTTGGCAGCATGATCAGTTCCAGCCTTGTGTGTTTATCAGTTTATTTATTTGTTTGCTTGCGTCAGTTTCTAGCCACTTTCGTTTCCTGCTTGTACGTCTGTTTTCGTTCTAACGTACCGAGATGTACATAGGCAAACTTCAGCCCGCTCCTGCTTGCTCTTATCTCCTAGAAGCAAAAGATGGTTGTCGTTTGTACCGCGCCTTTCCTCATTTCCGGCCCGACTGTGGGTGGTTGGCTCGTTAAGGAGCCGTGTGTCGCGGTGCGAGTTTTGTGCAGCCCGTATGGAGGGGAAGTTGGCGGGGCGTTTGGGGCGATGGGGGGGGGCGGAAAGTGCACCCTTTGACCCTCGCCGCGGCGCCTCTGGACGCTTCTGATGAGGGGATCGTTGTCGCCGACCAGCGTCGGCGCACGTGCCGGTGTATGCGTGTTTGTGGCTGTGACTGTGTGCGCGCGTAACCATGAGCCAAGGCGACGCCTGTGAGTTGTGCCGTTGTGTCCTTCTGCGTGAGCGCGAGGATGAGAAGGACCCCTCGCTGTGGACAAGGTTACACATCTGGACGCCGCCGAACGTCCTCGCCCGTTTCAGCCGGCGTGAAAGGGGTGCACTAACTTTCTTGTGCCCGAACGTGATGTCGTGTCCAAGGGCGCGAGGTCAGTGCTCTGCCGCGGCCCCGTCGTCATCAACGCACCCTACATCAACGGAAAGAAGACCGCCATCAGTCGTCGGCCCTCCCAACCCGTTCAACTTGAAGTCTGCGAGCGGTGAGTCGCCGACCGGCCCATTGGGCCGCGCCATCGAACTTTGAGGCTGACATCCACCTGTCACATAGCTGTACAGTTTTATTCACATCTTCTTGTGTACCGTGTATATAATCTGCAAGCTGTTTTGATTTACTGAAGCGTATGCAAGTGTTGTTTGCCTTGTTTTTCTTTGTCTGTGCGTTGTTTTTTTTACGTTGTTCTGGCTGAAACTGAAGTGTGGCTAGTTTTTTTTTGTGTATTCATTTCTTTATTTTGGAACTGAAGTGTAGCTAGTTTTTTTTGTGTATTCATTTCTTTATTTTGGAACTGAAGTGTAGCTTATTTTTTTTTTGTGTATTGATTTCTTTATTTTGGCCGCGTGCTTTGCCGATGGGTAGGAGGGCATTTAAGGAGAGGGGGATGTGGGAATCCTGGCTTTCCGCCATTGCCTTTGCGCGGCTGTGCCGGCTTCCTGCGTTGTTTCTCCTCTTTCCCTTGCTCCCGCCTCAGGCGGTGGAGAGGCGGCTAGGTGACTAATCACTGTCATTTGGCCACAGCTCCGCCCCGGCTCCCCAACGGCCTTTGCCATTGGCGCCTTTTGGCGGGAAATCGGGACCCGCTACGGGCGGCCGCGCACGGCGCGACCGTCCGAGCGGGGCCCAGAGGGAGAGATCCCTCCGAGACAGCGTAAGGTGCGTACGTTACTGTTTGTCCGTGCCGGCCTTTGCCGTTCGGACCAGTGCTTACTCGAGCTCGCCCGCACGTGTCCTCTGACCTGCAGCGGCTCGAGCCTGTCCAGCGGGGTCCGGCGACCTCTGACAGGCGTACCTTGCGTTGATTGTCCACTCTCTCTCGCAACCGGCCCAACGGTCGACACGAGAGAGACATCACCGCACTGCCGCGGGGACATTCTCCTGCAGCGGCGTGCTAGCGGCGCGCATTACTCGAGTCGCTTCGTGCGCGCAGCGGAGCCTTGCTCCTCGCGCGCCCCCGGGACGGGGTGACGATTGAGTGTGTGTGTACTGCTGGAGGACGACGTGAATAAACGTCTCCTTTGTGAGATTGGAGGCCTATTTCTTTGCGGCGAATCGCTCTCCTCCCAGCGGAGGTTGAGTGCACCGCATCGGTGTCCCAGTGTGTGTGTGGTGACGGCTGATCGGGGCCCTTGGCTCGCGCGAAGCTCGAACCCGCGGTGGGTGGTGGCCTCTGTCCACTTAGGAACCCACACCATTCAGACTGCCCGTGTAGCAGCGCTCGATCGGTTTTGAGTCGATAGACTATCGGTTCGAGGGCCTTCAAAACGTCCGTGTGACCGGGGTATCATTCTCCAAAAGTTCTAAACCCTTTTCACATGTTTTGACCCCGTTCCCTCTCAAAATTTCAAGTCCGATATCTCCCCATCAATTCTACCAGCCGCGCTCTTTTCCAGGTAGCGCGCTGCCCCCCCCCCCCCCCCCGCGAGGCGCTTTTGTTTATTTTTGATTTCACTCACTTTCTCGAAGCTCTTTTGCCTCGCGCGCAGCAAAGCTCTCCACCGTCCTTGCATCCTCCCCCGGTCTCCCTTTGTCCACCTTTCAGCTGGAGTCGTTTTCTCCCCACCACAAAACCTGTTTAAAGGATAATGACTCTCCCCCATCCAGCCAACCCCCTCTCCCCCACCATTGTCTCCCTTGCCACTCGTCTCGGAACAGCGCGATGCATCACCATGACACATCCCTGACTCAACGGGTATTGCCTTGGCTGGCACGGCGGCGCCCAAACACGCAACCAGCGCGACGAAAAAGCAAGCACACTCGAGCTGGCACCGTTCATAGTCTGTACAGGCGAAAAGCCATATCTCATATGTTAGGAGAGCACCGACGCGGTTCGTACCCTGGCCTGCAAGGTCTTATTTGCGAGTGCTAAAATTCTTTTATCTTGATGTGCGTCTGGAAGTTAATGTGGTTTGGGGGGTAGATTTTTCTTTGACTACATGCGGCTTTGTTTTTCCGGCAGGAAAAGAGAACAAGCCAAAACCCACGAGGACGACTTCTGCGTACCTACTCTCATTGCGAAATGTCTGGCTTGACGTCGTGCGGAGTGCAAATTTGCCTGAATACTAAGAACTCCATATCTTGTCTTTGGCGAGATGAATTCACAAAACATTCACTACTTTGTCTAACAGCGGGTCTGAATTCATGTGACATGAGATCGCATGCATTCGGGAATACGTTTGTCGTTTACCGCTTATGCACGACAGGAATCAGAACCGCTGAATTAATTTTCCACTGCAGACCAGTCGGTAAGAATAAGTGCAATACTTCCGTACTGTTACTTTTTGGGTTCCACACTTGCAAGCGCAATAGAATATCCGCAATTTCTAGTTAAAGCGTTTCTCAAGTTGTCTCTCAATGAAGAAAGGGCATTACTCTGGACTATCAGACAAGCGTTCTTGAGTGGGTTTCAAGTCGCATTTTCGAATCCCATATAGTATGCATGAGAAGCGACTACGGTAAACTGTTAAAATTAAAAAAACAAAAACAAATGTTCCTCGAGGTTCATGCGTTCAGCGTGTTCCGAAAAAAATCGCAAGCTGTATTTTTTACCCTATTCGAAAAGAAAACTGATCAAAAATGTTGTTCTCACAACATTTGAAAACCAAACAAGAACACTCGTCTAATAGTCCACAGTAATGTCCTTTTCTCATTGAGAGCCGACTTGGGCAGAGGCTTAAACCAAAAATTGCTGATTTTCTATTGCGACTGCAATTGTAGAAGGCGAAAAGAAACAGCACTGAAGTATTACACATATTCTTACCGACTGGTCTACAGTGGCAAATTAATTAAGCGCTTCTGATTCCTGTCGCACACAAGAGTGGGAAAATTCTGGCTAACCTAGGTCATGATAGCCATGATTTTGTGATGTCACAGCCAGTAATGGGAAACCGATGGACAACCAGGGTCATCATTGGATGCGGCAGTGAGTGGTGCAGCCAATATCAGGTACTCATTGGGAACTCTGGGCCTACTTCGGGCCATGCTTTGCCAACGGTATTTTAATATTGGCCCGCTGTCATGTGCTAACTGGTTTGGGCCCTCTTTTCGTTTACTCCCCAGGGTGGCTGATGGCAGCACAAGGCATCCTGCGTGCGCTATAAGCGTGATCCTTGTAACTCGATGCAATAAACGGATCTTTTTAAAGGAATAATTTGGCACCATCATTTATGAATATTTGCTGGTAAAATGGTACATCCACAGTAGCCGTCATTGGCGAGTGGGTTATATTGCATGTGCCAATTTTCAAAAGCAGTAGACCAGTGCTCGAAAGCTGGATACCATTATTGGAAAGCTGGATACCAAGGTTTGAAAGTTAGATGCCAGTATGAGACCTTTACTGGTCCATGCTGCAGAACGAACGCCGGGCCTGCGTTGATAGCTCTCTCGGCCAAACGTCGGCCCTAAACTGTCATGAAAGCAGGACCAATATGTCAAAGTGGTAGCGCTCGGCCCAAATGTCAGTGTAGGACCGATGTCGGGCCAATTTTGTCAAGAATTGCACAACGTTCGACCAATGGTGTTGTGCTGCCTGGGACGTTAGGTTAGATATGAAATAAATGCCTAGATACTTATATTCAAGTACTTTTTGCAGGGGAACATTATGTAATACATAATAAGATGTAGATAATACAGTTGTTAAAGGAAAAATGCAGAGATAAGAAAGTTGAAATTGCATGGGAAGGGATATGAAGTGTACAACAGCTGACATGCGCAAAGAATTAGAGCAGGTTTGTCCGTTATCGCCGCTGCTGTCTATGATTTATACGATAATTATAGCATAAAGGGTACAAGAAAGTAATGTAGGTTGTAATTTCTAGTTCTAGTTATGTCGAAAGGTCGAAGCCTAGCGGCTCCTGGCGTTAATGTGTGGTAACCACGAGTGTGTATGCGGCTAGCCAGTAAGATTTACACTATTGAATACTTGTGGGGTCAATGCAGGCTCTCTTAAGCGTTACAGTTATCATAATTATCTCGGGTTGAATGATATTCAAGGATAACACTATAACACCGATAAAATACTGACAATACAGGGACATCAGATAACCAAGGTTGCAAAATTTAAGGGCATGGGTGTATGAAGGACAAATATAGATGGAAAATTATGAACAGGTATTAGGGAGAAAGGGGCAAGAGATACCACGATAATGAAACAAGGAGCATTATGAGCGTACCACAGGCATCAAGTATTGAGAGGCATTTAAAAAGGAATTATGGTGACAAGGTTTACTCTCTGGGCTGTATTTATATGCATGAGAGACGACGTTTGGTTTGGGCTAGGAACATAATCGGAAACCTGTCGGCAGCTTAAAACTAAGTGCCGACGGCAAAAGCGCAAATCAGGCACCACTGGGACACCTGTGCAGGGCATGGTTTTAAGAGCTGGAAGCACAAGATAAGGTTTTATGAGTTGAATTTGAAGAAAAAGCGTGCAATCACAAAAAAAAGCAGGACATTAAAATTTATTACGGAGTATCCAGAAAACCAGCACGGAGAATTTAAGACCTTTAAAAAACAGGTCAGAAGTACGCAGTAAAAGAACATCATTAAATGATCGGAAGAAAAGCATTATGTGCGTTCTATCACAGCTCAAGATGAAGTGTGTGTCGCTTTGGGTCGGTACACCCCCATAGTCCAAATAAAACTGTCTCGTGTCGATCATGGAAGCACAATCTTCCCAATTTTCGCACGCACATAAAGATACCAAAATTCACTGCTAATTTTATGAATAAATGAACGGAATAAGCTACCGTCTAATATCGCCGTTTTGACCGACATCATTACAAGCAACATTGCCAGTTTTTTTAGGCGCTTTGTAATCTGACTGTGCGGGTCTACGTTGTACTGTACAGATCTTCTATTTCTCGTTTTGGTGCAATCACTCTGTCTTTAACCCGGGGATTCTGCAGCATTTTTTTTGTTATTTAGTTCTTGAGTTGCCTTTATCAGTTCCTTAAGGCCATGCTCCGTTCTATTTAAGCGTATAGTGTTCGTTCTCTTAGGCTATCATGCACTATGTACACCTTTTGCCAAAAGTAACCGAGCAACAGGTTTTTGCTTCTCAACCGCATTACGCAGCCTTTACGGAATCCCCAAGGACCGAAGGTTGTTGGAACGTGAGGACGAAGATTAACCTTACTTTAGACAAAATCAGAGCTCAAGCGCTGCCATAAGTGCTTCGCTACGCGGCTAAGGAACAAACCACCTGTGCCCGGTTACTTTTGGCAAACACTGTACATCTTCTTAAAACTATTCCCTTGGCATCACTGTTTCTCTGTTCTTTATAACCGTTGTAATATTTATTTAGAATATTGTCGGTTTGCCTATTTGTCTTATATATATGATAGCTTAATTGTCAAATCGCTTTATACTCTGGCATATCCCGACAACAGCATCTCCCATCCGGTTCGTTGTTGTCATCATATTTTGCTTTCATGTTGTCCTCCCCCCGCCCCTTATTGTAACGTCCTGCTGGGTCTTTCAGTATTTCAGATAAGTAAAGTATGCCGCCGGCTCACTGACATTATAAACCCCAGGGCTTCAGCGATAATGACTGTGCCTATATCACATCCACGTGGATACTGCCACATTATAATTAATTATTATTGGGGGCACCAGCGCAAATGACGGGGACGAAGTAAGTGGGGACACAGGACGAGCGCTTACTTAGAGCAACAAAGATTTTTGTCATGCTCGGTGGGTGCTGTGTATATGATTTCTCTATCCTGCGGATGGATATATTGTTGAGACGCAAGGTAGCAGATCCCACCGCTGCCACCAGTTGTTGGGACTCGAGGTAGCGTGTCCGGTTGTGGCGTCTCCAAGGGGGCTCGTCCGGGATGAAGGAAACTTCGAAGTTGGAGATTACAAAAACAAGCAGATTTAATGGTAAGAAACTAAGACACTTATTTACAAAAAGAAGAACAAGGAATCAAAATTTAAGAGTTCATAGCGTCGAGCGTCTGGATGAGCCTGATACCCAAGGCTCAGAGCCACTGGATGAACCTATTACCGTAGGTCCAGAGCCACACTGGATGAACCTATTACCGAAGGTCCAGAGCGTTCGTGCCCACTTTGGTCGCAGGTTATATAGCCCAAGACTCCGCCCCTGCACCAGGCGACATTCCACCGCGACACAAAAGATCGGCACCAGCACCATTGTCGAAGACCTGTTGAGCCTCCTCACTAGGCGGTAACTCATCGTGGCACAAAAGATCGCCACCACACGCCACTGCCAACTAAGACACCTGCTTAGAGCCCGCACGTGGGAACTGGCGAGTCCGCATTCCTAAGTCCGCAGTCCGCATTCCTATGGCATTGGGTCGTGTTGACGTCACAGCCGCAGCTGCGCAGGCTTCCTCTGATTCGTTCCGGGTTTTTTTTCAAGAAGAGGGACACCCTTTCTTCTCCTGTCGTCGGTTGCTTCTCGAAGGGAGGTCGTTTTCGCCGAGCCGAGTGTGGGAAGAGCCTCGTCGGCCACTTCCCAGAAAGTCACCCTTTTTCGTGAGGTCATCGTGGGGTCAAGTAGAAGTCAAACGAC
Organism: Amblyomma mixtum; assembly: GCF_055824585.1. Lineage (NCBI taxonomy): Eukaryota > Metazoa > Arthropoda > Arachnida > Ixodida > Ixodidae > Amblyomma > Amblyomma mixtum. Next base: position 119,059,412 of record NC_143018.1, read on the forward strand.
CCGTCAAAATTGCCGCTACGTTGAATCTCCCTCCGTTTCATCTCAGGTCTCAAGATGGGTCGTAACAGCTACCTCCCCCGCCAGACGAGTCTCGGCGAGTAGCAGTCATCGCTGCTGCACGAAGAGACGACTTGCAGAAGCATGCCAGAAGTATGCCAGAAGCCTTCTGCCGCTCGCAACGTGGTCTTTTATTACGCCGGCCAAATTCTTTGAGGCGTCTCTGAAACCTCAACCACATGCGCAAGCAAGCACTCAACTTTCCTCCGAGCAAACCAGTTCCAAAAGAGGGTGCTATAATCCGGTTAGTATAGTCGTTGTAGAAAAGCTCACACTGAAAACCCCCAAGACCTACGCAAGCTGAGAAAAACCGAACCTGCTACTGTACACCCTCACTTTCAAAAACGCACGAAAAAACTTATAGTAGCAATTTTGGTTCATAAAGAGCATTCCGGACCGCTTAGAAAGAACAGCTAAGCGCGTCCGCATTTTCATGCAATGTACCCTTTTTGCACGTACTCTTTAAAATCAAACATCTTTAAAAGCAGCAAACTGATCGAAAATCATCAAGTTTACAAAAACCACTACCACTAAAACTGAACTGTGTTTGCCTTCATCCCTGTCCCGGTTTTTTTTTTTTTTTACAGTGAGTCAATGTAACCAAAAAAAAATGGCAAACACTTATTCCCCGAATTGGACATTCTTTAGCCGCGCCCTGCGCGGTCGTGGTCGGATGTCCGGTCTACAAGCAGGTGCTTCAAGAAAACTGCGAAGTTGATTGGTTCCGCCTCCGCTCGACCTACTGTGGAAAGGGTGCCTCCACCATTTCTTTGTCCCTGCCTGCAGCGACCCCCTCCGACTCACGCGCTCTCTGTGGCGCCCTTTTGTGTGGCTGTCGCGCCCTATTCTTCGTAGCGCAAAGCCTGCGTCTCGTGTCCAACGACTATGCCGTCTGTCCCTCTTTCGGCCCGCCAGGGCAGTCCCCTGGGCTTTGTTCGGGCCCATCCGCGTTCGGGAAAATTTCACTGATTTTCCTTTTCGGTCATTAGCTTTCGTGGTGCCGTCCCTTGTTGATCTGCCGGCCCTTGCATCAGCATGAACACCTGCCCTGGCACTTCTCAACCGCTTGTCGCGTTTGCGATGTTTCTTTAATGGACAATGGTGCTTTCGGCCTGCAAGGGCAGTCACCTTGGCTTTCATCGGGCCCAGCCGCCTTCGGGAAAATGACACTGTTGGTTTTCCCTTTTCTTTCACAGTTCTCGCGGTGCTGTCCCGAGTTAATTTGCCGGCCCTCGCACTAGCATCTACACCTGCCCTAGTATTTTTCAAACGCTTGTCGCGTTCGCGATGTTTCTTGTGTAGCGACGCTACTTGCGCTTTATTCTGAGTGCCAGGCAACGGACTAACTGACGAATCGTCCACTCCTGTGGTTTCGTCTGAGCACCCAAGCTCATTTTCCTGCTGTCTTTCTATCGGGGCAGCCTCCTCCTCATTCCGGGCAACAGAAACAATCTCGTCTGTACGGCACTTTTTCGGGAACGTTGCGCTCTTCCCTGGCGCTTCACGGCTGCCGTCGGGCGATTCCCGTTCACTCTTTGTGTCGCTTAGTACAGCCTCAACTTTCTGACCGCTAGTGCTCGCCAGCTGCACCAGCGGTGTCCCTTGTCTGGTTCTGTCATCGCGTGCACACCGAACCTCACTGCATTCTTTCTGGCGCGGGACCTCAGTCTTATCTGCCAACGCGCTATCTGTCTCAGGCTTAACAGTAAGCGCGTCACACCTTTCGTTTTCCTCGCGAAGCTTTCGCCTTTCTTGTTCTTTATCCACATGGAGGCTTTTCTGCGGAATAGTTTCACACCTCTCGCCTGCCTCCTTGTTGAGAAGAGGTACCACTTGCTTGGGACAACCGCCCGACCTCTTGCTCAACTCCATTTCTAACTTACTGAGCTCAGTCCTTAGCTTCAGTAGTTTTGCTTCCCTCTCACGTTCGCGCTGACGCCATTTTTCCTCTCTCTCTCGCTCTTCCTTTTTTTGTTCGATGAGACTCCACTCTTCAATGAGCTCCTCATCATCTGCCCCCAAATCAGTAATGGCCTGAATTATCATGGGTTTTCGTGCCAAACCCCTTGTCTCAATCCCCAATTCCTCACACAACAGCAACAGGTCCGACTCCTGCAGCTTCTGTAGGTCCATGATAGTTCTGAGTCTGAGCTATTTCCAAAACAACTATGCAAAAATACCAAACCTGTAAGATTTAAGCACAGGTGTCTACCAGTTCTAAATTTTAACCCTCTCTTAGAACCTGGTCCACATCAAAGGAAAAGCCAAGCACTCACCCACACACGTGATCATGTCCAAGACAGCTGCACTCTCGCTGGCCGGCCGTTGTTGTCGCTTGTGGCTTCAGATTCTCATCGCTGATCCACAGTTGTTGGGTCTTCGTATCTCACCAGTCTCTTCGGATCCCAAGGCTTCGGATCCCACCGCTGCCACCAGTTGTTGTGACGCAAGGTAGCAGGTCCCACCGCTGCCACCAGTTGTCGAGACGCAAGGTAGCAGATCCCACCGCTGCCACCAGTTGTTGGGACTCGAGGTAGCGTGTCCGGTTGTGGCGTCTCCAAGGGGGCTCGTCCGGGATGAAGGAAACTTCGAAGTTGGAGATTACAAAAACAAGCAGATTTAATGGTAAGAAACTAAGACACTTATTTACAAAAAGAAGAACAAGGAATCAAAATTTAAGAGTTCATAGCGTCGAGCGTCTGGATGAGCCTGATACCCAAGGCTCAGAGCCACTGGATGAACCTATTACCGTAGGTCCAGAGCCACACTGGATGAACCTATTACCGAAGGTCCAGAGCGTTCGTGCCCACTTTGGTCGCAGGTTATATAGCCCAAGACTCCGCCCCTGCACCAGGCGACATTCCACCGCGACACAAAAGATCGGCACCAGCACCATTGTCGAAGACCTGTTGAGCCTCCTCACTAGGCGGTAACTCATCGTGGCACAAAAGATCGCCACCACACGCCACTGCCAACTAAGACACCTGCTTAGAGCCCGCACGTGGGAACTGGCGAGTCCGCATTCCTAAGTCCGCAGTCCGCATTCCTATGGCATTGGGTCGTGTTGACGTCACAGCCGCAGCTGCGCAGGCTTCCTCTGATTCGTTCCGGGTTTTTTTTCAAGAAGAGGGACACCCTTTCTTCTCCTGTCGTCGGTTGCTTCTCGAAGGGAGGTCGTTTTCGCCGAGCCGAGTGTGGGAAGAGCCTCGTCGGCCACTTCCCAGAAAGTCACCCTTTTTCGTGAGGTCATCGCGGGGTCAGGTAGAAGTCAAACGACCCGTCAAAATTGCCGCTACGTTGAATCTCCCTCCGTTTCATCTCAGGTCTCAAGATGGGTCGTAACAATATACATTGGCAAGACGGCGGTGTATTACACACTTCGGAAAGAAAATCTGGATTTGATTCAATTAAGTGCTCAGAATTAGAGGACTATTGCCGAGATCGGAAATCTTCCTTTTTTTGTTACACCTTAGTGGTATTTTACAGCAACAACTTGTCTGATACATTCTATCCTGGCGTCACCGCAGCTCGGCGCGGACCAGTTCCTCACCAAGCAGAAGAAACTTGGGGCGCCAGCTGTGCCTCTGAGTCGCTTCTACGACCCAGTGCAAGGCAAGATGAAGCTGAGCTACGATGCGGTGTGCACTGTGCCTCCCTTCGTCGCAACATCGGAGTGCATCGTAGCAGCGACCGGAGGAGGAAGCAGCGACGGATACGAAGTGAGTTTCCGGAATACCGACAAACCCCGAGAAAAAGCGTTTGCACTGATCTCGCTGAACGGGAACGGCGCCCGTTGGCGGCCGCGTCGATAGAAACTAGCTCCTCCGAGACTGCGGAGGAAGCGGCAATAGCCTTAGCTATAGCGAACACACGTATATTAAGCGACTCCAAAACAGCCATTCCCAATTTCTCGAGGGGCCGTATCACATCTACCTCACTCCGCATCGTTCAAAACACCCCCCTTCCGATTAGAGAAGTTGAATTGATCTGGGTCCCGGCCCACTCGTCTATTCCGGGGAACGAGGCGGCTCGCGCGCAAGCCCGAGGTTTCGTCGACCGGTCAGTGAGCGCGCCCTCCGACCCGAATTTCACGATGGACGGGTTGATCTCATTTCATGACATCACCCATCACTTTAGGCTGGAGAGGCGCGTATCCCCCTCCCCACAAATCGTTAAAAAAAGCGCAGGAAGTTACCTGGCGCCGACTGCAAACACGCTCTCTTTTGAATCCGGCGATGCTTGCCCTAATGTAACCTGGCCAATACGACCCAAACTGCCATAAATGTTGTGAAAGGGCCACATACGACCACATTCTGTGGAACTGCCAAATGATCCGCCTCCGGCGCAGTTGATACAGCTCCGTTCTCCCGAGCGGTGGGAGGCCGCGCTGGTCACCTCGGACCCCTAGACTCAAGCACGGGAGATCGAGCGGGCCAATGAGGTCGCCGCCAGCCATGGGCTAGCGGCAATCCAGTACGTGTCTCATGCAACCTGCTCTCGACGCAATAAATGTTTTCCAATACAATCCATGTAGTAAACAAGATTTTCTCCTCCAACACTGCATACGCTGTACAGACGTATTTTACAAATCGTTTATGCAGTGTGTTCCCTCGGCACGATGATTGACCTCCACTGTTGCCACCGTTTATTAGCCATTCTTACAAAAACATAACTGCACTATACACCTGTGTGTAGTGGAGCCAAAAATTGGTAGAACGTGACAAGCACTACAAGTCGCCACGTTGATCAAGCGCTGCAGTGAATTTGGGCGCTGTACCCAATAGTCGAAGCCGCGCTAGGCGTGCCCCACTTTTTTCTGCAAGAAAGGCAGTGTTCACTGACGGCAGTACGCTTCGCAAATGCCGTTTTTTTTTTCATCCGTGCTCAAGGAGCATTGCAAGATGGAAAACTTGAATGATTAATGTCCTCCTGCACACCACCTGATCTTGTCACCTGGGTCTGTGCACCTATGTGGACACAGACTGTTGTGAAACGAAACAACGTCCCTTTGAATAGGCGGTACTTTAACTCCTTGTGTTCTGTGATTGTCCACCACACCCACAGGATTAAGCCAACCTGGATGACAGAGGAGCGCCCATGTACTCTCATTCAGGAGAATCTATTTGCATTTCACGTGTCCATGCAATCTGGGCGCAGCACGAACTAGTTTGCAATTTATTTTTACAGTGCTGAAATGCATGCCAGACCCGTCGTTCACTGCCGTTTTAAATGCCCTTGAAATGTATGCTATTCCACTACGTGTTTTTCAACGTCAACCGTCTGAATCAGTATGGGGAACACCGAAAACACATTCGAGCCCTAAAGTTCCCTCTGTATGTAAACGCGTTTCTCACTGCAGGCGCCTTCCGAATATCCGTGATTGACAAGTAAAAATTTGCTGCAAGCTCAGAAGCTTTAACGATCTGCGGACGAAGTGCAGTTTTTTTTTTTGGCAGTAGGAAAATTTGCCTGCATAACACGGGCCCTCCAGAGGGCATAAATTCCAAACAGAAAAAGAACTACTCCTGGTTATTCATTTTCGTTCGCTTCATTCTCTGCCGTCTCAGTTTCAGAGTTCATCAGTAGGACACAGCCTCAGCGTCTCCCACCGTCTTTTGCACTTGTTTAACACAAGAGCTGATATACACCCACCAAAAAGAGTTAGCTCTCATCGACTACAACGCACTAAGTACGAGGAATCAAAGTCGGCAGATTGTGAATAACGCTCTCAGTACTAGAGCTTCACTCATAACTCGCGTCTGCTAGGAAAAAAAAAGCAGTGAAGGTGAAAGGTGGCACTGTTATATGACAATGTGCTTTTATTGCTAGTGGAATTCACTGCGGAGTGGAAGTACACATCATTAAAAATCTTCAACTAATGTTTTTTTAACAAAAGTGAGTGACGGCACCGCCAGTTTACCATGATGACTGCGAGTCGGAACTCAGACCCACTTTACATACTTTCGTTGGAGCACGGTGATCTCTCCGGGTAAAGGAGCGCATTGCAACAATGAACAAGCATGGCAGGCGTGGCAGTGAGCCTGGTGGGCCGAAGAGATTACCGGAGATAAGGTGCCTGTAGCTGGAACCGGACGACGAAAGGGCATGGCAGCGGTCTTTATTCTGCAATAGACGTGTAGCGAAACCGATGTAAAGAAGGATGGCCTCCCAGGTCTTGTGTTCGGCATCGACATACATGGCAAGCATATCGGCGATGGTTTTGTTCAGGCGCTCGGTCAGTCCGTTGGTCTGCGGATGGTGTGCAGTTGTCCTGCGGTGGCTGGTTTTGCTCTAACGCAGAATGGCTTGCGTCAGTTCAGCCATGAATATTGTTCCTCTGTCCGTGATGAGCACATCGGGAGCGCCGTGTCGCAGAAGAATGCACTCCTTGAAAAAGTTATCGACTTCTGCTGCTGATCCGTTCGGTAGGGCTTTTGCCTTGGCATAGCAGGTCAGGTAGTCAGTCACTATATTGACCCGCTTATTTCCAGTCGTTGACTTTGGGAAAAGGCCAAGCAAGTCCATGCCGATCTGCTGAAAGTGCCTTGAGGGGGCTTCAGTGGGGTTCAAAAATCGTGCTGGTCGGGTTGGAGGGATCTTTCGTCGCTGACAATCTCGGCAGGTTTTCACATAGTGTGCAACATCGCAGGCAGTCGGGGCCAGTAATACCTGTCTTGAATGCGGACGAGGGTTCGAGAAAACCCGAGATGTCCAGCTGTCGGCTCGTCGTGTGAAGCCTGAAGAACTTCGCGCAGGTTTCCAGTCACAACAAGAAGGTAGGCTGTATTGTTCACCGCAAAGTTCTTCTTCACGAGGACATAATTCTGTACACAGAACGAAGACAATCCTCGCTTGAAGGAGAAGGGGGTGCAGAATCCTTGGCTACCAAGTACTCGATGAGGCGTTTTGGGTCAGGGCTTAAGCTTCTTGGAAGCTTATGCGGAGGCTCGGGCTGACCTACAGCGGTCAAGGCCCTTCTTATATAGGCTTGCTCCACGTATGTTTGTTCTTCATGCCAAGGTAGGCGCGCTCATACACAGCATCGACTCTGCAAGCTCCTCCTCCTCATCGCGCCGGGAGCGCCTCCCCATTGGTCGCCGCTGTGACTGGCTTCGAGGAGCTTCTGATGCGGCACCGCTACCGACGGGCCAGTGAAGTGTGAGAGGACATCTCTTAGCACATGCAAAGCTATGCCCTCTCCGTACATCGAGTAGAAACGACTCCGACATTCCAAAAGGTACGGCTGACGCAATCCCTCTGGCGTCGCGCCTGCGAGCAGTGGTGGAGAGGGCAGCCACACACACAAGGCTAGTCGCTCTCCGCAGTTTCCTTCTCCTCTGTTTTACGACGCGCGCTGGCCAGATGCGTCCGCGCGGCGCTGTTTTTTTTTTAGATGCGCCGAATTTTTGACACCTGCTATCACCCGATGCCTACACAATGGAACCTGGCGCACAGCCAACGCCCATCGGGCTTTGCAGGCCCCGTGAGCCACCGACTTTCTGTGGAGAACCACAGGAAGATATAGAAGACTCGCTGGACATGTACGAACATGTGGCAGCGCCTAACACTTAGGATGACAGCGCTCAGCTTCGAAGTATTTATTTTGCATTGGTCGGCACAGCCAGAACGTGGTTTGAAAACCACGAATCTTCCGTCACTTGGGAGTATCGATACTCCCAATCTTCTCGAAAGCCTTTGAAAAAGTTCTGTATACACGGTTGTCTGATTTTATTGATAAACATGACCTTTTGTCACCTAATCAATTTGGGTTTTGTAAAAATAAATCTGCCGAGTTAGCACTACTCGAACAAAAGGAATATATACTAACACAGTTTGAAAAAAAGGCCTTTGTTATTGGTGTCTTCGTGGACTTCTCGAAGGCATTCGATTTAGTAAACCACAGTGTACTCCTGAAAAACTTGGAGCGTTGTGGTATTCGTGGACTGGCTCAAATGATCCTGAAATCATATATTTCGCATAGAAAACAGGCTGTAAGCATAGACAATGTAACACCTGAACTAAAACTTGTTACTTCTGGCGATCCCCAGGGTAGTATATTGGGACCATTACTTTTTAATATGTAACTAAATGATATCTCCAACATTAACTCCGCCGCTAAATTTATTATCTACGCTGACGACACTAGCATCTTTTTTACTGGAAATGATCTTGATCTCCTTGTTCGGGAATGCAATGACACCTTGAGTGAATTACAAAAGTGGTCCGAATCCAGATACATGCGTATAAATGAGAAGAAAACAAAAGCTGTCATATTTCGTCCTAAAAACAAAGTACTTCCTTCCCCCATCGAGATTAAATTAAACTCGCGACGTATAGACATAGTTGAACAATTTAAATGCCTTGGAGTAGTTTTTTCTTCCAGCATGTCTTGGGAACACCACACGGACCATATTGTCACGAAACTGGCTCAAATAACCGGAGTCATAAGTCGGCTCAGATACGTCATTCCAAAAACAGTAAAGTTACTCCTCTATAATTCACTTTTCTACTCCTATTTAAACTACTGCCATCTAGTGTGGGGCACAGCTACGGTTAGCTGTCTTCAGCGTATCTACATTTTTCAGAAAAAGTTTCTTCGTCATGTTTACAATGTCCCCTGGGACTCGCCAAGCAAAGATCTCTTTCTACAAAGTGGTGTGCTAAAAATACACAACTTGTATAAATATCGCTTGTGTGTCCGGTTTAAACTGGAAACACGTAGAAATGTAAACCACATACGTAAACTTGCTGAACTACGTACCCGAGATGCAAGCTACACAACAAGGTATGCGGAGAAATGGATAGTCCCGACCCCACGGTTAAACTCGGGTAGAGAACGCCTGCAGTTCACTCTTCCGTCCCTGCTAAACGCGTATATATATAATAATTTTGACCTTTTCAGTTCGTCAAACAGGTCTTTGCGTGCTTTGTATGCTAGCATGTAGGATTTTTTGTCTTGTGCTTTTTTTTTCTTCTTTCTCTTTTTTTTTCTTTGCTGCCATTACCTGTGTCTGCCGAATGTGAATATTGTGTCAATATTGTATAATGTTCTTTCGTTTTCTCTTGTACCTGCTCATTATTGTATACTTGTTATCACGCTTTGCAACTGCCTTTTGTATTAAAAGCCTTGCTGTCAAGCTGCTGCCAAGCGAAAGGGGGCTGCGGCTTAGTCAAGCTGTCTCTCAGCTTCTTCTGCGCCTCCGCTGTCTGTATCTTTACAAGGCAGAAATAAAGAATTTGAATTTGAACAACCTGCGCGACCTTAAAGAAGCAGGTAGCGTGTACGTTCATTAGCGTCGTACGGAAGGAAAAAGCAGAGGTGCTGCTGCAGCCACGAATTCAACACCCAAAAAAGGCCATGACTGCGCATGTTGAAGAAATGAAACGCCTTTTCAGGCGCTCCAACCCTAACCCGACAGAAGAAAAGAAGTTCAACTGTCTGATGCATGGCGTAAAAAAGCAACTGCTCGCTGGTCTGATCATGGATCTTTCAAAAACGGTCACCGAGCTTGTAGTTGAAGCTTCTACCATTGAAAAGACCTTTGGCGCCGGACCCGTCACTGCAACCGACCACTTCAAGCGCTGACAAAAAGCTCCACCCCCCAGAAGATGCCCCTGCAAGCGGGGATAACCTGCGAGATCTGATACGCGAAATTGTTCGCGAACAACTTCGTCGACTGCTGCCATCCGCAACACAGCAGACTCAGCAGAGTCAAGTGGCGTCGCTCACGGACATGAATAAGTACAGCATGCACTTGGCTCCCCGCCACCGTCGACACCAACGGAAGCTGAAGCCATTACCTACGCCGCCGCAATACTCCGTCCTCCACCTCGACGAGACCCCCCAAGTCCTCTTCCGCGAGCACCAGCTCTACAAGAACGACGGCCCTTAGCTCCCGCACGTCCACCTTATCAGTGACGCAACGGATCTAGGAAATGCGACGAGTGGAGGAATTCCGACAACCGCCCACTGTGTTTACTTTGTGGCCACGCCGGACATATACTTCGCCCCTGCCGGTACAGACGCATCCAGGACCGCTCCCCGCCCAGCGACCACAGGAAATCGACGACAACCTGCGAAGAGGGCAGTCGCCGAGGAGTCTGCTCCCCGTCGCCGCCCACCTCACGTTTTGCATCATCGGGCCGCAGCTACGCCGCGGCTGTCCGAGGAAGGTCCCCTACCCCGTGTAGGGGAAACCAAACAAAGCAACCTGTGGAGGTCACGTTGCTTGCCGAGGAAACGACGAATGTCCTCCAGCGACCACGCCATATGAGGACGCCGCATACAATATCCTAGGCCACGAAGCGAAACGCCTTCAAAACGACGCCGCCATTCAGAAAAGCTTCGACCACACGCCCCATCCGCGATTCACATACCCGACGAAGCCGTGACCCGACGCCGAGGACGACGTGCAGCGCCAGAGGCAGGACATCCGAATTATACGTGGTTATCGGGCCCGAAAAGTTATCGCTCTAGTTTGCACAGGAGCCGATTATTTGGTGATGAATGGACCATGTGCTGCGCCGCAGAAGAAAGTAACAAGGGCTTGGGACGGCCCACAAATTAGCACTGCACGGGGTCACCTCAATACGCCATCAGGACGATGCATAGCGCGAGCGACTGTGAACGGATATATCTATCCTGCGATATTCGTTGTGCTACGGCAATGTTCCCGCGAAGTGATGTTGGGCATGTATTTCCTTAGTGAGCATCAGACGAGCATCGACATGCGATCGAAGCTGATCGCGCTTTCCACGGACGAGGCCATCTCTTCGATGAGAACTCCAGGAACATCACGCTACACTAGGTATCATGGAGGAACAAGTGAGTGTCCCACCTCGCTCAAGCGTCATCGTCACCGTAGGAACCACAGAAGCAAGTAACACTGAAGCCATCATCGAGGGGAACATGCAATTGCTTCTCGACCGAAGTATCGGCATCAAAAGAGACGTCGCACATTTCCGCAAAGGCCAAGCCGCAGTACTAATGAGTAACATCAGCGAAGAATACCGCCCCATTAACAGAGGAACGATGATTGCTTTTTTCGGCGAGATATCCGATATACTAAACTCCTTCGGCCTCCCCGACTCATCCGCAGAAGGTTTGCCTCTCTAAGAGAACACGCACACTTTCGACATCAACCCAGCATCTCCCCGGGGCAGACAAGACCAGATCCACAATCTGCTTCGAATGCACAGCGAGTGTTTCTCGTCATCGCCGAAGGTCTGACATATGCAGATTGCCAAGCATCGCATTATAACCAACAAGCATGCCCGTCCTCTCCACCAAAGCCCCTACCGTGTGCCGCCGCGAGAACGACAAACCATCCGGAACCAAGTGGGAGAAATGATTCGCAACGTCTTTTCCAGCCTTCAAAGAGCCCCTCAGCGGCACCGGTTGGTCTAGTGCGAATGAAAGACGGCGCACTTTGATACTGCGTCGATACCGCCGCTTGAACAACATAACAAAGAAGGACGCGTAACACCATGCCCGCATCGATGACACAGTGGATCGGCTCTGCAACGCCAAGTATTTCTGATCTATAGACCTCAAAAGAGGCTACTTGCAAACTGAGGTCGATGAAAGAGATAAAGTGGCGTGCAGGGGGAGATTGGCTGCCCATTGCTCGAAGCACGCAAAGCTAGACTGAAACTATATTTCACGGACGCCTAAGGAAATTGGAATAGCAGTTGGCAAAAGACAGGGCTAATGGAGAGAGGTGGGCGACACCTTTGCCTGCAGTGGGCGTAGTCAAGCTCATGATGATCAGAGCGCTTGGTCATGCTCAGCTTATAGCCTCGCGTCGCGCCGGCATGCCGGCGACTGAAAGACGAGCCGCTAATGCAGACGGCACCGCTGTGTGCCGGAAACACGTGACTTCCGGCGCACAATTTGTCAGCTCCAGTAGCGAGAACCTCTCTCGAGCTTTCCTTCTTCCATGCCACGTTGGTAAAATACGTCAGGACAACGTTTCTTCGGCTGTATTTATATTTTATTGTTTATTTCGGCTGTTAAACGCAGAAGTGGAAGCGCTCGGTTCCAATTACAATTTGATTTATTTCGTTTTTAAACTAGCAAAGTCATTGTTTGAGCGTTGTGGCACGTCTAATTTTTTCTTCCTCGTCTGTCTGTTCGCTTCACGTTTCGTATTTTTTTTCTAGTTTTTAGAGCTTATTCAAATGTAATTCAAATGGAACAATAATAAACATTCCTGTGTGGCAGATGATTATTAGCATCATATAACAATCCCCTTCGTTCTGAAATTCGTTAAAAAATAGGTTATTTATTTTGTAAGGGGCTTTACTGGCAAAAGACGCTTGGCCGGGGCGACCAGGCGGAGCAGTAAAATCGGACGTCCAGGCTCGAACAGTCAGCGCTCTCGTCTCGCGCTAGGCATTGGCGCTCCCACTGCGGGCACTGATAGTCTTCTTCTTTACAGTCGTCCCCCCGGAGAAATAGAGCTATCTTGGCGACTTAAGGGGACGTGAATATGCATGGGTCGTAATGTGGCTTCAAGTGAGACACGTGAACTGTCTCGCGCCCACGTCGTCGGTGATCTGGCGAAGGCGTTACAGGCTCGATGATGTAGTAACCGGGGAAGTACGCTCCAGGACGCGGTAGGGCCCATGGTACTTTGGAAGCAGCTTGGAAGACAGGCTAGGTGAGGCAAGAGGAACACGGAGCAAAACTAGGGAGTTTGGCAGAAATGTGCCATTGTCATGCGTGCTGTCCAAGCGGTATTTTTGACCCCCCTGGTCGGCGGATGTGAACGCCCGAGCTAGCTGCCGGCACTCTTCGGCGTGGCGAGATGCTGCGGAAACAGTTGTGGATTCCGAAGAATCGGGCCGGTAAGGAAGAATGGTGTCAAGTGGGGACGAAGGTTCACGCACGTAGAGCAGGAAAAATGGCGAAAAACCAGTTGTACTCTGAATGGCAGTGTTGTAAGCGTACGTGACATAGGGTAGTACTGCGTCCCAGTTGGAATGGTCCGCCGCCATGTACATTTACAGCATGTCACCTAACTTAGAATTAAAGGTTCAGTCAGCCCGTTAGTCTGCGGGTGTTAAGCCGTCCTGGTGCGATGGGTAACGTTGCATTGCTCTAGAAGGCATCAAACGACTTCGGACAGGAACACACGTCCCCGGTCGCTCAGAAGTTCACGTGGGGCTCCGTGGCGAAGTATGAAGCGGTGCAGGAGAAAGGCTGCAACATCTCGCGCCGTAGCAGATCGAAGGGCAGCTGTTTCGGCGTACCGTGTGAGATGATCGACAGCGACAATCATCCAGATGTTTCCTGTAGCTGTGTAAGGAAGCGGTCCGTACAGCTCTATGCCAACCCGGTCGAAAGGCCTGGATGGGCAAGGTAGACACCGCACGGGGCCGGTCGGATGGTGGTGACTAGGCTTGCGGCGTTGACAGTGTGGGGAAGAGTGGACGAATTTGCTGCCGTAGGTGTACTTACCGCGCCAGTTGTAACGGAGGCAAAGACATGTAAAGTTTTGAAAGCACCGGCGTGAGCGGCTGCTGGGTCAGCAGGATCAGTGAAAGGCGGTGCACGCTTCGGAACGTAAGTGTCCCGGGATCACAAGGAGCCATTTTCGGCCGTCACAAATATAATTGCGGCTGTACAAGAGCCCATCGCGAATCTTGAAGTAGGCAGCTTGACGGCGCAGTGCCCGTGGGACGGAGGTGAATGAAGGGTTCGAAAGCAAGTTGAAAATAGAACCGATCCATGGGTCCTTGAGCTGCTCGGTGCCCATGGTGGTCATCGATAAGGAAGCGCAGTCGACGCGGGGAGGTCAAGCAGGTTCAGTGATCAGAGGTGAGCGTGACAAAGCGTCGGCGTCGTGATGCTTCCGGCCAGAGCGATATACCACATGAATGTCATACTCTTGAAGGCGTAAGGCCCACCTAGCGAGGCGTCCATTGGGGTTCTTCAGGGTGGACAACACACAAAATTAATGATGGTCTGTAACGACGTCGAAAGGTCGGCCGTAAAATGAAGTCGAAATTTTGTTATCGCCCAAACGATTACCAAACACTCTTTTCAGTCACAGAGTAGTTCAACTCCGACTTCGTCAGAGTGCGACTCACGTATGCAACAACATACTCAGCAAAGCCCGGTTTACGTTGCGCAAGGACGGCCCCAATACCAACGCCAGAGGCATTTGTATTGATTTCAGTGGGCGCATTGGGGTCGAAGTGGCGTAATATCTGCGGAGAGGTAAGCAGCCGGCGCAAGCTTCTGAATGCGTCGTACAGGCAGGATTCCAGCCACAGAGGTCGTTGCTGGCGCGAAGAAGCGTAGTCAGAGGCGCGATGATTGAAGCGAAATTACGGAAGAAACGCCGAAAGTAAGAGTATAGGCCGATGAAACTGCGAAGTTCCTTCATCGTAAAGGGCTTCGGGAACTCGGACACAGCACAAAGTTTTGCTGGATCGGGAAGCACACAATCCTTAGATAAGATGCGGCCTAAAATTGTGAACTGTCGGGTAGCGAAGCGACATTTCTTCAAATTTAGTTTTAGCCCAGCTTCAGTGAGACATTTCAACACCTGTCCCAGGCGTGCGAGATGAGTCTGGAAGTCCGGGACGAACACAACAATGTCATCGAGATAGCACAAAGAGGTTTTCCATTTCAGGCCTCGTAGTATAGTGTCCATCATGCGCTCAATGGTTGCGGGTCATTACATAGTCCGAACGGCATTACGGTGCATTCATACAGCCCGTCTGGCGTCACAAACGCTGTTTTGGCGCGGTCATCGTCGGCCATCCGGACTTACCAATATCCGGAGCGTAGTTCTAGAGACGAAAAGAATTCAGCGCCCTGCAGGCAGTCTAGGGCGTCATCTATTCGGGGCAGAGGATAGACGTCTTTGCGAGTGATTTTGTTGAGGCGGCGGTAGTCCACGCAAAAGCGGATAGAGCCGTGTTTCTTGGTGACAAGAACCACGGGGGAGGCCCAAGGACTGTGGGAGGATTGTATGACGCCACGTTGCAGCATGTCCTTCACCTGTTCGTCGATGACATGACGTTCGGCCGGTGACACACGGTACGGTCGTTGGCGCAACGGCAAGTGGGGGACGGTGTCGATCCGGTGGGTCACGTTCGATGAACAGGCCAAACTGTGTGTAGTAAGGTCAAAGGAGGAACGAAACTGGGCCAGCAGGGCAAGAAGCTGGGTCTTATGCGCTGTCGTAAGGGAAGCGTCGATAGAGCTGGCGAAGACGTCCACGAGAGCAGGATCAGTCGGAGCGGCGTAAGGAGTAAGTGAATCCGTTGGGAGACCACAGGACTCGTCCTCGGAGTAGTCGCAGACGACTAGAAAAGCAAATGTCTGTACAAAGCCCAGGCATTGGCCGCGATGCAAGGCAAAAGGGCGCATGAAGAGGTTTGTGACGGGCATTGCAATGCAGCCAGCTGCGACTGTAAGCACGGCGGGGGGCAGGCGATCGTTGCGAGCAAGAAAGGTGTCGGACGGGCTGAAGATGAAAGGTCCGTCGGAAGCAGAGGCGCAGGATAGAGACGAGCACAGATGAACACGGCGGTATCGCGATATCGTCGAGCATGTTGATTTCGCGCACGTTGTTCGCGTCGGGCCAATCTGATCATCGTGGAAGGGAAAAAACTCAACCTAGGCACGAGTGCAGTTAATGACGGCGTGATGTTGGGAAAGAAAGTCCCACCCTAAGATGACGTCATGAGAGAACGAGGAAGAAATGTTGAAATGAATTATGTACAGCGCGTCCTTAACAGTGACCCTTGCAGTACAGGCGGCCAACGGATTAATGAGGTGCGAATTGGCGGCTCGCAGCGAAAGTCCAAATAGCAGCGTTGTCACTTTGCGCAACATAAGGCACAGTTTCTCACTCATTACGGATACAGCAGCGCCAGTATCAACCAGGGCAAAAGCATCGGTGCCCTCTACAGAAACTTCATTGACATTGCACGGAGATAGGCGAGGTCTTGAACTCTTCGTCAAACACGCAGCTCTTGCCTCCGGAACTGCGGGGACCAGTTTTCCGTTGGGGAAGTAGGACGACGGCGCATCGGAGAAACCGAGCGACGACGGGGAGATTGGGAACGGTGGAGAACAGTCCGGGGGCCATGGGAAGTGGGGACGGTCTCAGGAGAGGAGGGAGGCTGAAAGTGCTGGGGAGGGGCGTAGGTGTAGGCGCGAGGGTCGGCGGTATCAGGAGAGGGCAGGTAGCGCCGGCGGCAGTGACGCATCACGTGACCCGGAGTGCCGCAGGCGTAGCAGATGGGAAGGTTGTCAGGCGTCCGCCAAGGGTGGAAGCGTTTGGGTGGCGGTCGAGTAGTAGGAGGGAACGGGGTCGGCCGCGGTGAAGGTCGTGACAGTACAAACGCCGCAGGGCGAGGTTGCCTGACGGCCTCGGCATACGTAAGAGGGGCAGTAACGGAAGGTGGGGGACAACCAGATGGCAGGGCCTCAAACACTTTCTCCCGTATTTCTTGAAGTATAGGCGCAAGATGACATGGTGAACTCGGAACGGACGGAAGGAGCGACGGCTGCCGAACGACCTCCTCACAAAGAAATTGCTTGAATTGCAGCAAAAGGATGCTGTCTTCGGTGCACACAAGGCCAGCGAGCGGCTCGGGCTGCGCAGAGGGTGACCGAGTGGAAACACGCAGGCGGCGGAGCTTGTCGTAGGCTTGGCACAGGTCGAATATGGCGCTGACGGAGGTGGGGTTCTCAGCCACAAGCATGTGAAATGCGTCCTCCTCGATGCACTTGAGGACATGCTTGATTTTGTCTTCCTCCCTCATCGACGCGTCGACACGCTTGCAGAGGTCGATGACGTCCTCGATATAGCTCGTGAACGTTTCGCCGGTCTGCTGGGCGCGAACGCGAAGACGCTGCTCGGCGCGAAGCTTTCGGACGGCCGGCCGAAGATGTCTGTGAAACTGGTTTTAAAGGCGGACCAGGTTGGAAATTCCACTTCGTGGTTCTTATACCAGAGGTTGGCTACTCCGGTTCGATAAAATATGACGTTGGTTAGCTTTATGGAGTCGTCCCACCGGTTATGGGCCCTCACCCTTTCGTAAGAGCAGAGCCAATCCTCGACGTCGTTGTCTTCCACACCGCTGAAGATGGTAGCATCGCGCTGGCGGACCGTACCAGGACAAACAACGGGCGTCGGTGAAGTGCCGACGGGCTGGGTCCGGGTGGTGTCAGATGGCACGGTGGTAGCGAGGGTACTTTTGCGTCGGGCCAGGATTGAACTCCGCGACCTCCACCAAGATGTAAGGGGCTTTACTGGCAAAAGTGCCAAAAGTGGCAATTGTTTTATGGTGTGAAAATAACTTACTACAACTTAATCCTACAAAAACCACTTTCATGATATTCCGCTCTCATCAAAAGCATGTCATCCCGAGCCCAGCCATTTATCTGGGACATCATATTATCACTGCCTCCGAATACGTTACATTTCTCGGCATCACGCTTGACTGTCATCTAAAATTTCATCTACACACCAAATCTATCAGTAAAAAAATTTCATTTGGAATAAGGGTGTTAATAAAAACTAAACTTTTCTTTCAACGCCATGTTCTCTTATCCCTGTACTATGCTTTCATTAACAGTCACCTTAATTATTGCCTATCATCATGGGGTAATACCTATTCATGCCATATGTCATGTATTTCTCATCTTCAAAATCAAGCGCTTCGAATTTTATCTTTCAGCCCATACACAGCCACTGCTTCACCTCTTTACTCTGACCTAAACATTCTGCCATTGAAATGCCTCCTTAATCTTAGGTTAGGTCTTCTAATCTACCGCGCTCGCAATAATAACAATCAACTTCTCTGTTTTTCCGTATCTTTCCTTTCTAATAGCAATAACACTAGATTCTCTGAACAAAATAATATGCTTCTACCAAAAGTGAACACAAATTATGGAAAACAAACTGCTTTTTTCTCCGCCATCAAAACCTGGAATTCATTACCACTAGCAATCAAATCCGCACGTTCGCAGCCCGCTTTCTACACTTTACTAAAAAAACATCTCCTATCAACCCATTCATCTTCATGCCATGCTTAAGGTTGCCTTCATCTTATTTTATGTTCCCCACTCTGACAGCAAACGGTCATATTGCTAATCTTCTGGAACCTCTTTTTTTTTTCTTTCTTTCTCCGCCTGTGTATTATATCTGCATTTATTCAATGCCCATTGTTATCTGATGTCTTTTTGTGTTCTTTCTATTGCTCTTATGTTTTGCTATTTTATGCCTTTTTTGTTAAATTATGCCCGCTAACTATTGTATAACTTATTCATTGCCGCAAATTACACTAATAGGTTTTAACTTGATTGTATACTTTTATAGCTCCTCTGCCAAACTTATGCACTTTCCTTATGTATTCCTCATGGGAGGTCCCCCAGACAGTTTTCACTTTGGGACCTCCTACTGTACTAACTTTTTTATGAAACTTACAACTCATTTGTATTTCGTTTTAATAAACCTTCAAACCTTCAAACCTTCAAGGCGCTTGGCCGGGGCGACCAGGCGGAGCAGCAAAATCGCACGTCCAGGCTCGAACAGTCAGCGCTCTCGTGTCGCGCTAGGCGTTGGCGCTCCCACTGTGGGCGCTGATCGTCTTCTTCTTTACAATTTATTTATTTATCAGATACCTACAGCGCCTTTCGGCATTACATTGGGGGGTTACAAACGCGAAAGTAAATAGCACAATGCAAAATGCAAAAACGCGTCACATACAAGTGATGAGAATAACACAAAAAGTATGCAGCATAATAACAAAAAAAAGCAGACACGCGGTCATACACTCGAAAATGGGAACGTGCGCATGTGCTTATATGCCAAGAGGGACAAGACTGTCGACCCACATGAACATGAAATTCACCCACATGAACAGTATCCAATCACCTCTTGGTCGGAGCAAACTTTTGCTCCGAAATCACTTTTTATCCTCATCACGAAAAAAATACTGGCTTATAATGGAAATAAAATCGAGGCATATTACGTATATGCTACGTAAATTAGTGTCTGGTGTGCGATCAGTAGATGAACCAATTTTATTTTTCAATGAGGGAATAAATGTCTACAGTTTTGGAAATGAAATAGTATGCGTTCCTTTGAAAACACCAAACAAGTATATTTGTGTTTAATGAGTACGGCCACAGCCGCGAACATTTCGGAGCTTTCAAGCGAATGATTCATGGTCAAGTTGGCGAGTGCGCATGGTTTAATTAACGCACAGCTGCCTTTAACCTCAAACTCTCTAAATAGCCCCTCGGTGAAAACAATTGCCGGATTCTCTTTTTCTCCGGCAGGTGGCAGCATTCGCAGGAGTCGCGGAACTGACGAAGCGCTTCGATACATCGTACGATGACGAGATGGGGAGAATGCCAGTCGTCGTGTACGACATCGAGCTGGACGACCACAAGAACGTCTGCAATTTTACTTTGAAGCCACCGCTCCTCGCAGCTATAGCAGGAACGGGAACCATCTGATTACCCGGCCTCATTTGTATCGAAAACAATGAACTCTTTACTAGTTAAGCGGCGAAGATAACGCGCATATAATAAGATAGAAAAACAATGAAGAGTAAGCGCATACTGAAATGAAACCTGAACACTTCCTTCTTATCTCCTTGATCTGCCAGCCAACGCTTCTATGGCCTGCATGGGCTAGTTGTTTTACTGCGTTGAAATTCATCCCCTAATGGTACTACAGCATTTGTTGCTCATATCGTACTCTCCTTTATATTGAGGTAAAGGACGCGCGAACAATAGTTGTGTCACGAAGTGCGCGACGGTGGGCAAAATGTTCAGGCCCATGTGGACGAGGAACTGAGAAATAACAGCGTGATATTCATGGAAGCCAATGCGCTCAAACAACAGTGAAAGATGGGCGCGGCAGCGTCCTCTCTATGACAGAGCAAGCTAATTTCGCCCGAGGTGACGTAAAAGTAGTGCCATGAGAGGGAAGGATTTTATCATGGGTTAGGGCTGAATACATGGAGCGTTTGTACGGCGGCAAGTTAGCGATTTTCGGCGGACGGCACGCACTGGACGCCCGACGTCGAGAATAGCGCCCGCCGCCGCTGATCTGGACCCGCCAGATATTGACGCGCAGCGTCCGGTGAGATCGGTAGCCACGGTGGAAGAATATACTGTTTCTTCCACCGTGTCGGTAGCGGCGGCTGAAGCGACCCGCTAGCAGCGCAGAAAGCCCGCTCTTCCGGTTTGGCCGCCTCTGCCTGCCGCCGCCAACATGGCCGCCATGGCCGACGAGCTACGCAGTGATTTTGACACAGAAATGTTATTGTCGTGAAAATAAACGCATCATCAGACATCAGATGTCGCTTTTTTTTTTTTTGAGAATACGGCCGAATCTTGGATCGGGATGCCTGCTTTTCCTTCCTGAAGCGAATGGGTCGAAGAAAACTGCCGCCCATGGCGTCCGCGGCTGAGCCAGCGTCGAAAGGTACGGGACGGCATGCAAAATTCTTGTAGATACATATGCACGCGCGCTAAAATTCGTAAAATGGTGTCGAAGTGAAGACTTTCGTGACTCTAACAGAAGGGTCACAGTCGCTGCTCTCACAGACGACGTTGCTCAGTGCTGTTTGAGACTTGTGGATCTCATTTGCTTTCGCGCCGAGGGGTACGCGGCGGCGCTCCGCCGCTTCTACGCTCCGTGTATCTACAGCCGGGTGTCGCTCCGCAACGACGTTTTCTGCCGCGCGATTAACGTCGAAAAAAACGTCGCACGTATTTTTTCAGTGCTGGCAATTCCCCCACCTTAGGTCATGCGTCTCGTACTTGGCGCTTCTCGCAAACGCCGGCCTTTTTGGGCTCTCTTTCGAATGAGTATCTGCCATTAATGTGAGAAGTGTATATTTTTAAAAGAAACAAACGTAGGTTCTCCATAGTTAAAAATTGTTGCACTGGAGTACCGACTATTTAACGCGAAACTGTCAGAAACTTAACAGCTTAGCGAGTAGGGAAAGCTGTATGTTCATGTTACCAGGATGCTCTGATGCAGAACAGAAAGTACCCGACAGAAGGTGAAGCCCAGCGTCGATGTTCAGCTGGGTGGCATCCGTGCGCGGTAGCCAGGGGCCGTATATCATAGGCTGTCCATTTTCTGTTGCTCACTTCAGGTCCATTTCATCCAGTGGTGACTCATATACACCTACGTCTTTCAATCATCTGTCACAAGCGGCCCCGCCATTGTGTGGGTGATTGGTGGCTGGACCTTACCATTGGCTGAATTTGGGTGAAATATGCAGCCAATGTTGAGTACATCACAGCGCTCTGTCAACAGCATGCGACAGGACTTGACCACTGGTTGCCGTTGACTGCGATATGCTGCCCATGGTGAGGTCCCATCGCCAACCACACAATGGCTGGGTTGCTAGCCGCAGACGTTTGGAAGCCGCTGGTATGTCTCAGTGACAACTGACAGCAGATCGAATGGACGCTAAACTGAGAACGGTAAATGGACAGCTTATATAGAATACGCAATAGGCGCCCGTGTGCTGTGCGATGTCAGTGCACGTTAAGGCCGATTCACACGGCGGTCCGTTCGCTCGGGGCCCGCACACTACGTGTTCATGCGTCACCACGTTGAGAGGCGCGCTGTCGGCCCGCGGCCTGGTCAGCGCGCCCCTCAATGTGCTGATGCATGCACACGTGATGCGCAAGACGCGGGCGAACGGACCGTCGTGTTAATCGGCCTTTAAAGATCCCCAGGTGGTCGAAATTATTGCAGAGACCTCCACTCACTGCGGCTCCTCTTTCTCCCTTTCTTCTTTCACTCCTACCTTCCCTCCTTCCCTTATGGCTCGGTTCAGGTGTCCACCGGTATATGTGAGACATATACTGCGCCATTTCGTTTCCTCAAAAACCAACATACCAATTTATATTACGGCCTCAGGTTATTTCAACGGCTCGAAACGAATCGGTCTCTGCAGGAAGTTAATGAGCGGGATTACCATAGTGACCCAAGCGAGCGCTTCCAGGCGCGCGACTACGCGCAAGCTCTCCACCTCTCCTTTCTGTTTCCTGACGAATCGGTCAGTTTTGAGGACAGGAGCAGGGAAAAAAAAAGGCTGTGGTTTAGCTCTCGTTAAACCTGGAGTGACGCGAGAGCTCCGCCTAGCAGCCTATTTATACAGCTCTGATACCTCACCTCTCTCCACTCCTTTCCCTCAACACGGCGCATGCGCGCAGCTGTTGCAGCCTAACATCCGCGAACGACGTTAACAAATCGCTGCTCACTCGAACGTCTAAAAAATTAACTTTACCTTGGAATATCGGTTAGCCTTTCTGAAGACAGCGCGTTGGGAAGTTTCCCTCCTGCCATAAACTCATCTCAGCACGCTCGTGCATCGCGACACTGGAATCATTTGTTGGTTCTCAGCGGACCTGTTTTGAGTTCATGAGATTTCATTCGAATCTGCGCTCAGCCGCGCCACTCAGAGGGCGTTGCCGCTTATCACCCCCTTAGCCAAATGAGCCTTCTTTGTCATTTACAAAAAAATTTGTGGGGGCTTAGCGTGGTTAAGCATGGAGTATTGCGATAGCAATACTTGGCTGGCTACACTTGGGCTGAAACTTGGCATGGCATTTATTTATGCACTTTGTTTATTCGAATGAATACACTTTGTTGGTCAGTGAAGAAATGGCTCTTTATACACTCGTTATTGCATAGTCATCCGATGGTCTATACATAACCAAGTCTCAACTGCTTCCCCATTGAGTTGTAGACTTTGGCTGCAGAGGGCTAAGTTGAAGGTAGTACTTGTTGTCAAGCTCTCTCGTTCGCCTAACTAGTCGACGGCATAGTGAATCTCGGCTGGCGCAGTGAAACGCCAGCATATACCGACTGTTCCGTAAATCATAGAAAATCGAAAAACTTATCTCGGCATAACCGCGCGTTTGTTCGGGTTCAAATTTCGCACAGAGGTTGCATTTGGTGGTCAGTTTTGTTTTATGCTACATTTAGGTTGGGTACTTGCCTGATTCGGTCAGAATTATTTGGAAATCCCCATTGTATGCGGCGACGGAGAACCAAAACCGAAAGTCTTCGCTGCACTGGTGCCCGTGGCGCCATCTCGCACTTACCGGAGAAACGAGCCCTCTACCAGGAGGGCGGCGTAGGAGGACTTGCACTCGCATAGCCAAGTCAGGGCCATGGCCTTCTCTTGGTCGCTGAACGACCGCATTTTCGGCGATGTATTGCGCTGCTTCGCAGCAGACAGCACCAAACAAAGATTATTCGCTCCCCAATTGAGCACAGCTGGGTTTCTACGCTGGGCACGAGATGGCGCTGCGGGTACCAGTGCTGCTAAGTTTTGGTTCCCCGTCGCCGCAGACGATGGGGATTTCGAAATAATTATGACCGAATCAGAGAAGTACCTCACCTAAATGTGGTATAAAACAAAACTGACCCCCAAACGCAAGCTCTGTGCTAAATTTGAGCCCGAACAAACGTGCGGTTAGGAGGAGACAATTTTTTTTTTCTCTCTAATTTACGCAACACGCGATATAAACGTCGCTTCGCCCCTGGAAACTTGCCTGCACCTTCGCATGAACGCGCGCTCATGAACTCGCGCGCATGACCGCCCCACGCAACACAACAACGGAGCGAGTTGGTCTCCCATAATCTACAGCTGGTATGACGTCATTGCGATAACTTGCTTGGTCTTTCGCATGAACTCGCGCTCATGAACGCGCGCGCATGAACGCCCCACGCAACACGAGAACGGAGCGAATTGGTCTCCCATAATCTACAGCTGGTATGACGTCATTGCGACAACTTGCTTGGTCTTTCGCATGAACGCGCTCTCATGAACTCGCGCGCATGAACGCCCCACGCAACACAACAACGGAGCGAGTTGGTCGCCCATAATCTACAGCTGGTATGACGCCACAGCGGCAACTTGCCTGCTCCTTCACATGAACGCGCGCGCATGAACGCTCCACGCAACACAACAACGGAGCGAGTTGGTCGCCCATAATCTACAGCTGGTATGACGTCACAGCGGCAGTAGAGCCACAGGTGCGCGGCGCGCCACAGGTGCGCGGCTCGGCGGAACTGCAGCCGGGCTATCTGAAGGAGCGAGTTGGTCGCCCATATTCACTCCGCTAAAGGTCAAGCATAACTGCGGCCGGGTCACGCGAAGGCTTGAAAGTGCGAGTAGTATTGCTTTCGCAGTAAAAACGTAGCTTAATTTGCTAAATGTTGCTTGAATCATATTGCACAGATTCTTTCATGTGTTCATTATTTCCCTCCACACGTAATGTATTGGACTCCTTCTTATCGTTAAAATAAACGTCGGCAGTCAACGCTCATTGTGTACGATTCTCACGTCCTCATGTTTACTTTCGGCGCCGCATGCTTTAGACAGGGAAAGCAACAAGCGCTGGCTTGTGTCCTGGTAACATTATGTATTCTGATCAATGTATTTTAAAATAGGAAGTACTCCCATGTATCATTTTGAGATAGAGACGGAAGAATAGCGAATATCGCACTATTCTAAATCTGCTCATGCAGTCCATCCATTCATGCATTTTATTTTTGATTTATTTCTTCATACCGCAGCACTAAGTGCATATTGCAGGGGTAGGTGGCAAAAGAATAGTGCAACAACAAAGAACAGAATGATGGAAAATCGTAGATATAATATAATACAAACCAATTAAAAAATTCGGTCGAACTAATTATCACCTGTTAAACAGAAATATTGAAGGACCCAAGGAGGTCGAAATTTCCGGAGCCCTTCACTGAGGCGTCCCTCATAGCCTAAGTCTCTATGGACCTGATGAACTCCCATAAACCGATTTGAATCAGAAATTTTAAAGGAAGAGAATGAGATCACCAGGCAAAGAATTCCAGTATTCGATTACATGTGGAAGGAAACTTCATTTAATAGTTTCGGAATGGGCAAAATAAGGTAAGATGCTTAGGTGATTGTGACGTCTGCTTTTAGATGGTATATAAAAAATGACGTATTCACGTCAAGAAATCCCGGAAGAGGAAGAACTGATTTACTTTAGCGGATGAGTTTGTCGGGGAGCCAATGGCAGTTGCAAGCCTAGTGAGGAAAGTGTTGTGTAAGGCAGAAGCGAACGCCTTTCTTCTCAATAGCCTCGATTGATTCATGTCACGTTTGTGCGTGTTCCAGACAAGAGCAGCGTGTTATTCTAGCAGCTGGATAAGTAATTTATAGCTTAATAGTTTCGTGTCTCTTGAAACTGCAGTTATTATGGAATGCCGGCAGAAGTTTTCAATGCCTCTGAGTATTAAATACGTAGCTTTCGATCTTGACATACTTGGTTTGGAATCGAGACCATGGTACTTGTGTACAGTAAAGCTAAGTATGAGAGTCTTGCTAAATTTGTAAATAAAAACAAGGCAGCGGCCGGTTAGTGCAAGTCAAAGCGGTTTTACGGTTGTTACTTGTTATCATGGTCTGGAAGACTGTAAAGTGGGCCGCGGCGCGGCACGGATCGCTCGCTCTAGGCTAAGCGCCATTAGATCATGCCATCCCCATCCGTCATGTAGACATTTCACCGGATCGCCGTCACCAAACATTATTATTTTCTCGGCAGCATACCAAGAGCTAAATTCACAAAATGATTTGTAGGATGTAAATGGTCATCAAACCGGAATATTATGATAAAAGGAGCAGTCTCAGCAAACAAAAGCGGAACCTTACGACTAAAAAAGAAAATGATGGATTCGCGTAGTTGGGCCAACTCTGAATTAGGTACGCTAGCGTTGTGTGGCCATTGTTTGCCATGTTTATGGTCCACCTGAAGCCTAAGTACGTAGGTCATGCGACCTTGTGATATCACAACGTCGGATGTATCAGAAGACAAAAGATTTGGTTAAGAAACGCAGAAAAACGAAAGCGTCTAACCTTACGGACAGAATAGAACTGGTAGAGCTATCAAAGTTAATAACTAAGTGAAATGCAGCTGACATAAGGAAGTTTATTATGGAGAGAATCGAGCATACTTTGAAGAACGAAGGTCGCCTGAAAGCAGTGAAGAGGAAACTGGGTATGGGTAAAAACCAGATGTGTGCGTTGAGAGGCAAAAAGGCAATGTCATTACTAATATGGATTCTACACAAACCTATACAGTAGCCAATGTAATCACACCGTTAATGACAGAGTCAGTAGCGCACAGCAATGGGACATGCCGCCAGTAACGAAAGAGGAAGAAAAGAAAGCCTGAAGAGCAATGCAAGGGATTAAAGCAGGTGCTGAGGATCAGGTGTCAGCAGATCTGCTGAAGCATGGAGGGGAGATTGGGCTAGAAAAGCTAGCCACACTCTATGCGCAATGCCTTATGACCTCGAGTATACCACCAGCTTCTAAGAACGTTAACATTATCGAAATTCATAGGAAAGAAGACGTCAAAAACTGGGAAAATTAGACCGATGAGCTTACTGTCCGTTGCCTGCAAGGTATTTGCTAAGGTAACTGGAAATAGAAGCACGACAACCTTACACTTCAATCAGCCAATTGATCAGGCAGGCTCGACAATAGACCTTTTCACAGTACCAATCAGGAGATAACCAACTCCTATATACAGCGCTCTTTGCTTACGAGGAAGCATTTGACTTAGTGGAAACCTCAGCAGTCATGCAGGCACTGCGGAGTCGGAGTCTAGAAGTGTCTTATGTGAAGATGCTGGAAGATATCTAAAGCGACTGCACAGCTACCATAGTCCTCCATAAAGTCAGCAATAAGATTGCAACAAGGAAGAGTGCCAGGAAGGGAGGCACGATCTCACCAATACTATTCACCGCCTGTTAAAGAGGGGTTAGAGGCATTCAGTGGGAAAAATTGGGATAAGTGTGGAGGATGCCAAAGTAACCTGCTATTTGCTGATGACATTGCCTTGCTAAGTCACTCAGGACATGAACTGCAAATCATTGTAAATGAGGCCGAGCAGAACGGTGGGTCTAAATATTAACCTGCAGAAAACCAAAGTAATGTTCAACAGTCTCGAAAAGGAAATGGCTGTTCACAATTACGGGAGTGGTAATGGAATACGCTTACTTAAGGCAGATAGTCACCGCTGATCCCGATCATGAGAAGGTAATAACTAGAAGAATAAGACTGGGGTAGAAGGCATATGGCAAGTACTCTCAAATCATGAATATACAGCAGTTGTATCTTACCGATGTTCATCTATGGGGCAGAAACGTTGACGCTAATGAAAAGGGTTCAGATTAAGTTAAGGATAACGCAGTGAGCTATGGAATGCGAAATGACAGGTGCAACTTTAACATACCGAAAGCGGGCAGAGTGAGCGAAGGAACAAACGCGGGTTAACGACATCCTAGTCGAAATCAAGGAGCAGAAATGGGCTTGGGCAAGGCATGCAATGCGAAAGCAAGATAGCCGTTTGTCCTTAATGGTAAAGTGGATTCCAAGAGAAGGCAAGCGTAGCAGGGGGCGGCAGAAAGTTAGGTGGGCGGATGAGATTAAGGATTGTGCGTGGACGCGGCACCCGCAGCTGGCCAAGGATATTGTTAATTGGAGATGCATGGGAGAGGCCTTTGCCCCGCAGTGGTAATAATCAGGCTTATGTTGATGATGCAAAAATATAACGCGCTTGACTGCTAAAAAAGTATATGCGAAGTTTGGGTTTCGTGAAAGAAAACATTTTTATTTGACTCGACGTTTCGACCGGAGGAATGGTTTTCTTCAAGAGTAGACCTCTTCATCGTGGGAGGGTACAGCGCGAAGAAGACAAAGGACGAAGCAAGAAGACTACACAGACGAGTTGGTTGGTGTTTCCTTCTTTATAGAGCTGTAGGCAGAACATGTGCGCGACAAACAGAGTACGAAATCAGTAAATATAAGTAAAATATGAATAATAAATATACAAATAATAAAATACACTTGACTAGGAAAGAGGAGAAAATGGTGGGATGTGGGAGACGCACAAAAAATGGAGAGTGCGCCGATCATGTAAAGAGTAGTAAATACAGGTAATAGACGCAATCCTGGCTTTATTAAGTGCTCCGTGCTTGCATTCTGAAAGCCTTGGCGAGGTGAGATGAGCGACAGCGTGCGTGGCCATGCAGCTTCCTTCGTGGAAGAACGGGAGGGGGATAGAACCTGACGAGCAACAAAGGAGGCAAGAACCACATTTTTCAAAAAATAATCAGTGCGGAGAGTTTTGCTTCTTGGTTGTACTGTGTATTTAGTTATGCATCACCTGCGTCACGAATCTTCCAAAATTGAGGCTTTTGCCGGCTTCAGTCATGTGACTGTTCTGATTTTTAAAGATACTGCAGCGGTCCCATTGCGTGGTTTAGAGGAATAATATTTGCACCCTTTATCTTCACAAAGTTGGTAGACACCGTTGGCGTTCCATGGGTTGGGAGCTTAAGATATGCACGGGAATAATGGGAAAAATTATTTTCAGCCGTATCTGCAGGGGCTTTCCGCGGGTTAAGGTGTTTCGAAATATTTCGCGACCTAACAACTGAGGCGTTTGCCTGTTGTGGGGACACAGTGCAGCAGAAATCTACTGGAGCCGGACGGGACAGAAGGGGCCAGCTGGTAACTGAGAACGCGAGAAACTGGTGCGCCCTCTCTGTGTTTCTCCGCGTTATTTGAAAAAAAAAAATGGGGGGAGGCCGATGTGACTGCAAATTGAATTTCATGGATGATTACTTAAACCTACAAATCTCTAAAAAATATTTTCTGAATAATGTCTAAACAATGTTGTTTTGTGTAAACCCTCAGAAACTGCCAGCACACAATCTTCCAAAAATTTTCACCTCACGACTTCCGAACAACACGCTAATCTTGAAGTTAAAAAACAACTTGCCATCTTTTTTTGCGACAAGCAAAATTTTGATAGGTGACCTTGACCTAGACTATTAGAATTATTCATCCTAAATATGGATATATAAATATATAAAATACAATTTAAGAAAAGAAATGCTTGACGGTTTAGTATCACTAGGCAAGAAATATTGTGCGAAAGCCCAGCTTTTTGCCGGTGGACTTCTGTCACCCAGACTTCGCGCACTTTTAGTGGGAAGCTCCCAGACACCCTTAGAGCGTGTGGGGGTAGCGGTCTCGGACTCGAAGGAGATGCCCTCGACTCAGCGTGGCAAACTCAGCGGAGACCAGCTACCAAGTGACAAAAGGTTTTTGGGCGTTCGGTGCCCAGCTTTCGCTGGTCGCAAGCCAGAGAATGGGTCGGAGCCAAAGGTTCACAAAACAAAACAAAGTTTATACAGCAATTGAGACGATACAGAGGGTTTCACAATCACTAGTACAGACACATACAAAGTGATTAACGAAACAATGCAACTCGTGCAATGTTAAACTCGAGAGAGAATACAATACAGAGGCAATATCGCACCTAAAGTGCACTAACACAAGAGAGAGAGGTAAACAAACAAAACACAATTTGTTCACCGGGCACTGCGGCAGTCCGACGACCAGAGTTCCACGACGATGCCGTCCCGCAGACTGGGGAACGTTGCCTCGTTGGTCCGATGCTGGCCGAGTGGTGTTTTCCCCGGGAGTCGAACGGGCGCGCTTCGACGAAGCTTAAACGGCGGTCCGGACTGACTGATAGCTGTCAGCGTCCTTTTTATAGGCTCGCTCTCACGTCTGTTTGTTGTACGCGCCACAGTAGGCGCGCACATACACGCAGCATTGGCAGTGCTATCTCCCTTTCCTCTTCTCACCGGCCGCGCGTCCCCATTGGTCAGAGGTCGGGGGTCGCATCTCGAAGTTTCGAGCGTGTTCCTGAGTGGCGCCGACGGGCGAGGGGGACGTGTCTTAGTGCACGCAAGGCTACGCCCTTTCCCCCCGTCAGCTGTAGAACCGACTCGCATGTTCGAGAATAATCGGCGGGGATGACTCATTTCCTCGGCGCACGCCGCGGCGGTGGAGAGAGAGGCACGCGTCGGCGGGGGCTTTCACTCTCCCCCGTCGGGCGCGCGCCGGCGAGACGCCGTGCGCGCGGCGGTTTTTCTTTGTTTGTTCCTAAAATGCGCCGAATTTTGTGACACTGCCCCTTCCTTTAAGAATATTGTGTAACAATATTCACAAACCACAAAATTCGCGCGCACATGCATGCGCTCACAAAGTCAGTGGCGAATGCCAAAATGCATACATCAATACTTGATGCTTTAAGATACATAACACAGTGCAATAGACAGAGTGCACTCCAAACTTCACAACACTTCAAAGCACGCCGCGTTTCGGCGGTACAATTCGCGCGCACATGCATGCGCTCACAAACTGCATGTGAAAATACATACATCAATACCACGATGTTTTCACATACAAAACTCAATGCAATGTTCATAATGCACATAAAAACACGCCGCGATTGGGCAGTACATTAACACAAGGCTACAAACATGGATCACGCAAATACAAGGCACACTTTCGCCTATACTTCCAGGTTTGGCATGCACAGCAGGCTCGAAGAATTACTGTTTGCTTTAAGCTTTCAGTCGCGCGTTCTAGTCTTCTTCCGCCTCATGCTGAGGCTTCTCTTGCGAACGCGGTTTTGGCTCAGCTTCCAACTCGTACTCCTGACTGGTTTTGCGGCCAGTCTTCGAGCCCTTCTTCTTTTCCTGTGGCCAGCGCGTCTGTTGCGAGCAAATTTAACGCCAGTTCGCTTACGACGGCTGCGCTTCAGGTGTTTGCTCTCTTTTCCGTGTGCGCTCTTCTGTTTCCGTTTGCGCCTCCACACTGAGTCCTTGCTGTAGGCTGGGCTCGTTCCTCTGAGCTTCTTTCTGACCTTGCTGCGGTGCTCGTGCAGCTCGCTTGCATTCGGCTCGGCTGTCTTCAGCTTGCTTCTGTCTCTATTCATTTTCTTCCTGAATTTTCTCCAGGGCTTCTGCTTTTCGGTTTCACCTGCTTTGGTGGTGTCCGACTCATTTCTTTTTACTTTCTTCCGAATTCTCCTTCGGGTCAAGCCCGGTTCACTGTCAGTTGCGTCATCCGAGTTCTTATCTCGCGATGAAGCCATTATTGGTTCAGCTCTCTCTTGTTCTTCGAGGGCTGCACTTTCTTCTTCCAAGTCCTTTTTTCTTTTCTTCTTTTCTCTCTTCCTGACCTTGCTTCGTGCACAGTGCTCGAAACTCGGCTCAGGATTGTTTGGAGAATCATTCTCCTCACTGATTCCTTCCATCAGTTGGTTACTTGCAGTGCAGTCGTGAGCAGACTTTTCCCCAGTCTGTTCCTTTCCTTGTGCTGCACATTCTCCTTCCTCAGCGGGAAGAATTTCCTCGTCTTCCTCATAGGCAGAAATATCCTCGCCTTCCTCATCGGGAAAGCTCTCCTCGCTGCTCGAGGGTTCACTCGGAACGGTTTCCGTGTTTTCTCTGAGTGCGCTCTCCTCAGCTATGATTACGTCGGAGCATTCGTTCTCTCCGACATTTGACCGCTCTATCTCGCGGTCTCTACTGCAACCCTCAGGCGTGCAGCTCAGTGATTTGTCTCTGGAGCTCGAGCTTCTTTCGTCGTCTTGAGGCAACTTCTTTAAGGCACACTCTGACTGAGGCGTCAGGCTGGCCTTTTCCACAGTGCCTACTACCTCGGTAGCAGCTACGCATTCAGTTTCCTGAGGAAGCGACACTCCGGTCTGTTCTTCACTCTCGGTGGTTTCAGTTGCTGGATCAGGCTGCTCCACAAACCCACTCTCACTAGTCGAGCTAGTTACAACATCTGCAGTGGTTGCTGAGGAATCAGCCTCGTTATTACTGCACATGTTTTCGCTAGAGGCCAAGAAATGACACTCCGCTTCCTCAACCTCCGCTTGTGCTTGCGCCGCCGTCTCTACTGTAGGCCTGTAGCCGGTCGACCTGTCTTCCGTATTGGGAACGGCGGTCTCGTCAACCACACCGGTGGCCCATATTTCTGGGTCGTTCGGCGATCTCGCGCCCTTGATGTTACCCAGGATGAGGTCATACAGCAGGCGCTCCATGCACAGCGCTGTCACTTCTCCGGTGAAGTACGGAGTGTTCACGTGCACTCTGGCTTCATTTAACAGCTGAGCGGAACCATCCAAGAAATACACAGGGCTCATTTCTCCTGTAAGTTCTTCATCGGTAACCAATTCCATTTTGATGAAAACACCGGTGCTTCCTGTGCTTCTGAGAACGGAAACGGACTTTCCTCGAATTT
This sequence comes from Amblyomma mixtum, assembly GCF_055824585.1. Lineage (NCBI taxonomy): Eukaryota > Metazoa > Arthropoda > Arachnida > Ixodida > Ixodidae > Amblyomma > Amblyomma mixtum. Next base: position 119,091,647 of record NC_143018.1, read on the forward strand.
CGCCGGGGAGGACCGGCATTCCCTCAGTGAGAGACCCTGGTCTGACGCACGTAACTGTGCATAACACTGGAGGTTTCTCCCAGTACGCCTGTTCTAAGCGGTCGGCACTAAAGCCTTCTTCCTCGTCGTCGTACGAAGAGCCACCGGGTTGCGATACCTGTGGGACTGGCTTTTCGAGACTTGGGCACGCCGCTGCTTTGTGCCCCTTGTCTCCACACTTGAAACAAACAAGCATTCTCTTGCTCAATATGTCGCTACGGCAATCCGAGGCGTAGTGGCCTATCTTCTTGCACCGGTAGCATTTCTGCGAGGGCACTGGCACTCTACCACGCTTGCCCCTTCTTTTGCTAAGAGCTTTGAGCTGAAGCTCGCTCTTATTCTTCACTTCATCCCTCATGAGAATCTCATTCTCTAGATGAACTTCTTCTTGTTTCAATTGAAATTTATCTGCCTCTCTTCGGGCATTTTTCCTTTCTCTCTGCGCTTCTTCTCGCGCTTTCTCAGCGGCTTTTCGAGCCATTTCTCTTTCTCTCTCAGCGGCTTCTCTAGCCATCTCTCTTTGCCTCTCCTCGTTTTCTCTTCGTTCTCTCTCTCTTCCTTCTATTTCCTGGTTCACCCAATCCGCAATCTCGGATTCTTCCAGGCCCAGCTGACGACCCAACTTCACAATATCTCTTAGATCCATTTTGGAGTCTCAGCTGTTCAAGCCTCGAACATAGCTCAACTCGGGGAACCGGATCCAACCGCCTCTGCGCGGCACCTCACAATATCGCTCTGCTGATTAACACTCGTTTACGACCTCTTCGTAAACTCCTTCCGACTCTTTCTCCGTTCTCTGTGCTTACAAACACCAAACGTCCTGTCGCGGACGCCAGAATATATTGTCACCCAGACTTCGCGCACTTTTAGTGGGAAGCTCCCAGACACCCTTAGAACGTGTGGGGGTAGCGGTCTCGGACTCGAAGGAGATGCCCTCGACTCAGCGTGGCAAACTCAGCGGAGACCAGCTACCAAGTGACAAGAGGTTTTTGGGCGTTCGGTGCCCAGCTTTCGCTGGTCGCAAGCCAGAGAATGGGTCGGAGCCAAAGGTTCACAAAACAAAACAAAGTTTATACAGCAATTGAGACGATACAGAGGGTTTCACAATCACTAGTACAGACACATACAAAGTGACTAACGAAACAATGCAACTCGTGCAATGTTAAACTCGAGAGAGAATACAATACAGAGGCAATATCGCACCTAAAGTGCACTAACACAAGAGAGAGAGGTAAACAAACAAAACACAATTTGTTCACCGGGCACTGCGGCAGTCCGACGACCAGAGTTCCACGACGATGCCGTCCCGCAGACTGGGGAACGTTGCCTCGTTGGTCCGATGCTGGCCGAGTGGTGTTTTCCCCGGGAGTCGAACGGGCGCGCTTCGATGAAGCTTAAACGGCGGTCCGGACTGACTGATAGCTGTCAGCGTCCTTTTTATAGGCTCGCTCTCACGTCTGTTTGTTGTACGCGCCACAGTAGGCGCGCACATACACGCAGCATTGGCAGTGCTATCTCCCTTTCCTCTTCTCACCGGCCGCGCGTCCCCATTGGTCAGAGGTCGGGGGTCGCATCTCGAAGTTTCGAGCGTGTTCCTGAGTGGCGCCGACGGGCGAGGGGGACGTGTCTTAGTGCACGCAAGGCTACGCCCTTTCCCCCCGTCAGCTGTAGAACCGACTCGCATGTTCGAGAATAATCGGCGGGGATGACTCATTTCCTCGGCGCACGCCGCGGCGGTGGAGAGAGAGGCACGCGTCGGCGGGGGCTTTCACTCTCCCCCGTCGGGCGCGCGCCGGCGAGACGCCGTGCGCGCGGCGGTTTTTCTTTGTTTGTTCCTAAAATGCGCCGAATTTTGTGACAACTTCATCGCCACGTGCTTAAAATCGCGATTGAGGTGCCCACTTACCCAGGGAGCCTGTCATGCGCGTCTAGAACTTTGTCATTGTCAATGCCATCTTACCCAATGTTCGCCATCGATTTATAGGGAAGCGCACCTAAAGTTTGTCCCCACTGCACCAGCGCCGCATCTCCCGTGGCGGTCATTTACGAACTTCCGTCCTGGCAGGTCCCCAGCGGAGCGCTTTGAGTGAGCGACGTCTCGACTGGTTCGCGTGCTGCTCGCATCTCTTTCATTGTGAGCACGTACCGTCCTGCTCGCGGATGCACAAAAGAGGTGTTCCCGCTCGTTGTGAGACACGGCTGGAATTCCGCGACGTTCAGAGAGCGGAGAAACTTATCGTTGTGTCGGGAACTGTCGCAATAGTTCTCTGAACACGAACGGCCAAGAGCTGCACGTGTAATTCTGCATATTTGCTCGACAGGTCCTATATTCATGGATAAAATGTTTTAATACTGGAAAATTGTAGCAAACGGTAACGGAAATATTGAAGGTAACGGTCCATCCTTTCTATTGTAGCAAAACCTTAAAAATTTTTTCATCGCTCGTATCGAGCAGTTGTCCATAGCAAAAACGTTAAGAGGGGAAAAAAAAGGCAAGCCTGTCGATGGGAGATTGCTTTAGTGAAATCTTCCGATCTATAAAAAATACGTTCGTTCATTCTTTCCTGTTCAAACATGGTTTTTTTTTCGGAATTATTGGGCATGAAATGGTTGAGAACGAGAGACAACAAGCCTGGAGAACTCCTGTGCGCAGGGTGAAGTAGGCTTTTTCTGCTGCTAAACATGTTTGGTATGTTGCACGTGTAATATTATTTGTGACCAGTTTTCGTTGTAATTCACTAAGCTTGCAGAGTTAAGTAGCAGAGCTCGCGCTAAAGAAAGACATTTTTTTTCCAGTAAAGCCCTCCGCCGGTCAGGTAATGCAAAAATTTATTTTGGAGACTGACGTCAGCAGCTGCGGACGCGTGTGAGGCAAGATCAGTGTTCACATCATTGTTCCGACGTGTGACGCTCGGCTCAGTTCTCGAAGTTACTTTACTACATGAAAAAGTTTCTAAAAATAAAATTAGTCAAGTGTTTGCTTGCACATAAATGGCCATTTGCATATGAGCAATGGATCTGCAAAGAAAGTGTTTTGGGATGTGGGGCGCTGTAATCGGAAATAAAATAAATATACCAACCGCTTATCTCGGTGGCAGTGATTGACCAAACAAGAGAATTTTTTTTGCGCTGCGAGCACCTGGTAGGAGCATTTCGTGCGTGTTTTCGTTCTTCTCTTAAGCCTCTCGTGTCGCCTGAAGGGCACTTTTTTATGCTAAAATAAACTTTATTTTTGTTATTATTAAGCGAAAGAAGTAACGAGACAACTAACTATTTGCCTAACAAAGCAGCGTGCACCTAACTCCTCAGCCACCCAATTAAATTAAGTTTTTTGTTATGAAGACGGTGCCAAAAAAAATAGGTATTTACCTCGAATTGCACGTCCTGAATGATCTTGTCATGTTCTTGCGACACACATTTCGCCGTTACTTTAACGTTGTTTTCTTCAACAATCTACGCCACGGAGTGGACCGGATCCACTAGCACTTCATTTTTTTGATAAGATTGCGCTGCGAAAAAAAATCGCACAGCCCTCTATTTCTTAAAACCCACAGCTCAAAGTGTACTCTCGCGACAGAAAGAAATGCGAACAGCTCGTTGCGTAAGCGCTCCGCTGTTGGAATTTATATTCGCCATGCTTTTACTTAGCTCGCAACAAAAATACGCTAGAGACATCCGTGATACAATAACATGCCACTCTAGCGTATTTTTGTTCCCACCCAGGTAAAAGCTCATTGATGATAAATTTAAGTGCGCCGCGTGCGGGCGCTGCGCTGTTCGCATTTCTTTCTATCGCCCCTGTACATTTTCCCCATCATTTGAAGCTTGCCAGCGTTCAAGCATGGGGGAAAAAGCATGCGATTGCGCAAAGAGATTTGCAGGCAGGCCAACGCGTGCAAAGCACGTGCAGAACTAGGTTTCTTCGACAGAAAGCGTGCTACTCGCGCCGGTACTCAATGGAAGGGGTGACCGGTCTGCCCGGTCAGCAGTGGGGAGTCGGCCGGAGAGGGCGCTTTTCACTGGTGCCTGCCACGTCCCCTTGTGAAACTGCGGTCCCTTATAGAACAGCGCCTGTTTCTGCCATCACATAGCTCAAAGTGCGAATATTTGTTACAACGAAGAAGACGATGTGAATGCACAGCGGGAAAGTCTGTTGTAGTTTAACGTAAAGTGTGGCCTGGTTAAGTCGGACTTGTCAGTGTGGGTGTAGTTTTTTGCAATAAAGAAAAAAAACTGCGGCGACAGCCTAGTCCTCTCTGGCAGTGGACAGCAAAGCTGATCTGTTCGCGCCACCGCAGGTTCGAATCCCACTAGCGAATATTTAGTTGATTCATTCTCGTTCATTTCTTTCACATTGCTCAAAACCACATCCAAATGGAACCCACAAACATCGCAAGATCTTGCTCAGGATTTTACCCACCAGAAGAGTGCTTTCACAATAAAATCTTTCAGGCTGCAAACAACTGCAATTTACCGCGCAATCGGCCGCAGCCGAAATTTCGTATCAAGGGATTCCAAGTAAATCCCGAAAAGAATCCGCATTCGATAGCCAATGTTAAAGGCATCTTGTTCACGATATCAGGTTGTGTTTGTTCCAGTCGAGAAACAGTTTTCCGCATTAAGCTTGCTGTCGTTTCATCGCATTGACAAGTGAGTCTTTTGATCTTGTACGGCCCGCAGACTACTCCACCCTATCGTAGTTACGTCTTTTGAGCAAGATGGTGTCTTACAGAAACTGATGATGCTCTAAATTGGAAGGTGTCTCAGTGACAACGGGTTCCGTACAAGCTTGTCGCCTTCGTTTCTAGGTCTAAACAAAGAACATCAATCTACATCACAGATGTAGATGATTTCGAGACTTTATCAGACTACCTGTTATCTTAACCATTCCCGTTTACTATGGGGCACCGGTCACTTCTGGAAAAGGCGGGTTATTTCACAGCTGCGAATACTCTTTCCGACTTGTCGCACAATTTGCATAGCGGGAATATAAGGATTTAGAACTCTTTTACGCACCCTTGACTGTTTTAGAGAATTTAAGAGTAGTTATTTTTTTTGGCAACCACACAAAAATCCCTAATGTGCTGACTTTCGAGAAAGCGAATCATTTCTGTAAGTTTTTGGGTCATCGAGGTAGTTTTCTTGTTATTACAGTAGTAGTTGTATCGTATCGCAACCTGCGTGCGCAAGATAGCGCTGTGCCCTCGCCCTGACTTGATATTGTGTCCCCTCTTTCTTAACCCCCTTGCCACTATTTCTCTTTAAATATGCTCGCTGAATAAACAGCACGGCATTGTTCCCTTCACACTGGCATGCGTCACTTCACTGGACAACGAGACGAAACATGGTGTCAGAAGTGGGGTAAGGCTCGGCCTAAGGAACGCCCCTGCACCTAGGACCTGGAACGGCTGCCGGCGGCGTGCTGCTGGAAGCAAGAAATGGAGCGCCTAAGGCCGCCCGAACCACTGCGTCTAACAGGAGACGGCGGTCGAAGTTGGAAGTTGTTCAAACAGAAATTTGAACTCTTTTTGCAAGCAACGTCCAGTTCCTGCAAGCCAGCATCAGAAGCAGAAAAAACCACTGCCAGCAAGCCAGCATCAGAAGCAGCAAAAACTGCACTCTTCCTTAGCGTGGCCGGTGAGGATGCAATTGAAGTGTTCAATAATTTTTTGTTTGCCGACGGGGAAGACAGAGAAGACTACGCCACCGTCATTGCGAAGTTCGAGGAATACTGCGTCGAGCAACAGAACGAAGTACACGAACGGTATGTGTTTCGTTCACGGATCCAAGGCGAAGCAGAGCCATTCGAACAGTTCCTTCGCGACCTAAAAAAGCAGGCCATGAATTGCAACTTTGGGACAAGTGCAGACGATATGGTTCGCGACCAAATTGTATTCGGCACGAACTCTCCAAAACTGCGAGAAAAAATGCTGCGGGAAAATAAGCTAACTCTGGGAAAAGCCGTAGATTTGTGCAAGGCGGCAGAAACATCAGCACGTCAGAACGAGTTCTGGAGTCGAACAAAGAAACTGTCCGAGATCAACGCTGTCTCTTCGAGTAGAACCGGAGTGAAGCTACAACAGCTCTCGAGGCGAGTTTCCAGGTGCAGTCGATGCGACCGCACTCACGCCCCACGACAGTGCCCTGCCTATGGCAAGACTTGCTATTCGTGCAGCAGGCACAACCACTTCGCATCGTGCTGCAGAGCGAATGCCCACGTTCAAGAAGTACAGCACGAAGGTGACGATTTTGACGTTCTGGACATAGCCATTGGCAGTGTCATAAGCAACCGCGACTGGTGTGTGAAGGCCAAATTTGGCGGCAAGGAGGTGACGTTCAAGGTCGACACTGGCTCCCAGGCGAATCTTGTACCTATGTCACTCTTTCGGACGTTAAATGCAGGTGCACTGAAGCCCAGTGGTGCCGTTCTGCGGTCGTACGGAGGTGGTATCATCAAACACTGCGGCACGTGCTCAGCGCCGGTGCAAGTAGGTGAACGAAAAATTTGCACTGAATTCTTCATAGTCAAGAAAAACCACCAGGCCATCTTGGGACTTCAAGCCAGCGAGCTGCTAGGTCTACTTCGCCGCACAGTGGACACCGTCACCTCGACCTCTTCTCATGAAGTGGCTAGGGAGTACCCTGGGCTCTTTCAAGGAACTGGGTGCTTACAACGTGAATACAGGATACTGCTGCGCAAGGACGCTGTGCCCGTCGTTCAAGCTGCTCGGAGGGTGCCCATTGCCTTACAGGAGCCATTGCGTACTGAGCTACAGCGAATGGAGAAAGAAGGAATCATCAGAAAGGTCAGCGACCCAACCGACTGGGTAAGCCCACTAGTCATTACACGCAAGAAAGACGGAAAAATGAGGGTGTGCATGGATCCGAGAAGGATCAACGACAGCCTGAAAAGAGAGCACTACCAGATGCCGCGTCGGGAAGATATCGAGGCGGAGTTAGCGGGAGCTAAGTTCTTTTCTCGTCTAGACGCAAATGCGGGCTTTCACCAGATCCCGCTTGAGGAGCGGTCGTCGAAACTTTGTACGTTCGCAACGCCCTTCGGCCGGTACTGCTTTCTCCGGCTTCCTTTCGGGCTCGCGTCCGCCAGCGAGGTGTTTCAAAAGGCGCTGAATGAAGTCTTTGACGGTGTTCCTGGAGTTCCGCATTAAGTTCCGCTGTTCCGCATTAAGCTTGCTGTCGTTTCATCGCATTGACAAGTGAGTCTTTTGATCTTGTACGGCCCGCAGACTACTCCACCCTATCGTAGTTACGTCTTTTGAGCAAGATGGTGTCTTACAGAAACTGATGATGCTCTAAATTGGAAGGTGTCTCAGTGACAACGGGTTCCGTACAAGCTTGTCGCCTTCGTTTCTAGGTCTAAACAAAGAACATCAATCTACATCACAGATGTAGATGATTTCGAGACTTTATCAGACTACCTGTTATCTTAACCATTCCCGTTTACTATGGGGCACCGGTCACTTCTGGAAAAGGCGGGTTATTTCACAGCTGCGAATACTCTTTCCGACTTGTCGCACAATTTGCATAGCGGGAATATAAGGATTTAGAACTCTTTTACGCACCCTTGACTGTTTTAGAGAATTTAAGAGTAGTTATTTTTTTTAGCAACCACACAAAAATCCCTAATGTGCTGACTTTCGAGAAAGCGAATCATTTCTGTAAGTTTTTGGGTCATCGAGGTAGTTTTCTTGTTATTACAGTAGTAGTAAACATCAGGGTGATATCACATAGAATGGTCCTATTTGTTGGTAATGAATCTTGTGTTTGGCGCATGATAGCCATAGTTGCTTATGTGCCATAAAACCCCATATAACTAACTAACTATTGGTAATGAACACCTAACAAACCAGCAGTAGAGCAAATGATTTTAGCATACTGCTGTGAAACGTTACATTTTTTCTTCTATCATGCTGATAGTCGAGCACGGGGCATTATCGCTTAGTCTGTGATGTGATCTGCGACAATTTTATCTCGAATGATCGCCGCCCTGTGCAACCACTTTTATGTTCTTCGTGATAGTTGTAGCTACATTTGCCGCTCTGACATAAGCTTTTTGAAGCGAGGCGATGCGGCAGGCACTTTGTTCGAGGACCTCCGAGCACGCTCATCGCTATCGCCGCCGCCGAGTCGTTCAGTTCACTATGGGCGGAGGTCAGCCCAATCAACGGTCTGTTTTGGAAGCCGTCTTCTCGGTCTTCTTGACCACTGGAGTGGCGTCACCACTGCGCGTCAATATCGAAAGTTTTTTTTTAAATATTCCAGTTTTTCTTCTATAAGCTTACCGAGAGAAACATCACAGTAATTCCCAATAAATCTTGGGATCGGCAAATTAAAATTTTAAAATTAATTTCAAATGCTACCATTGAAAAGGCTACTGAGATAGAGTACTCGTTAACTTAATTTGGTACACTTCATGCTATTGTAATTAATACTTTTTTTCAGGAAAAGAATAATAAACCTAAAAACAAAAACATTTTCCCTCGGCTAGAAAAAAAGATAAAATGGGTATCCGCAATGGCTGGATGGGAGGAATGCCATCAAAATACTGCTTTTACGTATGAAATTTGAGCGCGAAGGGGCCTTTGCAATAACTTGACCTGACTAAGCCGAGCTCTCTCACTTCACGCTTTCCTCTTGATTTGGCTGCAGACTTGCGGCCCTCTGTACTTTAGCATCGTGGTCTATGACATCGACCGCGACTCGACCCCTGCATGCCCCACTAACCTGGGTGTCAGAGGAAGCTATGAGTGCCGTCACTTGATTCAGAGGATCGCTGCTTTCTTCTCGGCAACTGTACAAACATTACACACAATATAAAGTGTTTCACTGGGAAAAAACATGAAAAATAAAGACAAACCCACTTTCCACGACGCACGCGAGGTTGTTAAAAGCACTACCCCTTCCTATTGCGCGGTAGCAGGCAGACACCCCTGCAAAAAGCGGCTCACCTAGTATAAAAATGCAATGTAAGGCTATGGCATGTAAAATTAGCACTTCACTGGGACTTGACGAAGTGAGCTATGAAGCAATCGCTAAGCTACCCCGCAACTGCCGCCTCCGTCTTCTGAAATAATACAACTCTTCCTGAATGACCGGGGAGGCCCCACCCAAGGAGTGGAATCCATGAAAAATTCTGCCCGTTTTCAAACTTTGTAAGCAGCCAACAAGCTACGCTTCTACCAGGCCCATCGCGCGAGTAAGTTGCGTGGCACGATTATGGTCTGGATGATGCACAAACGCATTAAATGATTCCTCGAAAGCCGAATTTACTGTCTCCATAAAATAACCCATTTTGCCAACTCAAGTCCACGATTCATGACGTTATAGCCGCCGTCTAATCACTTGAACAAAGCTGTATTCATATTAGCGCATCTCCACAGCCACTTTCCCCCACATCAAGGGCGCTGTTGACTGTTATTCACCAAGCCGTGCTCGCAGCCTTGTCCAGTCTTGTCCCTGGAGGGAGCCCTATAAGCGGATTGAAAACTACCCAAATGAGCGGCGAACTACTTTTATGGATACTCTTAATTCTCCAAAGTTTTTATCCCGCAGTGCAGAACGGCGTACCTCATGAAACTGTGACAGCCCTCTCTTGTTCAATATAAATGATGCGCATTATGAACCTTCCGCGAGGACTGCACATCACGATTTATGCAGATGATATATGTATCTCGACGCATCACGTTAGAGCTACATCGCCATGCAACGGCTTCGTAGAGCGTTACTGAACACCTCTGTGTATTTAACTTCACGAGTCGTTTGGCTCTCGTCCGAAAAGCGTGTTTCCATGGATTTCACCATGAAAACAAGCATCAGATTCCATCTCACGTTAAAGAAACGGTCGTTACCTTATGTACACTCCCAGCAATTTCTTTGGTACTGACTAGAACAAAAATCTCTCTTAGAAGGGTAGATCAACAAACTTCATGAGTGGATTGCCACAGCACCACAAGTTGTCAGGTTATGGCGGGAACACGATCGGGCTGTAAATGCCCCTCAACGCTTCTGGTTCAAGTAGCCCATGTTGAAAGTATAATACATTATTGTTTACCGGTGCTTTACAAATGATCTCCAACAAGCACAAACTCCTGGAAGTCGCACGGAACAATTGCCTGCGCATATGTCTTGGCCTCGCAAAGGGCTCCTGTACATGGGGACAGTAGCGGAATCAGGATGTGTTCCGCTAGATGTCATTGCCTACCGAAGAACTATACGTACCCAACTCCAGCATGTACTTCAAGGAAGCTATTCACATAAACCAGTGTAAACCTGTTTTCCGCCATGCTATGTAATCCTCTACTATTACACAAAAACAAAAATCAGGGGGGCACATTGTTGACCTGAAGTGCGGTGAGGCGAAAGGCTTAAGCACGGTGTTGCTGCTTGTGTCACTGATGCGTGGTCAAGATGTTAAGCTTCGCCTCTAAGAGTGGAACGCGACGGCGTCTTGCAACGCTGCCAGGGAGTCCACAGAACGCCATCGCCTGTTCGGCCCTACGCCTTGCTCGTCGGTAAATTGGTTTTTGAGGAAAGGAAATGTATCTGTCTCGCATATCTCGGTGGACACCTGAACTTCGCCGTAAGGGAATGGAGGAAGATGGGAGTGAACAAAGACACCGTATTCACTAGACGTGCCTTCGTTTATTTCAAATCATCGCGCTTGCATGGCGGAGTGCTTAGCGTGCTCGTCTCGCACTCCGGAGACCCTGGTTCGAATCCTCAACTCGACCAATTTCCTACTTGGTTTTATTTATTTATCAGGTCATACTGGAAAGGTTAATTAGGCTAATTGGTTAATTAAGTAATGAACTGAACTCAGTCCAACTTACTTGGAGCATCGCTATACCACCCCTTTAAGTGCTTGCACGGTTACCAGCCAAAGTACAATTGGCCCAGTTTGAAAATCGCGCACTGTGACGTCACTACCATTTCGACCAATTGAAAAGCGTGACATTTCTGTCGACAACTCCTGCTTACAGCGATGAGGCATTAAAGGCTTCCGCCTTAAAAATCGCTAGCTCCAGCCTGTCCTGGATCTAGCAGAATTGTTCGCAGAGAATGGGAGGCCAGCCACCGAGGGACAAGCACGGTCATGCGATGAGGCAATGAGTAGTTCAGTACGGACGTAAGTTTTGGCAAAGGACAGTTTCGCAAAGGCGCCCTTTATCACCGAATGGTGCTATAACGCACATTCAGGTTAGATGGGTTGATCAGTAAAGCATGTTGCCGGCCGGGTTCGCTTAGCATCTTGAAACTTGGAAAAACCACCTTGGCGCAAATAAATTCACATACAAAAAGACGAGGAGAGAACGGCAGGGCGCCAATTTTATGTCAGAGAAAGTTGCAAATAAACTTGATACGAAATGGCCGACCTAATATGCCAATTTCGTCAGCGATGTTGACACGAACAAGAGTTAATATTGCCGCGAGTCTTTGTAGCGTTTGTTTGTTATGTTTATTTGTTCATGCTTCAAGGCTGCCGGCACGCCGCTTTATCGCTTCGTTTGTGACGCAAGACGCGCCTAGAATTATCTCGATAGATCGCATACGGACGGAGCCGACTCTAGTTTGTGCCAGAATGTTCTAGTAACTTCTAAAGCTTTACCTCGAAGATTCGCTATCGGCTTTAAAAAGAGCACGGCCGACAGCGGCGGGCATTCTGTTCGACGACCGCCGAGCACGCTTGTTGCTACGCCGGCGCCGAGTGATTCAGTTCTTTGCGGGCGCAAGTCAGCACAAATAAAGAGTTCCGTTTCGAAGACATTCTCACTGTGTTCCTGTCCGCCGGACTTCAGTCACCACTACGTGACATCTGGTGGAGGTGCTGGCCTGCTATGCCCCCCAGGATGGAACCTGGTGCACAGCCAACGCCCGTCGTGCTTCGCCAGCCCCGTGAGCCACCGACTTTTCGTGGAGAACCACACGAAGATGGGGAAGACTGGCTGGACATGTACGATCGTGTAGCAGCGCTGAACGCCTGGGACGACGGCGCTAAGCTTCGTAACGTTTATTTTGCATTGGACGGCTCCGCCAGAACGTGGTTTGAAAACCACGAATCTTCCCTCACGACCTGGGCGACCTTCAAGAAGCAACTGCAGGCTGCGTTCACTAGCGTCGTACGCAAGGAAAGAGCTCAGCTGCTTCTCCAGTCACGCATCCAACACCCGAACGAGTCCGTGACCGCATACGTAGAAGATATGAAACCCCTTTTTCGAAGAGTCGACCCTGAGATGACAGAAGGTAAGAAAGTGGAGCTTCTGATGCGTGGTGCTAAAGAGGCACTTTTTGCCGGTCTCAACCGCAATCCACCGACCACGGTTGCGGAATTCACCACTGAAGCAGCCGCCATTGAGGGAACCTTGGAAGCACGTGCCCGTCATTTTCCTCGACAGCCCCAAGTTACCTCCACCGCCCTCTCGGATGGCACAGCATTCGGAGGCAACCTGCGGGATGTTATCCGCGAAATTGTACGAGAAGAGCTACGTCACCTGCTACCATCTTCTAACCAGCCTCAAATAGTGACCCTTGAGGAAATAGTACGCGAATAAGTGAAGCATGCGCTTGGCACTCAGTCATCTTCGCCTCCAGCTGAAGCTCGAGCCTTAACCTACGCTGCTGCACTACGTAGTCCTCAGCGCCAACGCGAGAGCCGAAGTCTGCCTGTTCGACGTGAACCAGCTGTTCCCGAACGCCGTCCCCCTGCCCCCGCCCGCCCAGCCTACGACCGACGCCCAAGCCCCAGTAAGTGCGACGCCTGGAAGACTTCCAACAACCGCCCTCTGTGCTTCCCTTGCGGCGAAGCCGGTCATGTACTTCGCCACTGCCCGTACAGACGCATCGGCCTGCGTGGTTTCCACATCGACGCCCCACGACCATTCCCCGGTCAACGACCACGGGAAATCGACGACTACCTGCACAGAGGGGAGTACGTGTCGTCGAGGCGTCTTTCCCGCTCGCCGTCTCCGTCCACCGCACGTTTTGCATCACCGGGTCGCAGCTACGCCGCGGATGTCCGAGGAAGGTCCCCTAGCCCGCGTGGGGGAAACTAAACAAAGCAACCTGTGGAGGTCAGGTCACTTGCCGAGGAAACGACGAAGATCCTCCAGCGACCACGCCGTATGAAGACGCCGCACCTACTATGCCGACGAGGCATAAAACAACCTCGACCACGACGCTAATCGCCTTCAAAACTACGCCGCCATCAAGAAAAGCTCCGAAGACACGCCCCACTATTAAAGATCAGGTAGCATGGTCGTGCCGGAGAGGGGATGAGGAAGGTCGGAGACGAGGTTTCAGGGAAAGACAACAAGAAGAAATTTATACAAGTGAATTTACATAATTACAAACAGCAACTGAGAGAACTCTCAGAAAGTCTCGCAAACAAGGAGCAAAGCTACATGACGATGAGCTCAGATGGTCAGGAGCTACTCGGCCGTCCAAGGCGCCGAGTTTTATATCCTTTCATTTCCCTGGGCTCCCTAGATGGGGGCCGGGTCTGTCGGGAAAGGAGGGTCCTGAAAGTTCACTGTGGCACCCACACACACACACTCTCAATAGGGAACACGTCCCCGTCACGTGTTGGGAGAGAAGGATGCCCCCTGCGTCGCGCAGATTCTGGAAGGCTCTCGAACAGCGTTCCTGCGCCCTTCATGTGGTCGCACGTGCTCGGGGTTGGGGAAACGGTCGTTGACCACTTCTCCCTGGAAGACGGTTGCTGCTGTCAACTTGATGTGCCCCTTGGAATGTCCAGTACTGCCGAACGTTGCAGCCAACTTCTTTCTGTACTGCAGAGCTGGCTGGCCAGATGCGGGGTGGATTACTGACGCCGCTTCCGTGGCTAATTCAGGCGATGACCCCGCGTGCCTTTCGTGACTCATCGGCATTCCGCTGCAACCGCGCCGATTTTCTTCTCGCGACGAAGGCGAAACGTAACAGACTGCCCCGCCGGGAGAAGGAGATCCCGATGGACAGGGGACTGCATCCGCTGTCCGGAGGGATGTCGCTCGAGGCTGCTTTTAACTGGAGTCGGTCATCTCTCGTTGCTTCTTGAGCCCAGCGCACCTCGAAGGCTTCCTTCGCACGTTCAGGTTCACAAAGGGCACTGCAACGTGACTTCAAAATGACCTGTTCCCTGCTAGCGTTAGAACTACGCCGAAAACCCAACCGGTCAGTCAGCAAGCACGACACAATCCACACTAAGCAATGCCAGGCTCTTTCCCTCTTATTCAGTCATTTAATCCTTTAATCCCTGGGAGTAGTCCAGCAGCACTCAATGTCCACAAATCCGAACATTACACTGCAAAACCCGTCTCACTTTGAAACAAAAAAGCAAAAACAATGTTCAAAAGCCTATATCAGGAAAAAAAAAACACCAGTAAGCAGCAACTTTGAGGCTGATTCCTGCGCTAGGGACTTCGACTCAAGCCATCGGCGTTACCGTTGAGACTCCCGTTTTTGTAACGCACCTCAAAAGAATATTGTTGCAATACGAGGATCCAGCGCAGGAGGCGGCCATTTTTGGAAGAGGCTATCTGCAGCCATTGGAGAGGGCAATGATCCGTCTCTATGATAAACCTCGAGCCGGCAAGGTAGCACGACAATTTCTGAACGGCCCATAAGAGACACGCGCATTCTTTCTCGGTGGCGCTGTACGCCTGCTCACGGCTGGTCAGCTTACGACTAGCGTACAGGACAGGGTGCTCCTTTTCTCAATTTTCCTTCTGGCACAACACAACGCCCATGCCCGCTCACTAGCATCGCACTGAACCACGAAACCTTTAGAGTAGTCAGGCGATCGTAGCACAGGCTGACTCGTTAGAGCGCTCTTTAGGGTGCTAAAGGCTGTTTCCATTTTTTCGTCCCAGGCGACTGTTTGTGGCTCTGTTTTCCTGAGAGCATCCGTCAAGGGACTCGCGATATCAGAATACTTGGGGATGTACCTCTGATAGTGGCCGGCGACACCCAAGAAAGACCGGATATCAGTCTTTGTGCGCGGCTGCGGGAAGTCTCGTATCGCGGCTACCTTTAGTTCCGAAGGGCGGCGACGGCCCTGGCCAATCACGTGACCGAGGTAGACAACCTCGGCCTGTGCCAACTGGCACTTAGGAGCCTTGACCGTCAAGCTCGCGTCGCGCAGGCGGGTTAAAACTGCCCGCAAGTGTGCCTTATGCTCAGGCCACGATGCGGAAAATATTGCTACATCGTCTAAATACGGCAAAGCGAACTCTTCCTGTCCCCGCAACACTTTGTCCATGAGGCTAGAAAAGCAGTACGGCGCATTCTTTAAACCAAAACTCAAAACTTTAGGACGGAATGTTCCCATTGGTGAAATGAACGCCGCATATCTACTAGCCTGCTCTGTAAGGGGAACCTGCCAGTAACCCCTGACTAGGTCTAGTGTGGAGATAAACTGAGCGTTACTAACTTTCTCGATGCGCTCCTCGATGTTCGGAATCGGTTAAATTTGATCCTTAGTGATGGAATTAAGCTTGCGGTAATCGACGCAAGGACGAGGGTCCTTGCCCGGTACCTCCACTAAAATCAAAGGGGAGGTATAATCACTTTCACAAGCCTCAATAACATCCAGCTCAAGCATTTTCTTTACTTCAGCTTCCATAATATCGCGCTGGCGCGGCGGCACCCGGTACGCCTTGGACCGTACCGGCTCTGCCGAGTTAAGTTCTATGTCATGAGTAAGCACGGAGGTCCTACCTGGCCTATCAGAGAACTGACCTCGAAACTCTTGCAAGAGCTCGTGCAGCTCGGTTTTCCGCTCAGGCGACAGCGGTGCTTTCAATACCAAGTCACTAATTACTTGTTCAGTGCCTTCCCTGTTCGTCACTGAACACAATCCCGGAAGCTCGACCGGAAGCTCTTCGGGAGCGTTTACCATCATACACACTACTGCTTCCCGTTGTCTGTATGGTTTGAGCAGATTACAGTGGTAAACCTGCTGTACTTTACGTTTTCCTGGTAGGTTCACTACGTAGTTAACGTCCGACAGTTTTTGCACAATCCGTGTCGGACCCTCCCACTGCACCTCGAGCCTGTTTTTCAGCGATGTCCGTAAAATCATTACGTCGTCGCCCACCTCAAAACGACGGGCCCTTGCTGTCCGATCATAATAAACTTTGGCCCTCTGCTGGGCTTTTCTCAGTGCTTCACCTGACAACTCCTGTGTCCTTTTTAAACGTTCGAGTAGCCCAAGCACGTACTCCACCACGACTGGGTCGTCGCCCTGGCCTTCCCACGATTCTCGAAGCATGCGTAGCGGAGACCGCAGCGTGCGACCATACACAAGCTCAGCTGGCGAAAACCCCGTAGCCTCATGGGGCGCGGTTCTCAATGCAAACATCGCTGCAGGCAAGCATAGCTCCCAGTCAGTTTTCTTTTCAAAACAGAACGCTCTCAATACCCGCTTCATGACGGAGTGGAGCTTCTCAACGGAGTTCGATTGGGGATGGTACACGGAGCTATGTAAAAGCTTTATTCCACACCTTTTTAGAAAGGCCGTGGTCAAAGCGCTTGTAAACACCGTGCCCTGGTCTGACTGGATTTCCGCAGGAAAACTAACCCGCGCGAATATGGAGAGTAGTGCATTAACAATCTCAACCGAGCTGAGTTCTTTAAGCGGTACGGCCTCGGGGAACTTTGTTGCTGGGCAGATCACAGTCAAAATGTGTTTGTAGCCTGAGGTCGTTACCGGCAGTGGTCCTACTGTGTCAATAACGAGTCGTCTAAAGGGCTCCGTAATGATAGGCACCAACTTCAAAGGCGCTCGCGGTTTGTCCCCAGGTTTGCCCACACGCTGACAGGTGTCACATGTCCTTACGAACAGTTCTGCGTCACGAAAACACCCCGGCCAATAATATTCTTCCAAAAGACGGTCCTTAGTCTTTTTAACTCCTAGGTGCCCGGACCACGAACCTCCATGAGACATGCGCAACAAATCCTGACGATAGCGCTGAGGCACGACGAGCTGATCGAACTCAACTCCCCTGCGGTCGAGATACTTGCGGTACAGGATCCCACTTCTTTCTACAAAACGGACATTTTTCTGGGCGATCCCTTCTCTCACATTGCAGCGGATATTCTCTAGGCTGCGGTCCTTTTTTTGCTCTGCTATCAGATCACAACTGCGGACTTCTAGTAACCTATTAAGTCCCTCTGACGTAGGCGCGATGAGCAGGTCTGCAGGTAGCTCCTCTAATTTTTCGGTGTCCGGCATTCTCTCTGGCACATCCTATGCCTTCAACGTTTCAGGCTCCTTTCTACACAGTGCAGATATGCTCTCAATCTCAGTGTGCTGTATCTCCGACCCTTTTTCACTGTTCGGCAGCGTCGCCTCCGCAACTACCGCCTTTGCAGCTAGCTCCAGAGCTCTCGATCTAGTTAAGGCCTGAACACTAGCCTCACCAAACAAAAGTCCCTTTTCGCGCAAGAGTTGATCGGATCTGTTTTAAAATAGGTACGGGTACTGAGGGGGGAGCATAGATGACACCGCGGCCTCTGTCTCAAGTGCGCCGAAAGGTCCTTCAATACGCACTTTTGCTACGGGCAAACACACGCTGTGTGCTTCTACGGCTTGTTTGATCCACGCGCACTCGCCCGTGAACATATCGGGTTTTACGTACGAGGGGTGAACCACATCCATCGTCGCCGCAGAATCCCGAAGAACTCGGCACTCTTTCCCGTTAACAACGAGGTCTCGTATGTACGGTTCGAGAAGCTTCATGTTCTCGTCGCCACTGCATACTGACAAAAGCACGAGCTTTGTTTTCGCTTCGGGACACTGCGCCGAAAAGTGTCCCGGTTTCTGGCAAGTATAACACGCGCGCGGCTGCCTTGCCTCGAACCTCTTTCTGCGTTCGGCTTCCGCCGTCTCTTTGCGCTCGGACGGACCGTTTTCACTCTGGTCCGCACCACGTTTGCCCTCCTTTATTCTAATGGGCGTGAACTTCGGCCTCTCAAACTTCGAGCCGAATTCACTCTTTTGACCGTCCTTAGCTCCGCGAGCCCGACGAGTCACAAACTCCTCTGCTAGCTCGGCGGCTCTCGTCACCGTACTAACGTCTGGCCTGTCCAAGACCCAGTACCGAACGTTCTCCGGTAACCGTCTATAAAACTGTTCCAGCCCGAAACACTGCAGAACCTTCTCGTGATTACCAAAGGCCTTCTCCTCTTTGAGCGATTCCTGCATGTTTGACATAAGTTTGTAGGCGAAATCCGGATACGACTCATTTTTGTCTTTCTCAGTTTCGCGAAAGTTCCGACGGAACGCTTCCGCTGACAGCCTGTACTTTTTTAGCAGACTCGACTTCACATGATAAAAATCCTCTGCCTCCTCTTTCTTCAGGCGAGCGATTACGTCGGCCGCCTCAGCGGGCAACAAAGTGAGCAAGCGCCGTGGCCATGTTTCCCGAGAAAACCCCTGCTGCTCGCACGTTCGCTCGAAGTGAACAAGGAAAAAACCAATGTCCTCTCCAGTCTTAAACGACCGCATCAAGTCAGTCATTTTGTACAATACCCGCTCTCCTGCACCGTGTGCCTGACCTCCACTACGAGCGCGTTCCATCTCTATTTCGAGACGCTTCATTTCCAAAGCGTGTTAACGCTCCCGTTCCTCTTTCTCTTGTTTTTGTTTACGTTCAAGTTCCTCTTTCTCTTGTTTCTGTTTACGTTCCTCCTGTTCTCTTTGTTCTTTACGTTCCTTTTCCTCAATGGTCTCAAGGCATTCCGCGAGCTCATCATCTTCAGCCTCCAACGCAAGAATAGCCTTCAGCAGCTCTGGTTTTCTGAGTTTGTCTGAGACATCCAGACCCAACTCTCTTGCAAGTTCCAGTAACTTCGGTTTGCGTAACGAATTCAGATCCATGGCCGCTCCGAGTGCTGCTTTCTCTACTGCCCCTATTGTCTTGCCGCCCTAACCCGGCAGCAACGACAATCCCAATTACCAGCTCTGTTTCTGACAAAAGCCTGGCAAAACTTAGTAGAGGAAAGTCCCGCACTCACCAAACCTCGCAGCCAAGAACCCAGCGCAGTCGTTCCGCTGCAGGCAACCAGTCATCACACAGGGCTGTTGCACTGCTCCCGACTCGCCGAACTGCTGCTCAGCAAACCGTTGACCACGTCTCTCCGCTGACGTCCTTTGACTCGATTCCACCGCTGGCAACCAGTTATTAAAGATCAGGTAGCATGGTCGTGCCGGAGAGGGGTTGAGGAAGGTCGGAGACGAGGTTTAAGGGAAAGACAAGAAGAAGAACTTTATACAAGGGAATTTACATAAATACAAACACCAACTGAGAGAACGTCTTAGTAAGAGAGTCTCAAAACAAGGAGCAAAGCTACAAGACGATGAGCTCAGATGGTCAGGAGCTACTCGGCCGTCCAAGGCGCCGAGTTTTATATCCTTCCTTTTCCCTGGGCTCCCTAGATGGGGGCGGGCTTGTCGGGAAAGGAGGGTCCTGAAAGTTCACTGCGGCACCCACACACACACACACACACTCAATAGGGAACACGTCCCCGTCACGTGTTGGGAGAGAAGGATGCCCCCTGCGTCGCGCAGATTCTGGAAGGCTCTCGAACAGCGTTCTTGCGCCTTTCATGTGGTCGCACGTGCTCGGGGTAGGGGAAACGGTCGTTGACCACTTCTCCCTGGAAGACGGTTGCTGCTGTCAACTTGATGTGCCCCTTGGAATGTCTAGTACTGCGGAACGTGGCAGCTAACTTCTTTCTGTATTGCAGAGCTGGCTGGCCAGATGCGGGGTGGATGACTGACGCCGCTTCCGTGGCTAATTCAGGCGTTTACCCCGCATGCCTTTCGTGACTCATCGGCATTCCGCTGCAACCGCGCCGATTTTCCTCTCGCGACGAAGGCGAAACGTAACAGTACGCATAGTTTCCTGGGCGGCAATCACCTCTAGTGGGAGACATCCTGCCTCCGCTACTGTTCCTCATGCAGAGGAACTCTTTGGGAGGCCAAGGCATATTCGCAGGCAGTTGTTCCGTGCTGCAACGAGAGTCTTATTGCTTTATGTAGATAATCTTTGAAGCGCTAATAGACAGTAGCGCAAGGTTCCTTCAACGTAGGCTTTTTCAAGCAGCAGCATTGATCGCCAGTTGCTACCCCACATTGTTCCCGCTATGAGCCTGAACACTTGCGATGCTGCAGTGTTCCTCTCGCTGAGTTTTTTGATCTGAGGTGACCATGACAGATTATAGTCGATTACAACACCCAGGAATCGCCGAGATCGTACATATGGTAGCGATCGTACGCCTAGGAGCAGCGGATATAGGGTCATCGTTTTTCTTGTAAACGCCATTGCAACACTCTTTTCTGGCGAGAGACGAATACCTCTGGAAGCCAGGTACATCGAAATGTGCAATAGCGCTCTCTGAAGACGTTGCTGGGTAATATAGCGCGGATGAGTTATGCGCTATGATCGATAACTGTAACGCTGATATCATTGTATTAACAGAAACTTGGCTAAATAGCAAAATAACGAATAATGAATTGTTTACATGTGAAAAGCTGTATGTTGTTTTCCGGAGTGACCGAACAGGCAGAGTTGGTGGCGGTGTGCTAATTGCTATTAATGAGTGTATTGACTGTTTTCTAGTACCTATTGCTACGAATTTATACCTAATCTGGTGCTGAATAAATCTTAATTTTAAAAAAGTAATCCTAGGTGCATGTTACCGATCCCCCTCGACGGACACATCATTTTGCGATAACCTACACGATTCCTTAAATCAGATTATCACCCGTTTCCCTGCAGCTGAAATCTTGCACTTAGGCGACTTCAATTTTCCGAATATTGTCTGGTCACATAACAATCCTCTTTCTACCCCTTCGTCCGCTGAATCCAACTTGTTTCTTTCCATTTGTTCAGACTTCAGCCTATCACAGATTGTTAGTCTTCCCACACTTGTAACGCAAAACACATCATCACTACTTGACCTTATTCTTACGTCATCAGCGGATAACTTATCCGCGGTTTCACACCTACCTGGGCTGAGCGATCATGATATATTACACTTCACGCTAACTGTGACTCAAACAAAAATTTGCCGACAGAAAAGAAAATTTCGTGATTATAACAAAGCTGATTACACCACCATCAACAGTAAACTCTGCTCATTTTTAGATGTCTTTTTGCCGCTCTGTCAGGATTGTCCCATAGAAACTAAGTGGCGCATGTTCAAAGAAAAAATTTCAGAATTAATCAGCCGACAGAACCGCCTACACCAGCAGTAAAGCACCTTGGTATAACACATAATTAAACCGGTTATCCAATAAAAAAAAGCGTTTATTCTGTTCATCTGAACAGTCTTCAAAACCGACAGCATGGCTAGCGTACAAAAAAGTGGCAAAGTATTATAATACTTCCTTAAGGTCAGCTAAATTTTCATTTTTGAACACTACTCTTCCACAATTATTAAATACTAATCCAAAACGTTTTTGGAATGTTATACGAGGAGGTACTATTAAGGACGGCTTATCACTACTCACAAGTTCCGGGGAATCGGTACCGCCTCACCTTTGTTCCACAGTACTTAACGACACATTCGTTCAGTCATTTTCATCCCCTGTGATTACCAATCAGATGCCAGCTATAAATGCTACCAATTATCACCTCATGGAACCCATAATATTTGAAGCAACTGGAATCAAAGCCATAATAAACAAATTAAAACCCAAATTATTTTGTGGAGTCGAAGAGATCAATGTTAAATTTGTGGAACATACCGTGGAATACTGTTCAATCATACTACAGTGCATTTTTTCTCAGTCGTATAACTCTGGCAGTATACCTCATGATTGCAATACTGGGAAAGTAATCCCCATCCACAAGTCAGGTCCAACACATAATCCGCTCAACTACAGGCCCATTTCTCTTACATCCGTACCTTGTAAAATTATGGAACACATTGTATACACGCATCTAGTTAACTTTCTTGAAGATAACAACTTTTTTTCCAGTGTGCAGCATGGATTCCGTAAAAATTTTTCTTGTGAAACTCAGCTAGTCTCTTTCACTAATGATTTGCATGCCTATCTAGACTGTGGTTTTTCAATTGATTGCATATTCCTCGATTTCTCCAAAGCTTTTGACAAAGTTAACCATACACTACTTGTTCATAAACTAAGCTTCCTAAACATAGACCCTGCAATAATTGACTGGATTAATGCTTTCCTCACATTCCGCGTTCAGTTTGTAACCACTAATGAAGTGAACTCACCCTCGGACCCAGTTCAATCCGGCGTTCCGCAAGGGTCGGTTCTAGGTCCTCTCTTATTCCTGATTTACATAAACGACTCACCTTCTCACGTTTCTTCCAAAATTTGTCTTTTTGCAGACGACTGTGTTTTTTACCGTAAACTAACTGATGCTTCAGATGCTTTATTAATTCAGAATGACCTCAATAATATTGTGGAATGGTGTAATACATGGTGCATGCAATTAAATATTAACAAATGCAAACCAATGAGGGTATCTCGCTCTAACCACATAAGTCCCACTTATATGCTTAATAACGTCTCATTAGAATCGGTGACATCATACCGGTACCTGGGAGTTCTCATTACCAATATTCTATCTTGGAAATCGCATGCCAATTATATCACTTCTAAAGCCAGTAGCGCCCTTGGATATATACGCCGTAATTTCCGCCTTGCAACATCATCATTAAAATTTTTATTGTACACAACTTACATTCGTCCACAACTTGAATAAGCGTCATCTTTCTGGGATCCCGGTCACGTAACACTCATACATTCTCTTGAGGCAATACAAAATCGCTCAGCCCGGTTTATCTTAAACAACTACCAAAGGACCGCTAGTGTTACTAATATGAAAACCTACTTACAACTGCCACTTTTATCGACCCGAAGAAAGCTATCTCGTCTGTCTATTTTTCATAAAATATACCACCATAACACAACCTTGCGCTATCTTTGGGTTCAACCACCGTCATACATTTCAACTCGCCGTGACCACAGCAAAAAGGTACAAATTCCACACTCAAATACGCTTGCATATTTATACTCGTTTATTCCTCGGACAAGCAATGACTGGAATAACCTACTAGCATCACTAACAAGCATATCTGAAATTGAGAACTTTAAATCGGCATTACACAGTTTCTTTTCATAGCTAGTGCTCATATCATCATCATGGCGTTCATAGATGGTGTTCATATTCCCATTACGACTGTTTGTTTATTAGGAACTGCATTCCTTGTTTATTATTTGTTTTCCTTCTCATATTTTTCTGTATTTATTAACACCGTTACCGATTTAGTAATTTACTCTTTGTACCTTTGTTCTTTTTCATTCCTTTTGTATGCTTACTTTCGTTTTTGTACTGGTTGTACAGAGATTGTGTATATTTTTTACTAATAACTTTTTGTTTACAATGTGTATGCCTCTGCATCCGCCCCTCCCCTCTATAATGTACATTTCTACCCTGAGGGTATAATAAATAAATAAAGAAATAAACATGATGTGTTCCAGATGCAGATATTAACAGCATAAATTGTTATGCGGACTCCTCGCGGAAGGTTTCTTCTTATGTGTATAAGGACAATATTGAAGAGGAGAGTGCTGAGCACCGCTCCCTGTGGTACGCCCCTCTCTACTGCGTGAAAGCGTGTTAGACCGTTTGGAGTGGTCATAAAAATTTGCCGTTCTTTTAAATAATGCCCAATCCACTTGTATAGCCTTCCTCCAAGGCCAAGACTGGCAAAGGCTGCGAGAAGTGCATGGTGAAAGACAAAGTCAAAGGCGGCCTTGATTTCTAGGAAAACGGCTGTCGGAATGTACCGAGCATGAAGGTACTCCTCAAGTGATGAGACGAGGGCGATGATACTGTCAATCGCAGACCTGTTTTGACGGAACTCGTTCATTTCTTGGGAAAACTCATTTCGGCTTTCTAGGAACCAAGTTATGCGTTTGCAGATCATGCACTCCATGAGCTTACCTACGCAGATCAGTAGGGCAATGGGCCGGAATGAGGCGTAGCTTGTTGGCTGCATACAGGGTTTCAAAACGGGTACAATTTTCGCCAGCTTCCATTCCGTGGGGCCCTCACCAGCCATCTAGGAAGAATTGTAATACTCCAGGAGTCGAGGACCGGAGGTATTGGGTAGCTTTGCAATGGCGTCATAGGTCACCTCATCATGACCCGGAGACGTGTGTCTGTCTCCGCGATAGCTGTGGATAATTATTCCATTGTGAAAGGCAGGTCTAACGCTGGCACTGCCGCCTTTGGGATGCCTGTTTGACCATCTGCGGAGAGTGTCGATTACCCTGCCCTGCCGACAGTAGCCTGCAGTGTTCTTCTGAGACTTCTTTTATAGATCTTTGTTCGTGAAGAAAGAGTGCAGCGAAGGGGTGGAGTTGTTGAAGTGGCGTGCGCCTACCTCCAACTATCCGCCAAATATTGGTTACTGGTTGGCGCACATCCAGCGTAGAACAAAAGTCATGCCACTTTTGCCGACTGAGTTTATCCATGTAGCGTCGAATATGACGTTGTGCCCGTTGGCATGCACGTAGGTCATCGAGGCGTTTTGTGTGCAGAGCTTTCCTTTCAGCTCGCCTGCGTATTGCGCAATGCCTTTGAAATGTGTCATCTTTTGAAGGTAGGCTATCATTTTTAGCTGTAATTTGTGCACTCGCTCTCAGGCAGTACGCCATTGTCGATGCTAATTGCTCATTGCGACTTGCCGCAGTAGTTCCTCTGCTTACAGCGTCCTTGTATGCATTCCAGTTTGTAGATTTTATAGGGAATTTCTTTGGGTTCCTCTGCGCATGGAAAGCCGATATGAGGATTGGGTAATGGTCGCTTCCGTGTGTCTCCAAATCAGTGCACCAGCCAAAGTTGTGGGCGAATGAACTTGTGACAAATGTCACGTCGATGCTGCTGGTAGTCGTCGGGCCTCGGAGGTAGGCGATGCTGCCTTCATTTAATGGCTGAACTGAATGCTTGGAGAGAAGTTTTGCAAGCTTGGCACCTCGGGCAGATGTATGTGAGCTGACCCAAATTTCATTATGACCATTGAAGTCTCCGCAAATAATATGCGGTGAGGGTGTTCTTGCTATCAAGTTTTCAAGTCTCAAAGCATCAAATGGCGTGCCTGGCTCAAGATATACTCCAATCAGAGTGTACTGTTGCCAGGCAATAACTGTGACTGCGCACACATATTCATTGTCGCTGTGAAGCGGGATATCAACCCATGAGGCCGGGATAACCTTGCGAAAGCCTATCAGCAATCTTCTGACGTTATCTGGTCGTTGTGAATTATGGAAATAGTATCCGTGGAGTCGGAAAGTTTCCTCGACGCGTGATTCACAGATGGCTATGAAGGGGAAGCGGTACGCTCACACGAGCTGTCGGAAATCTGAGTAGCCCGCGAGCGTTCCACTGGAAATTGGTGCATGTACGAAATATGTTGTGGATTGTCAGCTGTGGGGAAGTTCTCGCTGTTGAAGCCATGATTACTGAAGTGTGGTATTACGCCCCTGCGGAGCGTCGGAGACCGACACCAACGGCTCCATTGCAAGGACAGCTTCTACTTCTGGGAGTCCTCCTGACGAGGGGTTTGCGCGGATAAGAGCCTTGATGGCTGCAAACAGCGTCGGAATCAGTAGGCATGTGATATCTTGTTCACAGCTTCCGGTTTACTGTCTGTCGCTGATCTTCTTGTCATGTTGTGGCGCCTTAGGCTCAGAGCGAGCGACGCTGTTTGTCGGGTCTTGTGGAGTGCGTTGCAGCATATTTGATGAAGGAGAAGAACCAACGGACTTCCCACGCTTCTTTTTTACCGCATCTGCGTAGGTCTTGTCAGCTGCTTTGCCCCGCTGTGTTGACTGATTCTCGGAAAGAGCTGCCGTAGTTGTGAAAACCACGTCGGGGTTAGGTGGTGGTTCATGGCGCTAAGGGGGTTTTTCTTGTGTTTGCTCTGCCGTGCGAGCATCTGTGGCTGCTTTCTTTTTATAACACCCTCCGTAGGAAGCAGGGTGTGGGCCACCGCAGTTAGTGCATTTAGGTTGCTCTCTCGAAGTGCATTCATTGTGCGAGTGCGGGCCAGCACATACTGTGCAGTGCACGGGGCCGTTCAATGTCTTGATATGCGGCCATGCCTCTGACATTTATAGCACTGAGTTGCTGCTCCGACGTATTCAGTTACAGGGTGACCACAGAACCCAAGCGTTACTCGTTTTGGTAGGGACGCACCTTTTGCGAATTCCATTATAACTGCGCGACGGCGTACCTCTTTGATCGTTCCACCATTATCAGGAGTGTAGGCGGTTAGCCTCCTTGCTGAAAGGACACCTTGGTTGCGTAGATATTTTTGCAGATCTTCGTCTGTGTAGGTGACAGGTACAGCTTGCATTTTGCCATAGCTTGCCATGTAAGAGTATGGGACTCGGGCCTCTAAAGCCACTCCAGATAGCTTAGTTAGCGTGAGCAGACGGTTGGCGGCGGCCAGCGTCGATATTGTAACCATCAGGCTCCCATCATTGTGAATGCGATGGCTGAGGACCTTTTCTTGAGCCGATGCTACAACCGCCGAAGCCACAATGCAGGGGTTGGCTTTCCATAGGCTTCCTCCTACCTCGGTGGGCCTGAAAACTACAGGAACACCGGTAGCTCTGTTCTTCTTGTACGAGAGAACTGTAAAACGATGCTTGGTCCATGTCTTCTGGATGGTCGATCAGAGGCTCGTTGCTAGCTTGGTCGTCGCGCAGTCTCTTGTTTGCCGGGCCCTGGTCTGTAGCCGCAACTACAGGGGCCGCTGGACCCGCCGCTGCTGCTGCAGCCATCAGCGCAGCATAGAGTTCAGCTGAAGGTTATGTTCCGTGTCGGCGTGGATACGGCGCACAGCGCCGAGGAGGTCGCTTGACGTGCTTTTGCGGGCGGCCAGGGACCCCCAGGTCGTCGCACGTCGAGGACACCCGCTGAAGTGACAAAATAAAGCAGAAAATTACGGACCGGTGTGAGACAGCCGGCCCACTAATCATCGTCTTCTTCTTCCTCCCTCTCTTCCTTCCCTCTTCTTCGTTAGTGTGAATAACCTCAATGCCAAATGTTCAGGATATTTTTTCCCTTCGCATCTTTGCGCATCAGGTCAAAATCACACATTAAAGAAGATTACACTTCTCCGTCGCCGCATATGGTGTAGGAAATTGCCCCCTCAAAAAAGTTTGTGCGAACTGCTTCTCGTAGAGTGAATAAATTTGACCGTGCTTTTCTTTCTTACGATTGACTGAATTTTAATATGAGATTTTTTCTATTACCTGTGAAATTTTAGGCAGCCTATTCCGCGGAAAAGAGAAGAATAGCTGGATCGCTGAAAGAGTGCAAGAAAGCAGAATGGGTCAGCGAAGAAACAGCTGTTAATCATAACTTAGTTAAAATAAAGAAGAATTGAATATGGCAAGGCACGTGATGCCATTGCCAGACAGCCGAACGTCATTGAGGGTAACGGAGTAAAGGATAACGGATAGCAGGCAGGCAAAGCAAGGGCAGGGGCTGAAAGCCAGGTGACCAGAGGAGTTGGGAAGTTTGTGGGGATCAAGTGGCCGCAGCTTGCACAAGACGAGATTAATTGAAGGACAGTGCAGGCCATTTTACTGCACTGGTTGTAGTAAGGATAATGATGATGATACTAACTTACCGGTGCCTGCGTTAGACACGTGTTGAAAGCAAGCCAGAAGAACCTGCGACGCGCTGTGACTGTGGTAAAGGACGAAGAAGAAGTCGCCGAGGTATGTGCCATCTTTTGTAACGCCAACAACAACGTATCTGCGATTGTAGACGGATTTTTTTGGAGCGGATTGTCTGCAGCCAGCCTTACGAGCCTTCAGTGCTCAGTGTTTAGCGACTGACCCGCCAGATACGTCGTCAGCCGCTTTTCTAACGCACCGTCGCCCGACAGCCGCCACTCGACTCGATGTTCGTGAGTCGGGACGCAGTCACCGTAGCTTCCACTACCACCGATTGAAGGGCAGCAAGGGCAGGTAAAGTGACTGGGCATTTAAGTACCCTTCAGAGGAGGCCTTATCTTTTTATCGTAATTAGACATAGTGCTGACGCTAACAAAAAAGGGCTAAAGAGCAGGCCGTGTACGTCGTGTCGTGCTTGTCTTCAGACCTTATATGCTATAACGCTGGTGTCATGTCTTGTTTCGTTCAAAGCAACGAACTAGCACAGGTATCTGCACTCTCTCTTCGTCATCAAGTATAGGGATCTTGAGAAACAGGGGCGGAAAGTAACCAACCGAGCTTACAGTGATGTCATAAGAGAAATCATTCCTGCCCTACCAGAAATCGAGAAACATTTTGTGTGCATGAGAAACGGTCCCTGCGCTCTCTAACAGTATTCAGATGGCATACCTCTCGATTCTGTTTATGCAGCGAGTGAATAAGGTCAGAACGTCATAGGGCGTTCCGTTTACTTGTGTCGACACCAGCATTTTTGCCTTCGCAGTATCGATTAAACCAGTTGAAACACACTGTATATGCAAATTTGATGTTTGGCGGGGATTTTTGCCCCATCCGAAGCGCTTTACAGCCGCACCTAAATTCATACTTTGTAGTGTCTGTTATGTAACAGAAACGACATAGCAGTACCTAGCGCACATATGATATGACTTAGAGAAAAGTTGCGAATATAATACCAGGTTGCCGGCGAGATTGACCTCGCAGCTGTTACGGTGAATGTTATTCCAGCGGTGTCATAGACAGCTTTGGATATTTTGCTACAACTTGTGCAGGAACCCGTGCATGCTCCTCTAAAGTCTTGTTAATTTGAGGCTCCAAGTTTATGCTCAAGATACGGCTCTCATTTTCATTGGAGACAGAACGGATGAATTGCAACTAAAATCTAGGAGGAACTATCTAAAGTATCAGACTAAATTTATTGGAATGAGCTTACCCTGAACACCGAAAAAAACAAGTTTACCCTCGCTGATTCCGTGAAAATACAGACTATGATCATGAAATTTTATGACCAGTTAGAAATGCATTTAGTTCGCGTCTGTCATATGTTTCATACTTTAATTACCTGGGGTTATGGCTGAAATAGACATAAACTGGAAAAAACAAACATCACATATCTGTTAAAAACGGTCGTACGCTGTTTACTTCTTAGGACAGGCGCGTGATTTTTTCGGTCCCATATTCAGCGTATTTTGTGCTTTCATGCAGTTAGAATAACTATATTGCATCAAAACTCTCCGTAGTACATATGAGACGTATTTAGATCCATTCATCGTCGTGCTAAAACTACCGGGTAAGATTATTACGCTCTCAAAATCCATCGATACAGAGAGTATTTATTGAAATTGAATCGATGGCTACCTTTAAATTCTGTGCCCAGAATCAAAACTACAAGCAATAGTAAACAGCAATGTATTTATAATGCCACTATGCCCACCAACATCATCAAGATTCCCACCAGAAAGAGGTACGTGGGCCTGAACCAGCAGAATTTTAATCTCCCACTATGCCAAAACACCTGCAGTAGAAACCACTCACATATAATGACGCCCTTATTTGGAATGGTACTCGAATGACCTAAAAGTAAAAGTAACGTTGCGCTAGCTTTAATAACTTTCTGCTTGACCACCGAGTCTTTCCTACGTTGTGGCTTCCACCTGTACCGTAATATACTCGAACAAATAGTAGCATTTTGGGCATAATTCGATTTCTGTGCACGTTTTGGGCAGTGGATGCATATTACAGCGCAAACATTTTTCAGCAGTAGCTGAGCTTCCGCGCGCCTTTCTGTTCCTTGCTACATGGCCCTCTACAGTGACAAATGCCGTGGCCTCAATTTCTGCATCACTGCTCGTGATGCCTTCATCAGACCGTCGGCACTCTGCAAACACGATGAAAGTGGTTGTGCAGAGAGGCGACCGGATACGTTGAATATTACGCAACGTCACGGACAAGTGGGCTAGAAAGTCTAAATTCGCAGTTCATCAACATCCGGCACAGAGCTTAGATGTTTGTCACACTCATAATGAGGAAGCGTTGTCAGATGTCATGCACCTCTGAACAGCCGGGAAAAATGGGACAAAAAATAAAAGCGAACGTTTTGTGCATCCTGTTAGTGAGAATTATAAACTTCTCTTTGACGCTAGTTTTCCCCAGTAGAAGAACTTCTTGCTGGGCGAGTTGGTGCATAGCTTTCTTGGGATGGCGTTGCGCACACGAACAAACGTACACAGGAAGAGGCAGAAGACAGAAAGAGCGCAAAACCAGTCTTGGCATATCGCTCAAGTGGACTACAAATATGCGTGAAATTATGCATTACACTCCAATGAGAAAACTGTGCGCACTGTTTAATCGTCATAAATTGTGAGAACTAATGAGGTATAAGCTGTGCGGTCTCCAGTGCACTGCATAAAAGCTTTGCCAAATAATCCGCGCAGTGATGCATTGATGTAACGAAAAGCGGACGTTAATGAACGCCAGTTGGTATAAATTAATCCGGAACCCTTTGCTACGGCTTGTCACATAGAGAATGTTCACCTTCAGGATGTTAAACCCCACATGCCATACTACGCCTTACTTTGCCAAATCAGGCATGCATGTGATGGTATTTTGAAGGAATTTCAATTGTCGATTTAACTATGTTTAATTCCATCTTCTTCCCCCACAAGTTATGTTTTGGGATGAAGACAGATAGCTAAGACCCCTGCCAAACATCGCACTAACAGATGGTCACGGCAAAACGTTACAGAAAGATGTGTGACACACACCATACCTGCGGCAGGATCGAAAGGGACTTCCCGATACTATGGAGAAAAAGTTACGGAATGATGTCCCAGCTTCAGCGACACCCGAATATGAAGACGCACAGTTAATATGACATCTGGAGTGACACAGCAGGTTATCCGGGGAAAAAATTAGAGCTAGTTTTTTTTTTTTCATGAATACAGGAATGACACGACTGGCTGTCGTCATGCGTAGTTTGCTCTAAATGTGTGCATATTTTCGGAAGGCAACTAAGCTTTTCTGAAAAGTGTAAAACAAATATGTATAAATCCCAGCCAAGAAAGAGGCGCTATATCCAATTCTTAGAACGGTGGGAGTTTTCTGCGTAGAACGCAGTATGCCGCACTGAAAAAGAAGTGCCGCTGCACTTGCCGTCGTCACCTGCACGCGGGCCTCTGAATGAATACAGAATAGGTTGTATGACTAGGTTCCAAGACTCTCCTTTGTGTACAACATCACAATGCAGAGCTCAAATTGTGGCCAAAGGATTTCCGCGAAGTAATAGAACTTCTGGTTACATGAATTGAGGCGAGCGCAAAAAATAAATGTCAAAGGATTTGTGTACGCTATGAGTCTGAACGCTCTTTTCCTTTGTCCTGCGGTCAGGCTTTCACAGAAACAATAGAACGCATAGATGCAGAGGTGCACCGGGTAATTTGCCTGTGAAGGAAGTAGAATGTCCTGTATTTCCTCGGAATTCTGTTAGCGGAAACAAGGGTTCCACCACAGACAGCCACCTAGGAACATTATCGCAGATTTTCCGCGTGTGAACAAAGAAATTACAGCTTTTTCGAAAATTGTGCTGCATGCCTGCCTCATATCCGGTTTGCAAAGCTCAATCTCAGGCGCCAAAATCCGTAGATCTATACCGATCAGCGGTTTGAAGTAAAACATGATACAGTGAAGAAGGCACGACCAACGGGGACAAAGAAGACACAGAAACAACAGGATAAGTGCCAGTTTTGGAGCTGGGGTTGTCGTTTGTGAGTCCTCTTTGTCCCAATTGGCCGCGCCGTCTTCGTTCTATCTTTCACCATTCACCAACTAGCCCAAAGAACAGCATAAATTGGCCAAATACGACTCACTCCTCATTAGCTTCATGCGAATCTCTCATTCGAGGAAAGTTCCGTGCCCACAACTCACTGCGTCACCAGATTTTCAACTTGGACATCTTCAAACTTGAGGAGTTCAACAACTACTAATAACACACGTCTTATACGCGGGCACATACAGGAGCCGTCCTCTAGAAGGATTGCTATTTCTATTTCTGGAGGCCATCTCGATCCTTCATTTCAGCTCAGTTCAGCGGTTGTTAAGAACTGCGAGGCGATTTAATGTTACCGCGAGAAGCACCACGGTCATTATTCCAACGCGTGAACTCCGAACTCAAGAGCACCAGGCATATTTGACGCGCCTTAAGAGTTCAGAGATACGTGTCAACGTTTGTATGTGTAGGGGGCGGTATCACATGTAACTGTATTAACATCTTTTCTTCTTTCAATACTTTGAAAGAGGAACTGTCTGTTGATGACCGGCCCCATAGGCATTCTGAACGTGCGTCACACACGGCGACAGGTCTTAAAATGACGGCTCCGGGAACATCAAAGGACGACACCGAAGACGAGCCGGTGCCTAGAGGGGGTCACGGAGGTCCGCATCGAAGTAGTAGCCGACCCAGCCTTCCCGAAGGGACTGCACCCGTCGCTGTGGAGCACGCCTCTGCTCCTTCGAACAACCGCCAGAAGTGAGTTTTTAACACCATAGAAGCAATCTTTAGCAGCGCATTATGAAAAAGAATGATGTGTTCGTTAATAAAAACAAATATATACTTGATTCTGCATAGCGTCAATATATAGTGCGAAAGCACTGTTCCGATGGGTAAACCTCGAGTAAGATCTAGGGATATTTCGAGGTTTGAACAAGTGAAAGAAATAAATAAATCAAATGAATATCCGTGACAGGTATTCGAACCTACGGCTGCGCGAGCATATCAGCTTTGCTGGCCGCTGCGCGAGAGCGCTAGTCTATCGCCGTAGCCGAACATGCCTTGTGTTAAACTGCAACACACTATCGCGGTGTGCATTGCACATTATCGTCTTCATTAGTTAATACTACTATCATACAAATATTCGTGCATTGAGCTATGTGGCTGTAGTGACAGAGAGATGTGTGCTGCATGTGTTGGCGTTGACAGCGCTGTGGTAGAAACTGGGCACTAGAGCAATAAGCGTTGGCGTTGTCAATATTGCTGCAGAAACGCGGCACCGGAGCATAGGTCGCCGGCCTACATTGGGCAACTTGTCATTGATTGTGGAAAAGTTAAAGACGTGCATCACTGGTTCCCTGAGTCAGTGGTGAGCGTAATCTCACTTTCAGTCACGCCGAGGTGATGGTCACCTGCTAAAAACTGTGCTTTCGCGCAATATTTCGTGCGCATCAATGCTACCGCCAGCTAATTTTTCACTATTTGAATAACGTTTCTTTTAATGTATGACGATGTTTTTACACCGACGTGAAACAAGTGGCGAAAAAAGGCAAAGGCTTATGGAATATAAGTATCAAGTTAACCAGCATGCTAGTACTTAATCAAAGGGACAGAACGCACCACATATATCTAACAGAGAGTGCTTTATTGTGGTGTGTCGTTTCTAGCGCCGTGGCTTGGTAATTTCAAACCAAATAGCTCGGAAATGATCTTCACGAGATACAAAAATCATAACTACACTCCTGCACTGCGGCTACCGCTGTCACAAGCGTAGCGGCTTGCACCATCGCCCGCCAATATTTCTACTTTCTGTAGGCATATTTATGGCAAAGTGTTTTTTATCTACGTCACACGTTCCTTGATATTCCTTAGAAAAATTGCACAAGAAATCTGCGTAGTGCATTCCCCAAGAATGGTTTGCTCTTATGAAATATCAGCGGGAGGAAGAAAAGTTTAAAAAACGATCAATGCTATTGATGCGGCAGAGGTCCTGTTAGCATCAGTATTTTCCCAGAACGAAGCAGCCAGTGCCGTATCGATTTCAGTCCGAGAGAACGAGTGGCGTGATCTAGTCGGTCAATCACTGTGTGGCAGTTCATATCCTTCTCTACTCTCCCGATCTAATGCAGCAATCCCAG
Source organism: Amblyomma mixtum (assembly GCF_055824585.1). NCBI lineage: Eukaryota > Metazoa > Arthropoda > Arachnida > Ixodida > Ixodidae > Amblyomma > Amblyomma mixtum. Next base: position 119,125,617 of record NC_143018.1, read on the forward strand.
TGTAAGATTCAGTATTTCCTCTCCTCTCTCCCAGATCCCTGAGTGTGACTGGCCAGCGGAGGTTGCCCTCTCGCCACCCGTTAACTGGCTCTAGCCTGTCTTGCTCTCCACTCTACTACTTTTCGTCTTCTCTCATACTTTCTCTTGAAAGTGGAAAGGGAGATTTCTCTCTTAGCGGTGCTTCACATGCAGACGCTGGACGATGTTTGCCATAATGGCTGCAATAATTCTAACACATACAGCATTCGGACATGTAAACGCGTGGCGTTGGCAAAGTCGTCGCGTGTCGTGACCCAAAACTGCCCAGTGATACTACATTGCAGGTTGTCGGAAACTGCAAGGGGCACCTGAACCTGGTTGTATGCGCTCTTGAGAGTGTGCCACTTACGTGGGCACATGATTTAGGCGGAGCTGTGGGTTCATGCACCTGGGGATAGTAGCTGCGTCGGCACATGCAATACTGCTGCGTCCTCTTCCTTCAATAGACGAGTGCGAAAACTGTGGCGGTTCTCTTCAAACTGATTCGGCACCTATCCCATCTCTCGACTGCTGACCAACTGTGCTATCATCCGCAACAAGCGTTATCAGTCACAGTGACTCCTCTGGCTCATATATGAGGAGGTTCTCTGTAGTGTGCTAGCAATAGATGCCTCGCAACCGAAAAAGCTGTCATGCCGGCGGGTGAGGCCGCCACCTGCCAATTGCCTCTTGCCACTGTTGGCAGGTGAAGTCGCTAGCACTAAGTGGGCCAGTGGTGAAAGAGCCGTTATCTGTCCTGGTGAAGCCTCTACCTGACAGCTGCCATGGTTGGCAGATCGCAAACTGGAGAGAGCGAATACAAGGCAGGGTGACAGGCGACGAGCTGCGGGTGGCGAATCGGGCAGAGGGAAACCGTTCCTTCTTTTTCGTGCGCTACAATAGCTCTGTTACGAGCAAAAAAGGGTTCTTTTGTCCTGGTTAAACTGGGCGGTGCCCTGGAAAACTGGTTTCGCAGCAGCTGCAGCCAATCACAAAGGCAGGAAACGCTGTGTGCTATCCGCCGCTTACATTGTCTTTAAAACCCTGATAAGAAAGCTATCCTAGCGGTTCACACATAATAACGCGACTGCGTTAAAGGCCCCGTTGTCCAGAAAATCCGGTGTTGGCGTTGTTGGCGTCGATCGCGAGCATGACTCTGGCAGGTGGCAAACGTAGGTCGCGTGACCTTGCACCGTCATCAGAGCATCGCCACCGGATAGTGAGCAAACTGCCCACTGTGTCAAGCGGCAGTTAAATTAATGAATGCTTGCTCGGGAAGAGCAACCTGGGTCTCACAAGGCCCACCGCTGGGAGCACTTGACATTGGAGGGCAGTGGCGCATCATTCGCTTAAGTGCTGCACCACTGCGCCAGGAGGGGTCGGAGGACTGCCAAGGATCTATGAATGGTTGGTTGGTTTGTGGGGTTTCACGTCCCAAAGCGACTGAGGCTATGAGAGACGCCGTAGTGGAAGGCTCCGGAAATTTCGACCACCTGGGGTTCTTTAACGTGCACTGACATCGCACAGTACACGGGCCTCTAGAATTTCTCCTCCAAAGAAATTCAACCGCCGCGGGAGGGTTCAAACCCGCATCTTTCGGGTCAGCAGCCGAGCACCATAACCACTGAGCCACCGCGGCGGCGATCTAGGAATGTATATTAAAGAATTAGCTTCGGCATATATGAGAATTAACCCACTAATCGCACTGCAACAACAAGGCCGAGCTCATCAGTGTCCCCTGCAATTCTTTGCGCTAGATTACCTACGTCTCATTTAGTTTAAATTAACGAAGTAAATCAGGGCTTAATTTTTCTGTCGGGCGCATTATACAGAGTGTTTCACGTAACTTGAACCAACGATTTTAAAAAAGTGGTAAACCGGAGCCCGCTGAAACCAACAATACATTGCTTGCTATCATATAGTGCTCCTCAAAATATTTTTATTGCACTTAAGTAGTTAATTAACTAAGAAGAATGATGCACATTTTCACATATTCATTTTAGTGCCAAGACCGTTACGTTATGTTGTAGAGCAGGTTTATAAAGAACCGATCCAGTTTATAGTAGCATCGTATCTCCTACGGGTTCCGTTTTCCGGCATTTAAGGAAAGCCCGCGAAACAGGAAAAAATACTCCGTGACTGCGCTCGTGCGGTACAAAATTGCAGCGCTCTCAACGGCGTCCCGAGCAAACGGAGCGTGCCTGCTGGCCGTGGCGAAGTGAACGGCCGCCGCTCTTAGCAACGGCTTGACAGTGCGTCAGCACTTCCCGCAGCGGCGCGGCGGCCGTTCACATCGCCACGGTCAGCGGGCACGCTCCGTTTGCTCGGGACGCCGTTGAGAGCGCTGCAATTTTGTAGCGCACGAGCGCAGTCACGGTGTATTTTTTCTTATTTCGCGGGCTTTCTTTAAATGCCGGAAAAAAGGAACCCGTAGGAGATACGATGCTGCAATAAACTGGATCGTTTGTTTATAAATCTGCTCTACAACCTAACGTCACGGTCTTGGCACTAAAATGAATATTTGAAATTGTGGATAACTCTTCTTAGTTAATTCACTAATTATGCGCAATAAAATATTCTTAGGAGCACCACATGATGCCGAACAATGTATCGTTGATTTCAGCGTGCTGCGGTTTACCACTTTTTTTAAATACTTGGTTCTAGTTACGTGAAACACCGTGTATGTGAATAGGAAGCTGAGAAAGCATTTTCACATTGAAAGTCTTCAAATCCAGATTTGGCTGAAAGTGAAGTTCCAAACGACGCACGGTAGAAATCCAGGATGGAACACATGGATACAGACTGGTGCCCTTTATTTCGGAGCTTTCATTCCTTGTGGTCTTTAAGTCCCGTTGCTTGACCGTGTAAAATGGAACACCCACTAAGCTGTGTTCAGCACGATTTTATTGCAAACGCTTCATTATCCTTGCGGCCAGCATTTGTCACGCTACAAAACGGAGGAGGTAAAACACCGCTTGTCTGGTCTTCTGGAGCACTTCACAAACAAGGTGCAGGGCTATAATAAGGGAGCAATTAATAATTGACGTCCACCCAAGCGCAGCCTTGCGGCTACTAAGGAAAGCTCTACAGCTTTCTCAGAAACTTAGCGATTAAAGAAAAATTCGTTCTGATCCGGGGTCCAATGACGCGATCCTATGATTAAAGACGAGTAGACTTAGGACGGCGTCTTCATATATCCTGGGTGGTATTGAATTACTCTCACGTGTCTCTAAACAATCGCCCTTGTCAAAGTAGCCGAAGCCTGTGCAAATGCTGGTGCATTTAAAGCTTTCGGTCATGTGCTCTTAGCTGAGCGCGTTTTGTACTCATTCGTGGACTGGAAAATCTCGGTACTTTCTTGAAGACACTTCAGAAATTTTAGTGTAGACCTAATTTTATTTTGTCCTGCATATGAAACTGTAATGTACCCTTATGGTTAATGACTTCTGTTTCCGGTTGTAGTGCTTTCCTTCTTTTGAATTAAAAAAAAATACCAGGCGATTAAGATACTGCATTGCTACACCGCAGCCATTCTGTGCTATTTGTGCTAATGAATGAAGAAGCTCAGTTATTTCTACGTTCACTCATGCATAGCCTGGGGCCTTTTGTGGAAATGGCATTCGAACTTCCTCGTGTCGCATTCGCTGTCCGCTATACGGGCATTTCGTTCTGCTTTGCCTGTTCGCGCGGCTGGACAGTCGCGGTCCCGGCGGCTGTTTTTCACGTCACGACTCGTACGGCGCCATCTTGACGTGGGCACTGCGATGCCACACTGGCAGAGTACAAAGCTGCCTCTTGGTGCCGGCGGCGCTGAGCTTGTACGCGGGCAGAGCATTTCACTGCAACTACAGATAGACTCGCGTCTGCGTGCACTCCGTGCAACTTTCAGAACTGAACTAATGACGCAGAGGCTAGTGTCGCCTTTTTGATGACGTCACAAATTCTGAAAATAAATCAGTTATCAGAGAGACTTCTTAACTCTTAGGTCGTGATGTCATGATTCTGAGAAGGGTTTATGAGCCATGTCATATGAGAGCAGCCATGTGTCCTGGTTTAACGTTTTAAATTGCAGCTGCTGATGTCTCGTTTGCCAGTTGAGCGTCGATATTTTGACCAAGTCAACTGACGACTCGCCTGTCACGTGATTTATACAATGATTATGATTGGCTCTCATAATTGTTTTTCATGTGCGGCTAGTATTTTCTGGGGGGTTGCTGTTATTTTAATGGCGACTGCATCGTCGTCAGTGTGCTCTTTGACAGTGGTCACTTTTACAACTGCGGTATTATTCTTCTGATTGGTTTGGTTTATGGTGTTATGGGTAGTGAACAGCTCCGGAAATTTCGACCACATCGATTCTTTAACCCCAGGTGGTCTTTAACCCCAGGTGGTCGAAATTTCCGGAGCCCTTCACTACGCTGTCTATCACAGCATGGGTCGCTTTGGGACGTCAAACCACATAAACCAAACCTATCATAATAACACCGCAGTTGTCACACTGACCACTGTCAATGAGCACACTGACGACGATGCAGTCACCATTGAAACGAGAGCATCCCACCAGAGGCACTGGCGACACATAACAAGGCCTTAAAGAACTCATTCCGCTTGCCTTCGTATTATAATATTTGTTTTTGCTGCGCTAGGAAACCTCAACATCAATCACCAACATTGAACCCAACGAAGCCGCAGAAAGAAAAGCTCGAGTTAACAACGAATGAAATTTGAAATTTCATCTAAACTGGTTTTCTTTACGCCGCCTCGCTGCATGGAGACAAAATAGTCTCAAAATATATGTGACGCAATGAGAGAATTTCAAAAATCTCAACAGGTTACCCAGCCAGATGTCCGCACCCTAACAATGCCACGTCGCAAACACACCGAAAAAACACGATGTTCTACACTGACTCACGTCAATACGGGATAATAAGCACCCCATGTCATGCTCTGTGTCTCAGATCAGAGCTGTCACCAATCAATCGCTGATGCGTTTCGGGCTCTTCTCCTTGCTTTGTGACCCACTTCCTTGACTGCTGTGTCACTGGATATGGACCTTTTGTAGAGTGGCTTGTCGTTACGTGGTTACGTTACTCCGGTTTTTGGCCGGTTCAAGAAAAGCTGTATTGCTTACATGTTGCCAGCAGAACATCCGTCGTCCTAGAGTTTACCTCGGTATATTATCACTAAATATTTCGAATGCTGGGTTGTCGAAGCTCTCTGCCTTTTAATCAGAGTCGGATGAAACAGCATCGAAGGAGCTAACTGTGCGTCCCCCACCGCAGGGTGTCTCGAAAACACATCGATGGTGCTTCTAAAGCAAGCCGCGCCATCCCTCGTGTTTCTCCGCCCAAAGGGTCGCCGACAGCGCAGACGACTCCCGGCTCTGACACCAAGCGCAGCTCTGGGAAGCAGCAGCCCAATTCAGACACCGTACGAAGCAAGGTATCTACAGGGTGGTATATGGCTTTCATACTGGTGAACAGCGCAAAAAAGGCGGGACAACAACAAGACAAGCGCTGACTATCAACTGGGTTTATTGAAGGACGGAAGGGTATATATACAAAAACATAACACAAAGAAGTAAGAAGATAGTGTGAAAAGGGCCGTGAAAATCAAAACTTATGTCATATGTGAAGTGATGTAAGCCAATTCCTTGTTGCTAAGTGCCACGTCTTGTTGTTGTCCCGCCTTTTTTGCGCTGTTCACCAGTATGAATGCATACCAACTCGCCCAGATCTCAGCCTTACTAAATGTGGTATATGGCGACACTCGTTTTTGGTCGCCGTCTGGTTCGGGATACGTGAGAGCAGCGGTAACCTAGCGCTCAAGTTATTGCTACGGGAAGACTGCGCCATCCCTGCGCTCAATTTTTTTTATTTGCTCTGTTTCTTATTTCCAGCGCCAAGGCGCGTTCAGTGAGGTGTAGGCTGAGGTAGTAGTACAGGTTTGGCTTCGGTGAGGCGATGGGTTGCTGTGTGCCTGTCACTGATGGAATTTGTAGTGCATTCTAGAGGCTGGACATGACAACCTAATCTATCTACATTAGGAAGAGTGGAAAAAAACTTCTGAAACAAACTTATTACCGGCAGCTGTATCAGCTTCCGGAAAAAGCCGCAAATACGCAGTATTCTCAACAATCTGCTTAGGTCCTCAAAAGTCTACGAACCGCTTTTGCGCACCAAGTCAACAACCCAAAGTTTTGTGATGAAGGATTTTATCTCAATACGTTACGAGGTTTCAATGCATTAGCGCCAAAATTAATTGGTAATACTAGCGTGATATGAGTTCGACACACGTGCGGACAACCAGACACGAGAATGCAGAGCAGGGCACTGTACTCACGTCTTTGCTACTCTGGTGACCCGGATCCGAAATGCTTCATTTCTTCTTGCCAGCCACTGCTCAAAACTGTGCCCTCGTGGCCACTTTTGTTATGCTAGTGTGCGAGGTTCCAATATATAAAACAATAAACACACTTTGGCCACATCTCCAAACGTGAGTTCATATTTTGAGCGTCAGACAGCCGCAGATGACAACACAGAACAATGTAGGAAAACAACACTAGAAAAAAATCTTTACTGTTAGCCTTATGCGCTACCGTTGCTTCCTGGACGTTTTATTGTATTTTGCGATTCACGTATGATCTCGGTCCGTGTGCGTTACTCGCCCGTTTGTTACACGTCCTCACTGCTCTCCTTGCACCATTCCCATTTGAATTCCTGGCTTGCAGACACCGCGGAAACTCCGCATCCTCCAAGTGCTACAGGACAAGTCTGCTTCAATAACAGCCAGTAATCTTGAAATGAAAAAAGTATTGAAGAAGTCCGTCAAGGTCAGGAAAAAATCGAATCAGTTCTCGGGAACATGGGCAGCAGGCTTGCGGACGTTGAGCGCAAGGTGGAAGCCACAGACAGTCTTAAAGAAAATACGGAACACACTATCAAGGATCTTAGGAAACAAAACGAGCTTTTGCAATCGCGTATGAACGAACTCCAGGACAGAAGCCGGCGAGACAACTTGTTATTTCACGGAATTCCTGATGAAAACGAAACATGGGCACAGACCGAAGAGAAGGTGCTAAACTTGCTCGGTAACCAGATAACTTCAACTGACATTGAGCGCGCGCATAGAATAGGACAACACCACCCCTCCTGTAATCGCCCCGTTATAGTGAAATTCGCCAGCCACAAGTCAAAGGAAAAAGTTGTGCAGTTAAAAGCTAAACTAAAAGAAAATGAAATCAGCATAACTGAGGATTTTTCACCAGCGACTCGTGAAACTAGAAAGAGGCTGATCGAATATGCTAAATCCCTACGAAACTTGCAATTTTTCAAGCTTAAGTACAATAAGCTAGTCATCGATAACAAGTGCTTTACGTACAATCCTATTACAGATGTTATATCTGAGTTACCCTACACTAGCCCAAAACGTTCTGTCACCCGTAACCCGCTTCCTAGTCCTGCATCCCCGCCTGCCTCTTCAGAGGAACAAAATGCGTTATCATCTGAATAGCGGTTTCAGAGGGGCAGTGGCTGCCACCTTCCCCCAACACACGTGTCCGTCTTGTATACCAACATAAGAAGCGCAATCAGGAAAAGCACTTAACTTTCATCTCTTGTCGATTCATGCTCTGCTGATATCTTAGTACTAACCGAAACATGGCTTCATGGGCACATTCGCGGCAACGAAATCCTTGACTCACCTAACAAATTTCAATTTTATCGTTGTGATAGGAATGCAAGGCAAGGCGGTGGCGTCCTTATAGCCACTAACAAAAATTTCGAATCTTTCGCCCTTAATGTCACGACCGGATTAGAGATAATATGGGTACATCTGAAACTAACGCACCGTCAATTCCGTCAATTCATTATAGCGGCTTGTTATCGCGCACCAAACGCATCGTCGACGTTTGTCTCTGAGCTTCATGACAGTATCAACATCGTAACTACACGATTTCCGACAACACCTATGTTTTTACTGGGCGATTTTAATCTTCCTGGAATTGATTGGTCAGTGAATACTGCTTCTATTAATTCAACTTCCTCTACTTCCAAGGAATTTACAGATTTTTGTTCGTGCTTTAACCTCACGCAAATAGTTACACAACCTACCCAAATAACGTACACCACTGCTAATATATTAGATTTAGTCCTGTGCTCGAGCCCTGAATTATGTTCAGAAATAATGTACCTGCCAGGGCTGAGTGACCATCTTGCATTGAATTTTACTATTAACATAACCAACCAAACAAAAGAGAGTAAAGACAACTAAAATACTGCGTAATTATCACCGTGCAGATTTTACCCAAATCAACAGTGAGTTAAGCCTCTTTTTAACAAAGTTCCTAGAAGGCTTCGAGCAACGCTCTGTTGAAACTAACTGGACACTCTTCAAGAATAAGGTTACCGAGCTTATCAATCGTTTTGTTCCCATCCGAAATATCTCGTATAATCCCAAGGCACCTTGGTATAACTCATGCATTAGGCGTTTATCTAACCGGAAGAAGCGCTTATACTGGCTTGCTAACACCTCATGTAGTCAGTTTCGTTGGTCTTTATATCGTACTGCAAACGACGCTTATATTTCAGCAGTTAAAAATGCTAAAAAAATGTTTCTTGCAAAGACTTTACCCGATATATTGGTAGATAATCCAAAAAAGTTCTGGAAAGTTATCAATCCTAGAGACCGGTCTAAAATTATTTTAACAAGCGCGGTTAAGACGAACCTGTTCCTGACAATGAATGCTCCACTGTATTAAATGATGTCTTCTCCAGCTACTTCACGAAATCCCTGCCAAACAATTTACCTTATTGTTGCGCCCATAATTATCTGCCAATGTATGCTGTTATAGTCAACCCGGATGGAATCGCCAAAATCATTGACGGCCTGAAACCATTTTCAGCCGCCGGAATCGACTGCATTAACTCAAAATTTCTGAAAAGCACTAAGATATATTCCTCCATTATTCTTTCTAAATTATTTCAGCAGTCTCTAGAAAATAGCGCGATGCCGGTAGAATGGAAGATAGGGAAGGTGATTCCAGTACATAAATCTGGCAACAAGCACTCACCTTACAACTACAGGCCTATTTCAATCACCAGCATCCCCTGTAAGATCCTAGAACACGTTCTTTTTTCACATATAGCAAATTTCTTAGAGTAAAACTCATTTTTTCATCAAGCACAACACGGTTTTCGTAAGTCATATTCATGTGAAACGCAACTTGTTCTCTTTACTCATAAATTACATGCAATTCTTGATCACCGTTCCACTGCAGATTGCATATTTTTAGATTTCGTCAAGGCTTTTGATAAAGTTTGTCACCGGCTTTTGCTACTAAAACTGCGCATGATAGGGCTCGATACTGACGTACTAAAATGGCTAGAGTGCTTTTTAACAGACCGTCAGCAGTTTGTAGCAACTAATGCGACTTACTCACATTTGCATCCCGTTCTTTCTGGCGTTCCTCAAGGTACCGTGCTTGGGCCCTTACTCTTCTTAATATTCATTAATGGCCTGCCTGATTCTGTAACATCATCAATTCACTTATTTGCAGACTACTGCGTCCTTTTCCGTGAAATAATAACCGACGATGACGTACGCGCCATTCAAACTGACATTAACAACATCTCCTCTTGGTGCAAAGCATGGCAAATGACGCTAAACGTTAACAAGTGTAAATTCCTGCGCGTATCAAGGTCATCTAGCAACTCACCTACGTATCACCTTAACAATGTAGCTCTCGAATCAGTAGCGTCATACAAGTACCTAGGCATTCATATCGCTTCTAACCTTAGCTAGAAAAGCCATGTCGAATTCATTGTCAACAAAGCTAACCGTATGCTAGGCTACTTAAAACGGAACTTTCGCTCGGCCCCTTCTAGTACCAAGCTTCTCTTTTACAAAAAGTTAGTTCGTTCGCAACTTGAATACGCATCGTTAGTTTGGGACCCGGGCACTACTGATCTCATTAACCAGCTGGAAATGATTCAAAATAATGCAGCTCGTTTCATCTTTTCTAATTATCACCGCACCGCTAGTGTATCCTCAATGAAGTCTAATCTCTACCTGCTACCCCTCACATCTCGTCGAAAGCATGCACGGTTATGCCTCGTTCATAAGATATTTTACCATGATGACTTACACGGTAAATTGCTCATTCCGCCTTCATATGTATCATCACGCATTGACCACGCTCACAAGGTTGGCATAAATTCATGCAACACTAAATATTTCTCCAATTCATTCATACCCCACACATCTAAAGACTGGAACCGCCTTTCCTCTTCCGTTGCAACAATCGATAAATTTTGGTTATTTCAGTCTGCCGTACGCAATATAGACCATGCCAGTTTTTCTTTACATTGTATAAAACCTACCTCTCTTCCTGTGTGTTGATATATTGTTTAATTTCACCACTGTGTACACTCAAACGTTATCACGAATTTCAATGTGTTATATTAATTAAGTGTTTTGTTTAGATCATTTTGTAACCAAACTCAACTGTCACTTACAGTGTTACTTGTATGTTCTTATTGCTGTGCATATTTTTTGTTTGTTTATTGATTACAACCCACTCCCCTCTGTAATGTTTATACCCTGAGGGTAATAATAAATCAAATAAAAAATAAAAACATAAAATGAAGGCGTTGACGAGGAGAAAGGAGTCCATGCACACTACACGTGTGTTCCCGTGCAGGGCCCTGGAGCAAAAGATGGCACCAGCCGACGGAGCGCAGGTGCCGCGTCTCAAGCTAAAGCGTCGCCCGAAGAACCCGCGAGCAAGCCCCAGGAAATCCTCGAGCAACCCTGCCCCGAGGAACGCTGCCCAAAGTCGAAGCTGAAGATGCCTGACGGGACATACGTGGGACCAAATGATCGCAACAGATACATCAGGCAAGGCACTGCGCTGTTTCAGCTCTTCAGCAGAAAACTAAGAGAGCGATATTATGACAATATTGGCTATGATTCAATAGATTTTATGCGCCAATGCCATGGGCTGTCGGCATGGCTGATTTTGAAATCCCTCTCCCTTCTCTCGAGGGAACATCGATCCGAGAGTGATCGAAAACCGCAGCGAGATATTGAAGCGAAAGCTCCACTACGGCACCTCATGTTTCGATCGCCGGGCGCCTAGTTTTGACCTTCAGCTGAGTTAGAGGTTAAACCATGAGAAAGAGAAAAAGAAACTGAATCAATATCCACGATTTGGAGTCGAACCCGCGGCTGCGGGAACAGGGATTCGCCCTGGCTCGCAGGTCCCAGCAGGCAAGAACTCGTGTTTTAGTCTCTCGGGTATTCCCCAATTCGGCGCAAGCAGTTAATCATAAGCTCAGGAGTGTTCTCTTCGCTAAGTTGCTATGGAGCTGTCGTGACGTCACGTGGTTTTCTAGAGAGCGGAGTGAGAACAAAGAGTGTCTTCTCCCCTAACCTCCGTTGGCGTGCGCTGTCCGGTGACCCCTGCGCGCTCGCCAATGGCTCGAGGGGAGAGCGGGGGATGCTTGCATTCCACAGTTTGCAGCTAAACGCTGGCTATTACCTCCGATTCTGTCTGTAGGTTGATATCTAACAAACCTGGCGGTCGGCAGGCGTCCCCGTCAAGCTACGGCGGCTTAAAATAATCCTTTTAGGGTCACATAAGTAATCGATTGTTTATTCTGTGTATAACCACGTTTGAGGGCGTAGATGAGGCAGAAAGGGCCCAGTTTTCATCTATGCTGTACGTGGTGAATTCACGAATAGCACGACGCGAGAGTGAAAACAGCACATCACAGCGCGTTAATCGCTGAATGAGTGATGTGTATGCACCATCATTAAACCAGCTTACTGCAGTTGACATTAAAAGCCACAATAAAAGACGTGTGGCAACAGAAAACTACCTGACGCCACGGTGGCTACGTGGTTAAGGCGCTCTGCTGCTGACCCGAGAGACGCGGGTGCGATCCCGGCCGGGGGGGTCGTATTTCGATCGAGGAGAAATTCTAGAGGCCCCTGTGCTGTGCGATGTGAGTGCACGTTAAAGAACCCCAGGATATGGAAATTTCCGGAGCCCTTCACTACAGCGCCCCTCATAGCCTGAGTCGCTTTGGGATTTTAAATCGCCATAAACGATATAAAACTGCACCCATCTGTGAAACGATGTCAAAGGAATTTTGGCCTTCAGCATGTCGCAAACGAACTGTGTGGTTGTTTTTAAAAATAATGAAAATTAAACAACAATGCGCGTCGCTTTTTCTTAAAGAGAACGCAACTGCATGCTAGAAAACGAAAATTTCGGATGCCCTCCATGTTAATTTCAAGAAGTACTAAGACAAGCCGAAGATCATATTTTTTGGCGACATCAGCATCGACAATGTGGAAAAATGTAGCGAATATAACGGTAACGTATTGATTCTTCTTCGTGGGTACTGAAATCTGTTCATGGTAAATACCGAACCTATAAGCGAGCTGGAGTAAGATTAAACGGAAGCTCCAGAACACGCACTGTTTGGCTAGTTACAATTTCCGTGGGAAGGCATTCGCAATAAACGAAGTAATTCGTTCGCTTCGGTTTCGGTGCGTCGGTGCGAGCCCCTATCCCGTATATATCAGGGATCAGCGAGGCGCTGGCGCGGATGTTCCGCAAGCACGGCGTCCATGTTGCACATGTACCAACAAGCAAGATAAGGAATGAGCTGGTAAACGTGAAAAATCAGCTCCCTCGTGCAAAGTTTCCCAGCGTAGCGTACAAAATCACCTGCGCCGACTGTTCATCAGTTTACATAGGCGAAACGAAAGATCTCACGAGACCAGCTCCAGAACACGCACTGTTTGGCTAGTTACAATTTCCGTGGGAAGGCATTCGCAATAAACGAAGTAATTCGTTCGCTTCGGTTTCGGTGCGTCGGTGCGAGCCCCTATCCCGTATATATCAGGGATCAGCGAGGCGCTGGCGCGGATGTTCCGCAAGCACGGCGTCCATGTTGCACATGTACCAACAAGCAAGATAAGGAATGAGCTGGTAAACGTGAAAAATCAGCTCCCTAGTGCAAAGTTTCCCAGCGTAGATTACAAAATCGCCTGCGCCGACTGTTCATCAGCTTACATAGGCGAAACGAAAGATCTCACGAGACGCCTGAAAGAAAATCAGTATGACGTACGAAAAAGAAAAGCCACAACGAACGCAATCGCGGAGCATGCGCAAGAGACTGGCCATGAAATTAACTGGGATGAAGCAGATATAGTGACAACAGAAAATAATGTATCAGCCCGCCGAAATCTCGAGTCACTAATAATCCATACTACGCCTAACACAATAAATAAGAATGATGGCACATTGCACCCTATCTACGCTAAATGTCCAAAAACGATACTAACCGCCACAAAAAGCCTGGGACGTCGAGCCGGTTGCTCATTGTGAACAAGGGAGCCGCAGCGCTCCCGAAACATCATTTTTGTTTGACCATGGTCAGTGACCAGTCAATCTCATCAAGCCATGATTCCTGACCAGACGGTATGCCGTCGAACCCTCGACTATATATACCTTGCCTTGACTGTTCATCCAACGTCGCCTTGCCGCGCCCATGAACGAAGCAACAGCGTCCGATTCTTCAGCTGGTTGGTATCTGCTGCCTTTTCTAATCGGCAATATACCACTTAATTTTTTTTGAACGTTTACAGATTTTTATTCTAAAATTTTTGGAAGAAACGTTCGTGTGGACTGTGCAATTAATTTTACAGCAAGGCATATATCATGAACGAGATAGAGCTCTATAATTATCGGATTTATTAGATAAAATTACGTAGTGCACTTTATGATTTTCGATTTTTAAGGAGATGACATTTCGGAATTGATGACCATGAACACTGGACGTGAAGCCATTTTAACAATAGCAAGGGTCTGGCTAGTTGTAACAGCGTACCGAAAGAAAACCGCGCGTGAAGCAAGGACACGGGAGGAAAGAGACGCGCTCCAGTGCGCATCTTCCTTTCTTTGTCCTTGTTACACGCGCTGTTTTCGTTCGGTACGCAATTTCTAAAATTTTCGCGCTCATTCAGTTGGCTTTCCCGCAATACATAGCGATTGAAATGAGTTGCTGCGCGTGTCCCTCACCAAAATCAACTTTTCCCATATCATCAAATACAAGAATGGCGTCTGTATAGATGCATAAGAAATAAGAACGACACCGATTTATATAATGTAGTGCTGAAAAGCCAATTCAGCGAGCTTTCAAATGCGTATGTTTAACTTTCGTTATTTCGGACCACGTAGCCGAGAAAGAAATTTAAAAAACTGGGCTCACGTTCTATGCGGAAGCCAAAAAAATTCTCTGCCTCTCCCGTAACCGAGAGTAGAGTAAGCATGAAATGTTTACGGGCCTAATGTCATCTCGGTGGACACCTGAAACGCACCGTACAGGAAGGGAGGAAGGCCACCAGCCGTTCAGCGCGATGCCTTGCCATTTGAACGCAAGGTTTTTTGAGGAAAGGAAATGGTGGAGTAATTCTCTGCCATCTCGGTGGACACCCGAACCGCACCGTAAAGCAAGGGAGGAACGCCACCACCCGTTCGGCGCGATGCCTTGCCCTTTGAACGCAGCGCTTCTCCCCCGGGCCCCTGTGCACCTGCGCAGCTTTGCTTCGATGCGCGAAGCCCCTAAGAGATCACGTACGACAACCAAGTGTATCGTGGCATTTATGTGCTTTTTGCACGCGTTATTGAAATCGGAAATTATAATTCCGTGCATTATCAAACGCACAGCGATTGATATCTTGATAAACATTGAGAAGGCACTGACAGTAGTTATTTTTTGTGACTCCTTTGGAGACCAACTGGCGCTTGCATGCCGGTCGCGTAGGAGGGCTTACAGAGTTTTGTTAATTCTCGTTAAGTCTCGTACGGTGCCCGGATGTTCTCGTTTCAGAGCCCGGATGACTGGAATTCAGTGCCCGGATGACTGGAATTCAGTGCCCGGATGAGTGGATTTCAATGCCCGGATGAGCGGATTTCAATGCCCGGATGAGTGGATTTCAATGCCCGGATGAGTGGATCTCGGTCTCGGCGTGACGTCACCACACTGCCGACAACGGGGGCTAAAAGCATTTCATGCTTAAAATGTCGCATTCTCTCCCACTAAAATAAACAAAAAAGATTATTTTTTCATTTTAGTTAATAACTTGTATAGTTATTGACCTCTATCGTGTGCAGAATGTACTACTTGCAGCACATTCCACCTCACAAAACCACACCGACGTGTTTCTGAAACAGAAATTTCTAAGCGTCTCCCTCAAAATATTTCAAAAAAAAAATCGCCATGTATCTGAGAGACAATCAAGGAAAGCAGGAGTCAAGTAGTGTAACCCCTCTTATAAACGGCATGCATAGTAAATCATCATCTTACGGATCCAACATATGTAGACGGCGATATTTAGTTAGGTGGCGAAAATAGACGCAAAAAGCTCTGGGGAGATTTTCATATGGCAGAAAATGTACTTAACCATCTCAATTTTAAAGTAACGAAATCATGTTTCATTGTGTTTAGCGAATCGACTGATCAGGTGACAGCAACACACGAGCATTGGCCACCGAATTACCCAGTGCAAATACCTGCACCTTTACATTACCAAGGTCCAGAGGCATCTAAAGAAAGAAGAGGAGGTTGCAAAAGCCTAGAAACAAAAAAAACGGGTGTATAATAAAGCGTAGTGCATAGCAGGGTGATTTCACGTTCACAATGCTTTCTACTTCCACTTTATCCGCATAAAAAAATAATTCCATGCGAGTGAGAGGGCAGCCGTTTCTGCCATTAAATATGTGCTTGTGAGAGATTGCGGCGGCACTCCATTCTTCAGATAGGCGAAATACGACAGGTGTGGACGCTTTTTTTTTTTCAGCAGTCACTTTCTTCAATGCCTCTTGCAGGGCCATGCAGAAGGAACATCTCCGGTGCAACTACACTCCTTTCCTGATCGTCTCTGCCGCGGGTTTCACAATGGCGACGACCATGTACCTATTGGTATACCGCCCAGGTGAGCTCGTGGCCATCGTCACCATCAGCTGACAGGTCCAGCTTCCTTCAGCATCACTTTTAACTTTGTGATGCCTGTGTAATACCGGAAGACACCTTTATCAACACCGGGTGTATCAGCAAACACTTTCAAACTGTTTTCAACAATAGGCTTTTTGTGGTAAAAATATGGCTATTGCGGCATAGTATTACCGGTGTTGGCAAACAGGAGAAAAACCGGTAAATAGTCTTAATTAGTAACATGGTTAACTCGCTTTTCACATTTAACTGTTTTAACTTGTACAGTTAGAAGCCTAATGGAAACTAAAGAGTCGTAGCCGGTCGTTAGTGATGAACATATCAGAGTGAAGAATTTAGAAAACGCGATTACCCTTGGGGCTGTGGCTCGGCAAAATATGGCTTTTCCGACTAGTTACGTCCACAGGTGAGGTCGGTTTGCCTGCATACTTCGAAAGGGAATGTATATTCGCACGTTGCAGCCAACTTTTGTGGAGCCACAGCGGCGAGGGTAGCCGCGTATTTTGAATTCTAGAAACTGATCATGGCTATTGCAAACAATCGGCTGCAAATCTCTATTTGCAACTATCTTGCGAAGGTAGAGGAAAATATTATACATAAAAGACTAGTAAGCTTTCTGAGTGTAAATAACATAATATCAAGTGAACAATTCGGCTTTAGAAAAAATAAGTCATCCGGAATGGCCCTTATTGAAGTGAAAGAACATATACTCGAAAACATTGAAAGCAAAATATTTACCCTCGGAATATTTCTGGATTTCAGAAAGGCTTTCGACTGTGTCCAACACGACGTGCTTTTAAGGAAGTTACCATTGTGTGGCTTTCGTGGCAACGGATGGTCTTTAATAAAAAGCTACTTAACATCTAGAGCCCAGTTCACATGTATAAATGGCGCAAAATCCGACAGCAGACTTCTAAAACAGGGCGTACCTCAAGGGTCATTACTTGGTCCGACATTATTTTTACTATATATAAACGACATTTGAAGCATAATAAATAACACTAAGTTAATTTTATATGCAGATGACACGAATGTGTTTTTCTCGGGCGCTGACGTTGTGGACGTGTTTCATCAGGCCAACGAATGGTTAACTGGACGGAACTTATGGCTTCATTCGAACAGACTCCAATTAAACACAAGTAAAACTAAATACATACTGTTTAGACCGAGGGGAACCCATCCGTCCACGAACTTGCACTTAAAATTTCATACCATTACTATCGAACAATCGACTACAGTTAGATTTTTGGGGGTAATATTCCAAGAGAACCTTTCATGGACGCCTCACGTTGACGCACTGCGTAGGGACCTTGGGCGAGCCGTGGGAATTTTAAACAAGATAAGATACCATGTTCCGTCTGCTGTAAAAAAGCAAATCTACTATGCGCTTTTACATTCACGCTTCTGTTACTGCTTCCTAGTATGGGCTACAACGACTAAGACAAATTTGGATCGTCTTTTCTCTTTGCAAAAGCGAGCAGTGAGAGCAATAGGCAATTTAGATCTTTCGGAGGACACTGCACCTCATTTTAAAGGTAATAAAATAATGCCCATTCACAAACTCCATAAACACAAACTAGCCCTGGAAATTTTGCGTCTTCACCAAACAGATATAACATTTCAAACTAAATAGCATGCGCAACCTGGTCCTTATTATCTACGACAAAACTTAATACCAAGGCCCCGTTCGCGTACAACATACGGTGATCAAAAACTAAGTTATTTGATTCCGGATTTCCTCAATCCGCACCCTGAATTAGCTGATATACTATTTACTGCCACCAAGGTGCAACGACTGAGAAGAACACTTAGAGATTTTTTCTTAAATGAAAACTAAAGACCATGCTGTGTTGATAACTTCGTTCGCCTTCACTCCGGATCTTTACCTTCACTGTGATGATTGAAGACGTGCGCACATACATCACTGTTTTTCATAACACCATACCACTGATCCAACTTATTGTTTTTATGTACCTGTATTTTTTGTGTTTTTTCATGCCCTTTCATATCATGCAGTATTGATGTTCCTTTTGCTTTGTAATTATTGTGCTTATGCTATGTTGTTTCCGCCGCAACCAAGGCGGGCGCGGCCCCGTCAGGCATGTCTATTGCCTTTTGTCGCGTCCCCCAAGGAATTTCTGTAACGGAATGTCTTAAATAAAGAAAGAAAGAAAGAAAGAAAGAAAGGAACAAAGGAAGAAAGAAAGAAAGAAAGAAAGAAGGAAAGAAAGAAAGCAAGGAAGAAAGAAAGAAAGAAAGAAAGAAAGAAAGGAAGGAAGGAAGAAATAAATAAATAAATAAATAAATAAATAAATAAATAAATAAATAAAGAAGGACAGAAAGAAAGAAAGAAAGGAAGAAAGAAAGAAAGAAAGAAAAGAAAAGGCGCCTAACTATACTAGTTAAAGTTTATTGAAAGTTAGCTCACCCGCTTACTAGGTAAGACGACTCACCAGTTGTCTGGTGTCCAGCGACACTGGTAATACTATGCCGCAAAAGTCTTTTTTTTTGCCCAAAAAGCCTATTTTTGAAGTTTCTTAAATTGTTCGCTGAAACACCCGGTATTTAATGAAATTGCCTAATCTTCCGATTCGTAAAAATATCTTGGTTGTAGTTTTTCTGCTCTCGAACCGAGAGGTAGGTTGAGATAAAAGCCAATGATGTGCGTTTTGACAATTTTTAAAAATAAATAGCAGGAAACTATAAACTATATCACTCGAAAGTGTTCCTGCGTCAATGCGTGCCAGGTTGTTACCCAGTGGCGGCACGTCCAGATACGCTACGCCACAGTTCT
Source organism: Amblyomma mixtum (assembly GCF_055824585.1). Taxonomy (NCBI): domain Eukaryota; kingdom Metazoa; phylum Arthropoda; class Arachnida; order Ixodida; family Ixodidae; genus Amblyomma; species Amblyomma mixtum. Next base: position 119,144,454 of record NC_143018.1, read on the forward strand.
GTTACGCTGTCTACGCAGCTGCTGTGCGGCCATTGGGGATCTTAGGCCCCGCTCATGTCAGAAGAACCGCCGAAAGAAGTGAAAACAAAACTGTTGCTTGGTGTAGCTTTTACGGTACTCTTTTGAGGCACAGCCTTTTGCGTTAACCCTCTACATATTTCCTTTATATGATGGTTCCAATATTGCCATATTCCGCTCGTGCTGCAATTGGCCGCCGAAGCAAAAAAATGCTGCGGATGAGTCCAAATCGCACACAGAGCACCGATAGAGCAACGACCATCAGGACTCGTCATCAGCCAGAAATGACAGTCGTCTTATGATGAGCGTGACTCCTGATAGGGACGAGGTAGCAACATCCCACCGCTGCCACCAGTTTGTTACAGACGAGGTAGCATGGTCCTGTGCCGGAGAGAGAATGAGGGACGTCTGAGACGAGGCTGCTGGAAAAGACAATTAGAGGACTTTATACAGGAATATTTACAAGTGAGCTGCAGGAACGCTGCATCACGACAGCTCATCAGAAGACCATGATGACAAAGAGCTCCTCGGCCGTGCCGCTGCCGGGGTTTTTAAACAGTTCCCTTCCCTAGGGTCCCTAGATGGGGGCCGGGCCTGCAGGGGAAGGAAGTTCTCACTGGCACCAATCACAGACACACACGCACTCACTCACTCCCGAGAGATCACACCGCCGTCACGCGGTGGGAGAGGGGAAACGATGCCATCCACGTAGCGCAGACGCCGGAATGTCCATGAGCGGCGTTCACGCGCATTTCGAACGCGCGTTCACACTCGGTGCAGGCGAAACGCTCGCTCAACCGGGCAGACGGACGCGGCTTCCGTGGCAATCCAGGCGCTCATCCAACGCGCGTCTCGGGGTTAGTGGCGTTCCGCTGTAGCCATGCCGTTGTCTTCCCCACGACGAAGGCGAGACGTAACAGACTGCCCCGCCGGGGAAAAGAGATCCCGATGGACAGGGGACAGCATCCGCTGTCCGGAGGGATGTCGCTTGAGGCTGGTCTCAACAGGAGTCGGTTGTCTCTCGGCGGTTCTAGAGCTCAGCGCGCCCCGAAGGCTTCCTTTCCACGTGCAGGATCATAAAGGGCACTGCGAACTGACTCGTGCTCCACTAGCGTTAGAACCACGCCGAAAACCCAACCGCTCAGTCCGCAAGCACGACACAATCCCCACTTAGCAATGCCAGGCTCTTTCCCTCTTACAAACCCAATCAATCCCTGGGAGTAGTTCCGCAGCACTGAGAAAATGCCCACAAATTGGCACATTACACCACAAAGCGCATCTCAATTTAAAAAAAACAAAACCAATCGGTTCAAAATCCTACATTAGGAAGAAAAACTACCAGCAAACTGCAACTATGATGCTGATTCTTGCGCTAGGAACGTCGACGTAAGCAATCGGCGTTACCGTTGAGACTCCCCTTTTAGTGATGTATTCCGATTCGTAATGACCACAACAATTACGAACGCACTTGTTTCCCCGCAAAGATTCGCTCAACATCGGAGCCAAAGTCACCTTAATTTCCCAAATTCAAAAAAAAAATCAAGCGACTCCATGCGCTTATGCTAGTGACCCACAATAGCCCATCTTGCTAGCACTTCCGCGTGTCAGCGGACGCTGCTACACATGGGCACCACTAGTGCATGTTTCAAAACAATTTCATATCAAAAGAAACGCTTTCAATACAAACAACGCGTCGGGAACCTATTCCTGCTCTCTTTCGCGTTCCTGTTCCCGCAGCTGTCTTTCGCGTTCCTGTTTCCGCTGCTCTCTTTCGCGTTCCTGTTCCCGCTGCTCTATTTCGCGTTCCTTTTTCCGCTGCTCTCTTTCGAGTTCCTCTTTCTCTTGTTTTTCTTTACGTTCAAGTTCCTCTTGTTCTCTTTTTGCCAATTCTCTCTCCTCAATGGTCTCAAGGCATTCCGCAAGCTCGTCATCTTCAGCCTCTAACGCAAGAATAACCTTCAGCAGTTCTGGTTTTCTGAGTTTGTCTGATACCTCCAGACCCAACTCTTTCGCAAGCTCCAGTAACTTTGGTTTGCGCAGCGTCTTCAAATCCATGGCTGCTCCGAGTGCTGCTTCTCTACTGCCCGCTATTGTCTTGCTGCAACTAACCCAGCAGCAACGACAACCCAAATACCAGCTCTGTTCCTGACACTAACAAAAGCCTGGCAAAACTCAGCAGAAGAAAGTCCCGCACTCACCAAACCTCGCAGTCAAGAATCCAGCGCAGTCGTACCGCTGCAGGCAACCAGTCATCACAAAGGGCTGTTGCACTGCCTCCGACTCGCCGTTCTGCTGCTCAGCGTCCCGTTGTCCGCAACTCTCCGCTGGCGTCCGATGTTTCGCGTCCCATTAACTCTCCGCTGGCGTCCGATGTTCCGCGTCCCACCGCTGCCAACCAGTTTGTTAGGGACGAGGTAGCAACATCCCACCGCTGCCACCAGTTTGTTACAGACGAGGTAGCATGGTCGTGTGCCGGAGAGAGAATGAGGGACGTCTGAGACGAGGCTGCTGGAAAAGACAATTAGAGGACTTTATACAGGAATATTTACAAGTGAGCTGCAGGAACGCTGCATCACGACAGCTCATCAGAAGACCATGATGACAAAGAGCTCCTCGGCCGTGCCGCTGCCGGGGTTTTTAAACAGTTCCCTTCCCTAGGGTCCCTAGATGGGGGCCGGGCCTGCAGGGGAAGGAAGTTCTCACTGGCACCAATCACAGACACACACGCACTCACTCACTCCCGAGAGATCACACCGCCGTCACGCGGTGGGAGAGGGGAAACGATGCCATCCACGTAGCGCAGACGCCGGAATGTCCATGAGCGGCGTTCACGCGCATTTCGAACGCGCGTTCACACTCGGTGCAGGCGAAACGCTCGCTCAACCGGGCAGACGGACGCGGCTTCCGTGGCAATCCAGGCGCTCATCCAACGCGCGTCTCGGGGTTAGTGGCGTTCCGCTGTAGCCATGCCGTTGTCTTCCCCACGACGAAGGCGAGACGTAACACTCCTAAGTCCGCTATGGTGTTATTAATGCGAAAGAATAACTAAGCTATGTCGGCGGGTCGTGTCCGCAAAATGTGTGGGCAGCAGTTGTGGGCAACTCAGGGGAGGTAGCGTCAAACGAGTGCTTGTAATCGAAAGAGGATGATGCGAGGAGCAGCGCAAAAAAAGATACGAAATCGGCTGAATAGTTATATAGTTAGAGCAAAAAACGTAAACAACATGAGCAGTTCCGCCGTCGGCAACGCGGAGAACGGCTTTGGGTGCAGGGGTCAGTACTTTTCGGAGGCGGCGTCGTAGGGCTGAACTCATGACGGATACGTGCGCGCCTGTATCGATCAGGGGCGCTATGCTGGAAGGCCCGAGTTTGCTGAAACTCGGAATCTTCCCGAGCTCTGGCAACGCCCTCAGATGAGTGAACTAATGGTAGCAAGACAAAATCCCACCCTCGTCACGCCTCCAACTTCATTCGGTTATCTGGATATATTCCGTGCTTTATCATCGCACCGGTGCCACCTCATAGGCTTCTTGGGCGGTCTACAGACAGTTGCGCAAATCAGAGAAAATCGAAGAAAAATTCTCTCGGCTTAACCGCGCGTTTGTTCGGGCTCAAATTTCGCACAGAGGTTGCATTTAGTGGTCAGTTTTGTTTTATACTACATTTAGGTGGGGTACTTGCCTGATTCGAGCAGAATTATTTGGAACTCCCCATCGTCTGTGGCGACGGAGAACCAAAATCGAAAGACTTCGCAGCAATGGTACGCGTGGCGCCATCTCGCAGCCTTCGGAGAAACGAGCTCTCCACTTAGCACAGCTGGGTTTCTCCGGTCGGTGCGAGATGGCGCTACGGGTACCATTGCTGCGATGTCTTTCAGTTTTGGATCGTCGTCGCCACATACGATGGGAATTTCCAAAAAATTCTGACTGAATCAGGCAAGTACCCCACCTAAATGTAGTATAAAACAAAACTGACCACCAAATGCAACCTCTGTGCAAAATTTGAGCCCAAACAAACGCGCGGTTAAGCCGAGAGAATTTTTCTTCGATTTTCTCTGATTTGCGCAACTGTCTGTACAAAGAACGGGTCACGTGAGCCAACCGCCGGTGCACTTTTCATTTGTGTGTCGCTCCACCAAGTGCATTGTGTGTGCACTTAGACAAACGAGGTTTGTTGAATTTTATAATGCACTTAGTACACCTTTATAAGCATTTTATAGTGTGCAAGATTTGGATTTAAAGCGCTTTAGAGTGATTCATGCATTATTAAATTTTGCTTTCTACCGCGAGGGAACGCTAGCAACGCTACGGTCCCGTCATCAGCTGACTGCCGATGACATGGAGGAAGGAAAACTAAGGAGAGGCCCTTCGTATTCCCAATGCATTGGCAAGAATGTGGCGGAAGTGACGTCAAAATTTAGGCTTAAAAAGTCGGGCCACTAGCAATGTTGTCGTTGTTGCTAAGAAAACTCGGGCCACTAGCAACGGCGTATGGCGTCGTTAGCGTCGTTGTTGCTAGGGGCCCGAGTGTTTCTCGGTGGTGGTGGACGGGCTTTCGGCACGGTGTGTTCGGCCTTGCGTGTTAAAGTCTACATGCCTCGCGTCGTGACGTTACGCACGCACCTAAGATTGCTTTTAAATGCGGCAAATAACCGCTCATTTGGTATTTGTTCGTCAAACTTGGTGTCGTTACGCGGAGCGATTGATGCATTGAAATGAATCTCGCGAAAAGGTGGCACTCCGGAACCGCGCTTCGACACGCGAAGAAGCGTTGATTGTTTTGATCAGCGAACTTTCGCACACCACCAAACAGTACAGAATCATGAAGCCGCTCTCGGCAATGCTGAACTGCGTTTCGAAGTCCACACGGCGGGTGTACGGTAGCCCGAGGAGAATGGTGAGCTGAGCTATAAGCGGCGCGCAATGTCGTCTTTCTTCGCCTGGCGTCGGAAAAGGTTCACCGCACCTGTGCGCCGGTCTGTGTCTAGGTGCGTGTTTACGGGGAGGGAGGTGTAGGAGTGTAGCGGCGAACTGCGCGGTTTTTTTGATACCTTTCTTTTACGAAGCGCTTGCGAGCCGCGCGCGATCCCCGCCCCGTAGCTCGGTGGAGAAAGAAGATAGTGAGGAGAGCCGAGCCAGCTTCCGGTTGCGGGGCGGCTTCACGAAAAGTGACATCAGGGCCTCTCCGTAGTTCTTTCCTTCCTCCATGGCCGATGACGACGAGGTACATGTGCAACGCTATGAAGGCTACGGAAGTAGTGCGCAAAAAAAAATAGAGAGGTGTATCACTCCGCGCTGTTCTGTGGCCGTGTGGTCTAACGCGTCGCTCCGGAGAGTCGACAGGCAATGAATGGGAGTGCGTGGGTTCAAATCGCGCATGGTGAAACTTTTTTTTTTCGCAGATTTTTTTTTTTTTCATCGCAAGTTGAATTTCGCGTGACTTGAATGAGAAAATTCGTTTGGTTCAGAATCGCTTGAATATTATGCCATGTTCTGAAATGAACTGCATGCATCTGTTCATTTGATGCATACCGCGTTAATTTGAGCTGTCCGAAATTCGTTGTCATTGAGCTCGCACCGGCTTTTTGTCGACAGTGGCGTTTTTTTTCCCGATTCTGCTGCATTGTAACTATACTTTTTAGATGCAAGCGAGAGGTTTGTGCGAAAGATGACATTCATTCGTCGGATTTAATTAATTAGCACAGTGGTGAGTGCTCTGCAGTGGCCCGATTAACAAGTGGCCGTCTGCAACTTTCGATTTCGCCGTTGCCGAGGGGCCCACTTTTTTGTAGGCCTCTATTAAAGTACCTGGCTTGTTATGAATTGTTCTGTGCAACCGGTTAGCGGCCGATCTAGTCTTCGCCAAAAGAGTCTGGGACCGACTTTGGCTCTGTGCTGTAGAGTAGCCCAAAGGACTTGGCGGGAACAATTATTTTTTACTGATCGCAAAGTTCAGAAACAAGATGTCTGTTAATTTAGAACGCTGGTTTATCATGCAGGAATGCAGAAAACATGTTCTAGACTTCTGAATCGCCTAATTTTCTGTATATGTGTCACATTCTTGTGCATAACTGCCATTCTTTTGTTTTTGTTAAGATATCTTTCGTTCTTAAGCAAAGCGCGTTTTCCTTTGTCATTGAAGAGAGCTCTATAACTTGGCTATTATATGCGGCAAAAGAGCAGTACATTTAAACTTACTGGTCAAATTATTTTTACACACACCACCTCGATATGGCCTGTTTTTGTTAAGTGTTAAATTTTGAACATAGTGTTGATTCACACAGTGACAGAAAATAGTACTGCCTCAAGAGTCAGCTTGGCTCGATTTCCCTGCTCTCCTAGAAGAGCAGAAGCTGCTCAGGCAGGATTTTCATGCAGCCAGGTAAAAAGAGTTCCAAGCCGTGGGGGCGTAAAGTAAGAATGCAGAAAAAGTTGTACAACGCTAGGAAAAAATATTTCGAAAGAGCAAACAATAAATAAGACAGGACAATAAAGAATGCTGACCCTACAGTGTTTGCGAGAAATGGTTTATTCTGGAAACAGCCAGTGACATGGATCACAGTGCATACAAATTAAAGGACACTTGCAGTGGATGTACACCAACACTCAATAAGTCAAGTGCTCCAAAATTGAAAAAAAAAATGTGGAGCCATCGAACAACACTATTTGATAAAACGAAAACCTGACCAATGTACTAACAAAGACACGACTCGAAACCAATTCACACTCAACTGAACAAGAGCCACCTTGAAATCATTCACACCTCCGAAATATTAAGGACAAAGCATACAATACTGGCTACCTCAACACTGGCATTGCATAACATTTTTAAAGCGACCAGAGATTGACAGTAATGCAAGACAACACCAAACTAGGAATCCCTTTTAAGGACATGAAGATTAGACACCCATACATACCATTCCCAGCCCTCACACACAAAATGAGGACAATGCCTAGGGGTGTGTGAATGTTCCAACTTTTTGGAGAGCATAATTGAATAAATTTTTCTTCAGTTAGTCGAACGAATCAAACACTATGTGTTCAAAATTATTTTAAATGAATCCAATTTTCTCTCAAATTTTCAGATACTTTTTGAATTGACACAACGCTTGCTTAAGCTCCACTGTATTTTTCTGCAATTAATCTTCCAAAAACTGCAGACATTGACGACGTGTACCAGTATACGTATTCTAATTGGAAAAAAGTACTATTTGCACTCCCTTACAAATTCTACTTCTATACAGGCACTATAAACAAGACTACCTCACCACCTACACTACAAGTTACTGCCCGATACAATTTGATGCAATGAATTGCAATGATGCAATGATTTGATGGAAATGTTAAAATTTTTGATGGAAATGTTACAATTTCTTCAGTAGACTGATCAACACACACACACCCACATGCACACATATTTCACATCTCCGCCCACACACGCACAAAGGTGATCACAGCAAGCCGATGAGTCCTCTCTCTTTCCTCGGTAGCATGTGTATTGCACATCAATTCGAAGTTCCTCGATGCCAATCAAATCTTCATCCCTGGAATCAGTGCTCGACTCATCAAAGGAGGAGTTGCACGAGTCAGAAATACTGAAGACAACCGGTTCAATTTCAGCGTCAACAATCATATCGCGTTGCCATGCTTCAGCCTCAACTTGCTCCACATGAACACAACAGTTTTGCCAGTTTTCCTGGCTTACAGACGCCAGTGCTTCCGGCAGGAGCTTTTCCACTTCAGCCAAATTGAAACATATATTGCGACTACGAATATTGCATAAGAATGCAATCTGCCAAGTGACACAAATGCTACCGTTTATAAATGCATTAAAATGCATGCATGAAATAGCTGGAAAAATCTATGCACTTATTACATGCGCAAACATGAGGTAAAACAAAAAATTATCTACACTGTGTGTAAAACTGCTCAGTTACCGATAAACGGAAGCGGTTTTTGAGGTTTAATGCCCCCAAAGTAACTCAAGCGATGAGGCATGCCATGGTGAAGGGCTGCCAATAACGTCGACTATATGGGGTTCCTTAACATCCACTCACACTGCACCGCACACGGACCACTATCACTAATAAATGGGAAAACATTCCATTAACCATGACATGCATGAAAGCAAAAACAGAGCATTCTTACAACCATTGTGTTCAATGCATAATGTGCCTTCCTCGTGAAATAGTTCGCCTTCACCATGTCAGGGCTGGACTTCAAAGGGGCCTTTACGCCAATGTAGGTCCCATCGACGCATCCCACCACGTCTGTGATGCCGCCGCGCAGAAGAAAACGCTCCTTAACATATGCACGTTCGGCCGGAGTCGTGGGGAAAGCGAGCAACCGCTTCTGCACAGCCGCGTCGATAAGCGCGTCGGAGACGTCTCTCACACAGCGGCTCACAGTGCTTTGGTGGCGTCCATTAAAGCGGTCTGCGCCGACGCTCCCCTAGAAGCTCCCGGTCGCGTATAGCCGGAGGGCGCAGAGGACTTGCTCTTCGACCGAAAGCGAATAAGGCCCGGTACGCACTCTCCGCAGGCGTGGGTCGTCGCCTAATTCTTTACACAACCATCGTACCGATGTTTTGGAGAGGCGAAAATGTCGCTGCAATTCGTCGTTGGCCATGGCAGCAAACGGGTCCAGCCGGCCGTACTGATATTTGCCGTCAGAGGAAGCGATGACCCAGGCTGCTGCTGCTGCCGCCAATGACAGTCCCGAGATGAATTCGGGGCACTTCACCGTTCACGAGTTTAGCTCCGAGTTCACCTGTCAATCAAAACCATTGGTCACGCCCCCGGCGTGCCGTACATAAATTAAAGGCGTACGCGCTATGGGTGGGCCACTCCCAACATCCCTGCCGGCTACAGGTATGCTGCGCGGCTGTGGTGATTGCTGACAGACATCGACGATGTTGTCCATCGAAATATGACAGCCAAAACGGACGTCATCGCTGATTAATCTAAGCACCTCTGCGAAGGACACGCAACGTGGCGATAGCCGCCGATTTCTGCGCTCGAAAACCAAGATTGCACAACACTATAGCCTGTTGCAACCACGTAAGACACAGCACAACGCTGACGGCGCGTCACACCTGCTTGCAAGGCGTCAAACACGGAGCACGACGACGAAACGGTGCTTGGAGCACGTCCTACTCCAACATAATCGCATCACAGGTGTTTGGCTTGGCCGTCCTTTCATCGGTGATAAAGCTCAGCATCAATGTGTCAAACACATCCGGGATCGACAAACGGTCGCTGCTCCAGACCCAGTGCGATAAAGAGTTTGTAATTTCCAGCACTCAAGCACTGCGTACTTCACAACCGTAACACCTTTCTCTGTTATAAGTCCGATTCCATTATTACAAACAGGATCCCTCATCTGCCCGAACGACATTATTGCGATGTCACTGCGGTATACAACGGCGACCGACGTTAGTGACAAAACCAGTCCGCAAAACCTTTAAGTGCGCGACGTAAACAATACTACGCAGATGCGCGCGCCACCACCTTCACGGCTTTTAGTCAGCGTCTGATGACATAGGATGAGTTGTGTCGCTTGGTAGCACGCTCTTCGCATCCGCAGTGCACTAAAGAGGCGTCACACACAACAGGCATACGTAATGAATCATTGAATACAGCCAAACAGCAATTTTTTTCTCACACCGCATTACAGACGCTTGCACGGCCAATTTGTACCGCTGAGATTCGCCAAGAGCGTACTAAAAGCAATGGTTGGCCATAGCGGGGTGGGGCAGTGGCCGTAGCAGCGGAGAACTCCACCTGAGGTCACTGCAGAGAGCAGCATTGACGCGGGGGTGCAGTGCAGTTAAGTTTTTTGCCTTTGTGTATTATGCAAGCCAGAAGATGCATGACTGTTATATTTTGATATACGACACAATAAAATATATTATCGCAATGGCCGAAAAATAAGACAGATTCAGCGTGTAGTAGTTGCCCAGTCTTTCCAATCGAAGGCAGCGCTACTGGCGGCGTGTCAGCGCAGGAGCTCTCATTTTCGGCATGGTGGGCTGCCGCTCTAGTTCGTATGCAAGCCACGTTGCAAGCAATGGCCTCACTATCGCCACTAGCGGCAGAATATGTCAAATCTTTGTTAATTTCCTAGAGCTATGCTTTTCAACAACGCTTCATTGGATTCAAATTTTAAAATACATTTGGAAATGAACAAAACGTTGATAACATTATCTGTTGCCTTTTAACGTATTCGAGAGAAGAGAAAGGGTTGATACAAGAGTGCACCTAGTGCGCACTGTTCGTCTTCGGAAATGGAGAGACAGAGCCTGAAAGAGAAGACACGCCTTTGGCGCGCCCGAAAAGGCGTGTCAAACAGCTAGCGGCGAGTGTGCAGATAGATAGCAGAGAAGTCATGATTTCACGATTGCTGATATGGCGCTGATAACTTCAGGTAGCGCTGCGGCCTGGTATTGCGCAGTGTATTGTGTTTGAAGTGTGAAACAGGCGCGCAGGGTGCGCTTGTATCGCCTTTACGTGGCTTTATCTCTACATTTTATTGTCCGCTACCTGCGCACGTTCCACGCTATCTTCGTTCACTGACTGCCGTCATCGCAAACTCGGATGAAACTCGGGCGAGCGCCAAACTCGGGCCTTCCGGCATAGCGCCTCAGGGCTCTCACAGGCACTCCATCGACATGAATGGCGAGCAAATTATGGTGTGCGCGAAGGGCTAATCGAGGATTTTGGGACTGGGGCTGTACTGCAGCATCACCTCCAGACACTGCAGCGTCTAGTTTTCCGCTTGCGAGCGTCCGTAGGGGCCAGGAGAGGAGCGACGGCGTTGGGGCGAACGAGACTGGCGACGCAGGGGGGACGGGGAGCGGTTGGAGCGGGGAATCTGGCCGTCGACTGTAGCACTGTGCTGGGCTGGAGGGGGCGTGTAGTGGCTGGGCTGTTCGTCGTCGCGGTGGGAGCTGAGAGGACGGTATGTGCTGCGACGGGACCAATAATTTCGACAGTGGCGGGAGATGTGGCCAAGGCGGTGGCAATGGAAACAAATGGGCCTGTCGTCGGTTGTCCGCCAGTCGTTAGGGTTTCCGCGACGTGGAGTGAAGTACGAAGGTCGTCCAGGAGCAATCGCAGTGATTTCAGGTGGTGGTGAAGACCGTACAGGGCTGACGGGCTGGAAACAAGGTTGGCAAGCTCTTGGCGGACGACAGCTTGTACCAGAGAGATGGTAGGTAAGCGGGTGTCGCCATCATGTAGATGCTGGGGGGCAGGGGACATAGCTTCGAGCTCGCGTCGGATTATGCGGGTCACATTTTCTGAGGGCGCTGGAGTTTCCCGGTGTCGCAGGTCTTCACATGAAGAAGTCGCAGCCGTGTTAGGGAGGCGTGTGTACGGCTGGCTAATACGCCTGCTTTTGGCTTCCTCGAAGCGTCAACATTCCTTAATAATTCCGTCGACTGTAGTGCAGTTCTTGTATACGAGCAAGTTGAAGGCATCGTCGGCGATTCCCTTCAACACGTGGCCGACTTTGTCAGACTCGGGCATGTTGGCGTCGACTTTGTGACAGAGGGCCAGCACCTCTTGAATGTACGACACATAGGACTCCGTAGATGTTTGAGCTCGGGAGGCGAGGTCCTTCTTAGCAAGCGTTCGGCCGAGCGGCCCTCCAAACAATTCGCGGAGTTTCTCTTTGCACACGTCCCAGCTGGTCAGATGGTCTTCGTGCGTCTCATACCAGACCCGGGCGGTGTCTTTTAGATAAAATATTACATTTGCGAGCATAAGGGTCGGATCCCAGCGGTTGTAGGTACTCACTCGCTCGTACATGTTGATCCAGTCGTCGACGTCAGTGTTGTCGGTACCAGAAAATGTCCCAGGGTCACGAGGGGGAGAAAGAACGAGTGATGTCATGGCCGGGGCTGACGTTTGCTGGGCGGCGTCTTGGGTCATGATGAGTGAAGGCAACTGGCGGCCGCTGCGGAGCTCCGTCGTCGGTAGACGTAGGGGAAATCCGCACCTCCACCAAATATGTTGCGGGAAAGAATATATTTACAGATATTTACAAATAGACAAGAACAGCTGCGAGCGGCACCACCGAGAACACAGTCCGAACTTCGTTGTCGTCTTCTACTCTGGGCACTCGTGCCATCGCTCTTTGTCGTCGTCGTCTAACCGCATCAATATCATGCAGTATTGATGTTCCTTTTGCTTTGTAATTATTATGCTTATGCTAACTCTTTTCTGAACCTACTTACCTATCAACGCGTGTCGATCACACATATAAAGTTCGCGCCCCACACTGCCGTACAAATCTGTTTTCTGACTTTTGCTTGCCAAAAACTATAACGGACTGGAACCACCTTCCCCCCTCCATTGCCTATATTCAAGACCCTGTGGCATTCAAAAACACGCTAAAAATTTTTTTGACTGTCTAGCCTGCTTATTTCATGTTTTTTCTTGTCACTTGTTTGCTGTGTCTGGAGCATTTTGTTTCTTTTCTTAAGCCCTGCAACATATGTTTCAGTTTTTATTTATTTACAAATACTGAGGGCAGCAGTGCTGCCCAAGCAGGAGTGCCTGTACGCGTGTGCTTTCTCTTTTTTTTTCTCCAAATTGCTTTGTTGAAATTTTGTTCAACCCCTGTACCCACCCCCTCTGTAACGCCTCCTAGGCCTTGAGGGTAAATAAGTAAATAAATAAATAAATAAATAAATAAATAAATAAATAAATAAATAAATAAATAAATAAATAAATAAATAAATAAATAAATAAATAAATAAATAAATAAATAAATAAATAAATGTTGTTTCCGGCGCAGCCAAGGCGGGCGCGGCCCTGTCAGGCATGTCTATTGCCTTTTGTCGCGCCCCCCAAGGAATTTCTGTAACGGAATGTCTTAAATACAGAAAGAAAGAAAGAAAAAAGGAAAGAAAGGAAGAAAGGAAGAAAGAAAGAAAGAAAGGAAGAAAGAAGGAAAGAAAGAAAGAAAGAAAAGAAAAGGCGCCTAACTATACTAGTTAGAGTTTATTGAAAGTTAGCTCACCCGCTTACTAGGTAAGACGACTCACCAGTTGTCTGGTGTCCAGCGACACTGGTAATACTATGCCGCAAAAGTCTTTTTTTTGCCCAAAAAGCCTATTTTTGAACTTTCTTAAATTGTTCGCTGAAACACCCGGTATTTAATGGAATTGCCCAATCTTCCGATTCATAAAAATATCTTGGTTGTAGTTTATCTGCTCTCGAACCGAGTAGGTAGGTTGAGATAAAAGCCAATGATGTGCGTTTTGACAATTTTTAAAAATAAATAGCAGGAAACTATAAACTATATCACTCGAAAGTGTTCCTGCGTCAATGCGTGCCAGGTTGTTTCCCAGTGGCGGCACCTCCAGATACGCTACGCCGCAGTTCTGTTACGCTGTCTACGCAGCTGCTGTGCGGCCATTGGGGATCTTAGGCCCTGCTCATGTCAGAAGAACCGCCGAAAGAAGTGAAAACAAAACTGTTGCTTGGTGTAGCTTTTACGGTACTCTTTTGAGGCAGAGCCCAACGTTTCTAGATAAAGACAGTTGGGAAACTTCGCCGGCGAGCCAAAGAGCAGAGCGGCCCCACGCGATCGCCGTCTAGGCGGTGGCGCTGCGGTCGCTTTAGGATGAGCGCGTCGTCTGCTACTGCCAGCTTGAGGAGCGTCGGAAGGAGATGGCTCGCGTCCGTTAAAAAAAAACAACGTATTTAAGGAATATTACCCGCCCGAGGAATATTATCAACATAAACTACGAAGAGGCAAGCGGTTCGTCATGTTTCTCTAAACCGCGGAAAGAAGGGCTTCCGGTTTTTTCCGATATTTACCGCCCAAAAGCTCAACCTCGAGCATCTTGCCCTCACGTACCCCAGACGTGGAGCGCACGCGGACTTCGCAATTCGTAGATGAGCGCGGCTAGAAGCAGCCGCCCCCTGCGCAGACGATGCGAGGCGCGAACTAACGTTAATCATTCGCACAGCAAACAGTGACCAAGCGCAGTAAATGGGCGCCGCGGCGGTGAAGAGAAATCGTGGCCTCTGAGATCAAGCGCATTGTTAAAGTACCGATGCTTTAGCTGGTCACGGAGGCCATGGAAAACAACGCGGTACTCCCACCACCCAAGAGATGGCGCTCGCATCTCTTTGAGATGAAATCGGCGACAGAAAGGGGCCGCATACCCGGAGAGAGTTTTCCAACTGTCTTTATCTAGAAACGTTGGCAGAGCCTTTTGCGTTAACCCTGTACATATTTCCTTTATATGATGGTTCCAATATTGCCATATTCCGCTCGTGCTCCAATTGGCCGCCGAAGCAAAAAAATGCTGCGGATGAGTCCAAATCGCACACAGAGCACCGATAGAGCAACGACCATCAGGACTCCTCATGAGCCAGAAATGACAGTCGTCTTATGATGAGCGTGACTCCTAAGTCCGCTATGGTGTTATTAATGCGAAAGAATAACTAAGCTATGTCGGCGGGTCGTGTCCGCAAAATGTGTGGGCAGCAGTTGTGGGCAACTCAGGGGAGGTAGCGTCAAACGAGTGCTTGCAATCGAAAGAGGATGATGCGAGGAGCAGCGCAAAAAAAGATACGAAATCGGCTGAATGGTTATATAGTTAGAGCAAAAAACGTAAAAAAGTGGACGTGGCCAGAGCAGGAGTGGCGCCAAATTTGAATATGCCGGAAGTGTGGGGCCACGTGACCAAAAGTGTGGGCGGAGCCAACTCGTGGCGCCAAATTTGAAAGCCGGGAGGGAATACTGAGATGAAACGAGGGCAAATATGTAGTTAATAGAAATCCAATAAAAAATTAATGATTATAAAAATGTCAAGATTGAATTAAGGTGCAATTATTGTGAATATAGGTGATTTAAATATGAATTAAAAAATAAAGGGATCTAAATTTGAATTAATGGTACGTTAACATGAACTAAGGGTGATTTAAGTGAATTCACTGTGAAATAATTGTGAATTAAGGGGAATTTCCGAAAGCAAATGTTTGCGAAACCAAATAGCTAAAAAACGAACTGTGTGCTGTGTGATGGGCATTGTTAATTGGAGAGACATGGGAAAGGCGTCTGCCCTGGAGTGGGCGTAATCAACTGGAGGATGATGGTGATGTGCTGCAAAAAGATTAGTTGGTGTCTCTTAATGTAAGAATCTTAATATAATCCAAATATGAGAATACCCTTAAATTCCTTGGAATCGTGTCTGCTAGTTAAGGCTAGAAACGTTTTAGAAATAAATGTTACTTGAAGCTTAGTATGCAACAGCCGGCATGAAACATGCTGAGGTTATATTTGAAAAACTGCATTGCTGTGTTCATTTCATCATTTTACAGATCTCTGGGACGACCTGACCAGAAAACGTAGGTTGCCTCTGTCCATCTACTATTTTAAAAACATCTTGCCTACTATTTCGGGTCATGCAAATTACTGGCGTGTCCTTTCATTTCTGTTTAAATGGCAACATTAGGGATGGATGTACAGGTGGGCACAGAAATAGATAACGTCCCGCACACGAAAAGACAACGTCTTCTCGCCGCCCAGCGGAGCCTGGCGAAAGCTCGTAATCGCCACGTGCATGTGCAGGCTCCCAAACTCCGCGACCCTCTAATTACTCCTCTTGCCTCGCATTCGGCGAGAGTCAATGTTGTGATAATATTGATTATGATTTGATGGTCATGCCCTGTGTAGCGAGGTGGCATTTTGGAACGATGAGGCCGCTGCCTTTACACGGCAGAGCCAGCGGGAATTGTGCTTTGCCTGAGGCAACTCTGGGCGCATTTCCGCCGCGAATAAGCCGCGTGTTTCGAACTTTTATCGCCTCTGGAACTCATCGTCGTTTCGCTAGCAACCAAACGCTTTCGAAGCACTCCACGCACCGCTGCGGTGTATACAAGCTTGGGCCATTTGCTTCATCGGAGATGCTCATCGCTGCGTACTATTTCCACAGTCAGGCTGCTGATTGGGATTCCTGACGACATCGAGGAGGCGCAGCGGATGCCGGACAACACCTCGATTCTTTCGACCGGTCAGTGGGTTATTTTTACTACGTGACGAAATTTCCACGATAAATATTCTCCGAGTTCACCAAGCATTGCACACGGACAAGTTGCTTCTCTCGTTTAGTGTTTGCTTCTGCATTGACGAGGAAAACATCGCTATTAAGTATGATTAAGGTGGTGCAGCCTTGAAGGGATAGAAACGATAAAATTTTTTGTCGCGTTTTTCGCTTCTTTTTTTTTTCTGCAATCGATCCGCTACTCGGATATCTTAGAGGCGCACACTCAGAACTCCGTCCAAAAACTGTTCTGAGGTAAATTTTATATTGTGGTTCGTTCTGGCTTGTTGAGGTTGGTCCGGCACAAAAACACATTTATGAGCGAGAAAAATTGCATTAAAATAAAAAGAAATCTCCTCCAGCCGAGTCAAACTCGCGACACGGTTACCGAAAAGGACGGCTTGCACTGTTTCTAAGTGAATGTAAGTGCAGCTTTAAGCCCGGAGTCCAGCCCGGGAATCGATGTCGGGGCAAACACTTGACTTAGAAAATGGGCCGATGATGTCGGCGCCTGTATATCGCTTTTTGGTGTGTTCCACCTTAGAAACGCTCTCTTTTCATTGAAAATGGCCTTTTCATTCGAACGCAGTGTCGTCGCTATCGATACAGGCCAACTTCTGTTTGAGCTCAGTGTCTCTTTAACCTCACCCTACTTTGTCTTACTAAACATTTCGTACACGTCAGTATAAGCAGATTAGAATGTTCGTTTCGTCAGTGATCCCCAGGCAATCTAGTAATGTGACGCTTCTATGCAAGAGTTTGGGCTGCGATATCTGTTATTCGGAGTATCGTGTCAAGCCACAACTGGCGAAAACCTTCATTCAGGCGAAATGCCTCTAAAAAATTCTGCAGAGACACTTGACCCATTAGGGACCTATAAAAATCTATCGGACGGATTTTCTTAATTTTTTCCACATAATGGTCCGTTATAAAATTAGCGAAATTTCGACACGAAACTTTCATTCTTTTTGAAGTTAGACAAGTGTACTCTTTATAGGGCGCTCGGTCCGCCCCATAGCACATGTGGCTACTTGGCTCCACTCCTACTTGGTGGCGTGCATTTGGTTAATATATCCGTGATTGTTACGAAGTTTGCTATAACACTGCTTGTAGGCCCTCATAAATCTTTTCTGGCTGTAGTGGCACCGCGGGAAGCTTTCTTGTTTTCAAAGAAGCGCATCAGACACGATTGATCCAAAGCGTCTGTGAACTGTTGGTTGCTGCATGTCAAGGCCCAGGCAAGGACGAGTAACATTCTTACTAAAGCAAAATACTCTGAAGGCTCGTCTCTAGCAATTTGGCAAATTGTTCAGGCGTTAACAATTGCAAAGTTAAGCTTTGTGTCAACAGCTCCCCCCTCCCCCCCTTCATCTTTGTGCCTGATGCCGATGTAGTAGCAGTTGATGGCTTGATCTGAAAGGTCGACACCTGCCATGCCACTCTTGTAAACGGAAGGTAATTTTGACTTACAAAAGTCTTCTTTTCATGTTCTGTAGGCAACCACTGCTTTCCAAAACATGTTGGCTCAATGCTGTTATAGTTGCAGGCCATAGTGACTACACAGTTGTCCTTAGAATTCAATAAGAAAAAACGTACCCTACATCATTCAAGGAAGAAGAAATTTTCCCTGGCTGCTTCTTTGCTTTCTCTGGGCCGAGAGGACTTTTCCTAATTCTGTTTTGGCGAAAGGTTACTGTAGCCTGAAATTCCCTCCGGCAGAGCGCTGCAAGAATGTCTTGAATGGTAAAAAAAAATTGCCAAAAAAGTTGAAATGGTGATTAAGTTTTGAAATCACCTGCGTTAACAGCCGCACAACACGCCCTTCTAAAAAGTTTCTTTTCTGAACGGAAGGACTTTCCACAGTAGGCGTGAAATGCATAAGAGTAACAGTCGGCACTGCCGAGCATCCAGTTCTGATAACTAAAACTTCATTATAACCAATTAAAATCACACCATCGTGACATTCAGTATAGCTAGCGAGAATTGGAGCAGTATCTGAGGCCTCGCTGAGCAACAAAGTGTTTTTTTCGAAACATTGCAAGGAACCATACCATCTATGACCTGGAGTAGACGGGCACCGTTGTGCACACGGGAAGACCCAGCGTACTACAGAAAGTACAGCAGCATATAATTCATTATAGCGCAATAAAAGCCTAAGATTCAGGACATTCAAAACATCCATTGTTTACTTTCGTCTTCCTTGTTGCTTTACACTTGAAACTAGTATAATATGTATCAACGCAGCCGTGAGAAAATTATAAGCCAGCGACTATCGCTTCACTTCGGTGGAAACAAACATCCTGAAGTTCCACCAGGGAAAGATGACATACTGAGCAGAGGAAACGCGCATTCTTAGTTTAAGGGCGTCGGTCGATCCCCGGGTGGCAAAAGCATCTCCTACTTGAAAAGAAAAATTCAATCTTTGATGTTGAAATCATAAAAAATTAACTGTATTTTTAAAAGTATGCTGGGTGCTAATGGTACATGTGGTAACGCGAAAGCACTGCTTTCCTTCGGTGCCCGAACACCAACCCACGCACCACCCACGCTCACACGTGCGCGTGAAACCACCGGATATGCTGTACGACGAACAGCTGCATAATCATTTTTATCCGAAAATTGGTTTTTGAGCAGAGGAATTGGTCAGTAACTGTCTCACATCTCGGTAGACACCTTAGCCGTGCCTTGATAAAAGGAGTAAAGAGTCAGGAAAGGAATAAATACGAAAGTGAAAACGGCACTGGTATGAACCTCTGTCGCAAGATAGTCTCCAACTTGGTGGTAGTCGTGGTGCAAAATATAGAGGTCCAGAATCGATGTTCAAAGCACATCAATCATAAAATGAAGGAAAAGAAGAAAAGGCATTCGGGTACGGTTGTGTCGTCACACGCCACAGCACGGCAAAATCGCAGCACATTTCTTGCGCCACACTGACATCATGAGTTCGACCGCTCTAGAGCGAAATGGAAATTCGTTGACATACCTGGTTATTTCGCTAAACAATACTTGCTTTGAGGGGCATGATAATGGAGGCGTGACAAGTCATGCCAATGCATCGTCATCATCATTACACTTTCCCGTTTCCTTTATTGCGAACATACTTGTATAACTCACAGCGCAGGCTCCGACCGTTAGATGTGACGTAAAACGCTTGCGAGCTTCATGCAAACCTTTTTAGTTTAACAGAACGAGACGGCTAAAGCTTGACTCCTCTGTTCCAACATGATGAATGAGGCCGCCTCTTTTTCCTTGTGACTTCCTTTCGTCGCTGCACTCGGCCTCCTTGTTCTCTAAACGTGTTTCAGTTTAGCTCCTTTAGTACAGCTAAAGATGGAGACGTGTTGGAAAGGGCTTTATGAACCTCCGTATCTTGCGCACGCTTTTCTAATTTCCCAGAGCTGGAAAGGAGCTGGAGAGCCTTCTCGAAACCTGGAAGGGGTCTGATATTCCGTCGCAAATTTTCCCGCTTATCAACTCAGCGCAGTATTCGGGTAGATGTAGGTCGCTGCAGTCGAAATGATTCACGGGACAGTCGCATTTTGCAGAGCTACTGTGCCGACACCCATGCTCTTTCCTAGTCGCAATCTTAGCTGCGCAGACGCAGGCATTGGACATCTCGCTTGAGAGTGGCCTCGTTGAGGTATGGGGAGGATAATATGGACACCCCAGAAAACAGCTGCGCGTCCATTCGCCAAGCAGTACACGCTTCCTTCTTGATTGATCCTCTAATTATGCATTAAGAGTTTGGAGTCGCATTTAGAATTACGCGGTCCATTAATCCGCCTTACGCAGTACTGGCGCCCCCTACCCACGTACACAGGTATCGCGGTCATGCTAGCCATCTCCATAATATTTACAAGGATAATATAACACATTTGGCGCATCTTCGGGAAGACATCGCATCTTTCCCACTCCCCCAGATACGTTTCGTCCCATGTATACCAAACCACGACTCCTGCAAAGGCGAAAACACGAACTAATTCCTCTGTGTTCGCACCCTCGCCTACATAGTATGGTGAGAGGGGGAGGCCATGCGCGCCCAGTTGAGCGGTTCTGGCCCCATCTATATGTCTCCTGCCGGTGGCGTGGCAGACAGCTACCACCTCTGACAAGTGTCCTCACTAAAGCTCTTCACCGGACGTGTGTGATGCACACCGCTTAGTGTGGACGTGCCCAGCGATAGCTTCATGAACAAGCACTTCCTTGTTAAGGTGTGCTTGCATTGGAACTACGAAGGTGACTGCAAAAAATGGTAGGCTGACAAACGGCAGCTTTACGGACTTCGCAGCTTACTGATTAAGGTGTGTATCCAATCATTCTGCTAACTTACTCCTACATCCCCTGCCCCCATTTCTAAAGCTAAGCTTTCCCGCGCAATTTTCGAATAAAAAAAACTTGCTAACCAACTCTCGGACATGTCCGCACCTTCGCACGTGCCGTCAGCTCGCGCCTTCAGTGCAATTATTATGCACGAGAAGCTCTTAACACAACTTAATTCTGTTGCCAAACAGCGTCTCATCTTTAATCTGTAGTTTCATGCATTTATGCATTTCGTTTATTCCAGAAACCACAACGACTGGAGCTTTCAACGCGTCAGAAAGCACGTCTTCCGGAGCGATGACACCCTTCGTTCAGAGAGCGAATATTCGGGAGCCATGACGCATGATGCTCCAGATTCGGCGCCCTGTTCATTGAAGCTTCATTTTTTTCCGGGTTGCTTTGTGCGATAATTTTCTCTGACCGTTTTTGAATTCTCTTGATGCATGCACTCTGCTTTGGACCACGATGCGTCATCAAATCGTAACCAGCTGTACGATGAGCGGCTACGACCCTGTCACGATATGATTGGAAGGTAATTGAATCGGATTTTAGCAAGGCTGTCTAAGAAGTCCCTCTCACTGGTAGCAAGGTGGAAAATGTATGCTTCTGCGCGTGCGTGCGCCCATTCGGAAGAGCTATTCTGAATGGCAGAGCATGTGGTGCATGCAGTGCTTTAGTCGAACGATACGTAAATGCTCCACTTTGAAGGGCAACAATGCTACAAACCACATGAAGTGCGTAGGTACGGTGGGTGTTATTGGAAGCTGTGTTTCCAGACCATTTTTAGCCTGATTTTTTTTACGTGTTTTTCTGCTGGCAAGTCATCCCAATCTCTGCTGCCCTAGCAAGCCGAAGAATGCAAGTGAACCGTCTCGCACAACCAAGGTGTTAAAGTGGACAGTTGCCGAGATGACAATGCAGACGCGACACTGAAGGCAGTGGATGGAATCATCATGTTTAGATTGAGTAGATTGCATGGCTCTTTCCGCCTCTGTTGATGCTTCCCGGCGAGCAAGCCCTTACAAAAAGAGTCTAATGATTTTTTACGGACTATACTGACTTCGTGTGGTTCTTTCCTTTTCCTATTCATACTATCTAGAGTCTATACATAAAAGTCGACTATAAATGTATAGACATAATCTACTGATTCTCTACACACTGTCTGTGTAGCTCATTAAGTCTGAAACCACTTTTAAATACCCGCATAGTAATCAAAGCTCGCCATTTCATTCAGTGCTTGGATTCCTGGGTTGCACTTAGCTACCTCATATGAAATCGCAGTACACTCTATTTATGGGTTGCCTGAGTGTGCAGATAGGCAAGATGCAAGCCGGAGACCAAGCGGTAGGAAACTGTCTCGTATGATCTAGTAGTAGTGAAGGATTTATTAGCAGAGATGGCACCAAGAAATAAATTACGGATATTGGTCAAGCACCAAATGGCAGCTTTTTTTCCGCAGCCCTCTATCAGCAGCACATGGTGGTAATGAAGATTTGATTCTTCGGCAAATAGACTTCATACTATGCACTCATCGTGGCATCGTGCAGGACTAGGAAGTCCCCACAAAGGTGTGTTGTTGTGACCAGAAGAATGGTAAGGTCTTGAATTAGCTTAGGGTTGAAGAGGGAACGGAGGAAACTAGTGAAGCGGAAGCCCATCACCGAGTTAGCGGTGAGAGGGAAAGTAGAGGAATTAGGGATATCGCAGCAGAACAGACATTCGGCTTTGAGAGAAACGACCTCAATGTTCAAACAGTGAAATAATCTCGCAGCTATTATCATGGAGTGCGCAGCAGGAACAGGTGGTAGGATTCTTCGACAGGATACCGGCAAGCTGCCTTAGGAGACGGCAGATCTAACTAAGAAAAGAAAATGCATAAAAGCATCTAACGCTACAGAAAGAATAGAACTGGCTGAGTTATCAAAGATAATAGCGCAAGGTAGCCGACATCAGGAAGTTTAACACGTAGAGAATCCAGCAGGCTTTAAAGAACGGAGGTTGCCTGAAAGCCGGGAAGAGGAAACTAGGCAGGGGCAAAAACCAGATGTATTAACACAGGGAGAGGGCAATTCTATTAGCAATGTGAAAAATATTGATAAAATAGCGAAAGAGTTTTGCACAAATTTGAAAAGTAGCCAATGTTATCATAACCTTTATGGGAGAGGTAGCAGCGCAGAGCAATGGCAAACCCCGTTAGTTAAAAACAGGAAGTAAAGAAAGCATTAGGAGGAATGCAAAGGTGAAAAGCAACTGGTGAGGATCAGGTAAAAGCAGATTTTTTGAAGGACGGAGGGCAGATGGTGCGAGAGAACTAGCCATCCGGTACACGCAATGTCGTAGGTCCTCTAGCGTTCCAGAACTTTCAAAGAACGCTAAAATTATCTTAATTCATAAGAAAAGAGATGTCAAGGACTTGAAGAATTACAGACGAATTAGCTTACTGTCAGTGGCCTACAAGGAATTTATTAAGGTAATTGCTGATAGAGTCAGGACAACCGTAGACTTCAATCAGCCAAAGGATCTGGAACCTTTCGTAAAGTATAAGTATCTCCAATGAAGCTTTGCTACACTGGTGTCGCTGGTGTAGGTTAAAGAAATGACCCTCATATTCACACTATCAATGAGGTGATAGAGAAATGCGCAGAATATAACCAATCCCCCCATATATAGCCTTACCTGATTACGAGAAAGCATTCGACTCAGTGAAAACCTCAGCAGTCATGCAGGAAATGCGGAATCATGGTATAGAAGAGCTACGTGAAAAAATTGGAAAATATATAGAGCAACTGCACAGCTACCATAGTCGTACATGAGTCAGCAATAAAATGTCAATAAACACGGGTGTCAGGCAGAGAGACGAGATATCGCCATTGCTCTTCACCGCCTTTTGCAGGAGGTATTCTGAGGCCTTGTGTTGGGAAGAGTTGGGAATAAGAGTTGATGAAGATTATATAAGTATTCTGCGATTACTTGATATTGCCTTGCTGCAGCATTGAGAAGATGAACTGCAAAACATGATCGATGTGTTAAACAAGCAGAGCCGAACCGTGGGTCTAAAAATTAACATGCAGAAAACCAAAATAATGTTCAGCAGTCCAGCAAAGGAACCGGAGTTCACAATTGGTAGCGAGGAGCGTCTCGGAAGGGAGTACGTCTACTTAGTGGAGGCATTGACCGCTGATTCGGACCATGAGAGGGAATAACTACCAGGATAAGATAGGGATAGAACGCGTATGGCAGGTTCTCTCAGATCATTAATGGAAGTCTATGAGTGTCCATAAAGAGAAAAGCTTACATCTGTATCTTACCGGTACTCACATATGCGGCAGAAACTTGGAGGCCAGATAATAGGATTCTGCTTAAGGACAACGCAGTGGGCTATGGAAAGAAACATGATAGGCATAATGGTAAAAGACCGGAAGCGGGCATAGTGGACGGAGGAAAAAAGGTGGGTAAGGATATTTTCACGTTGTCGTGACTGCAGTGGGACGAAGAGGCAAACAGCAAAAACGGCTTCTGAACAAAACTCTTTATTTGGAGGCCGATCAGCGCAAACTACACAGGGACAAGAAAGTAGACGAGACACACACAGCGCTGACTTAAAACTGAAGGTTTATTTCAAGACACTTCGGCAAATATACAGCAGCATCAAGAAAATAACGAGAGCAACCGAGTCTGATAAACAGTCATCGCCACCACAAATCACGCAAAAGAACTCAGATCATCCAGCTACCGAAATGATCCACAATTCTTTATCCATAAGGGCTTTTGAGGGACCGGTGGCACAAATCTCTTTAAGATGCGCAATTTTTATGGCTTCAGTGATTTCTCGCGTGGTTTTGTCATCGCACCTGCGCAGCACGCTCGTGTTGCCCAGCTCAGGGGCGCATTTACAATCTTGGCAGTGAATGCCCAGATGGCCCGAGATTCGTCGCGTCACATTATATTTGTGCTCGAACAACCTCTTATTAAGGCATCTGCAGGTATGGCCAACGTACGCATGGACGCAAGACAAGGGGATAGAATACATGACGCCCTGAGCACAGGAATCGAACCGTTCGCGATGATTTACGGTGAACCGTGTGTGTTCACGACCCATTTGATAAACGCGCTTGTAGAGGCTTGACAAGCGATCCGGAGCTGAAAATATAACATCCATTCCTACTCTTTTGCCTATCTTTCATAAGTTGTGAGAAATTCCGTGTGCGTAGGAAATGGCTGAGATCTTATCCTTATCTCTTATTCTTTTTTCTTCTTTGGCTGTCAACAAGGCCTCAGCCACTGACCATAAGAGGGTCAGCGGGTAACTAGCCTGCAGTAATCAGCGCGTCTGAGCTTAAAAGCTACGTTCCAGTTTGTGGTTGCAGGATTTTTGTAATTCATTGTTAAAGCATGAGTTGATGATGCTGCGCTTAGCTAGCTTCGAGTACGCTGAATCAAAAGGTAGGTGAGGTTTGTTGGCCCGAAGCTGAAAGGCCCAGCAGGCGTTATTGTGGTTAAAATATATTCCTAAATTCTAAAAACCCCATGAAGCCGTTAGTTGGTAGTTCTTGAGGAACAATCAATAGGCTCAGAATGCTTGAAAAATTACTAAGAACTTTGGAAGCTTCGGACAGGAGGACGTCCGGCTCGCGTTGTTATATCACAAGGGAATCATCCACGAAGCTAAAGATTTGCTTCACATTGCTGCCCTGAAGGGGCCTATGTAGCGCCCTGTCTTGCATGGCTAAGTAAAGATCGCCGAGGATAGGTGCAACGGATGAACCGATACAAATGTCATCCTTTCGAATGAAAAGCGAACCGTTCCATTTCGCGAAGGTCAATCTTAAATAGGTAGACAGTAGCTCAAGGAAGCCTGCAATTGACATGCAACTGGCATTCTAAAATGTTGCAGCTTCATGCTGGTCTATACAGTCCTGAATGCAAGTGACCAAGTCCTCATGAGGGATGCCATAATATAAGTCCTTTATGTCGATAGAAAATCCTGTCAGTGCGATTTTGTAGTTATGTTTTCGAACGTCAACCACGGGTCCTGCATTTTTTTTAGCATAAATGGGTCGTGAACTGTCAGTAGCTTAAGTTGTCTTTTTAAAGGTGTTGGAACAAACTTCTGCCATGCCCCATCTCTGAAGCAATGACACGAAATAGACGATCCACCTTATGAGTTTTTACCGAGAAAAACATATCGAATCTCAAGTATTTGTTGTTTTCCACTGAACCACATAGCTTTCCTAGGTTCAAGCGTTCCCACAGTTTCTTTGCTTTGTTCTTTAACTACTTTAAGGACACATTGCTGCACTCATCGAAAGATTAACCGATAGGTTCAAGGGCTTTTTCCATGTACAGTCTTTTTGGCATAACCGCGAAGCCTCCTTCCTTGTCCGCAGGGAGCAAAAACTATGCTGATCAGCTGAAAGAGCCTTGAGGAGGCTTCAATGGGGTTCAGAAATCCTGCTGTTCGGGTTGGAGGAGACGTTCGTCGCTGACAATCTCGGCAGGTTTTCACATAATGTGCGACATCGGCAGACAGTCGGGGCCAGTAATACTTGTCTTTTTTTTTTTAGCCAGTTGAATTTCCACTTCAGGTGGAGATGTGAGGAAACACTTGATGACGATGAATAGATGGTTCGGACTCGCAAGCAATCACACTACTCGATGGCAGGACAAGAAGGTTAACTATTTATTAACACATGAATAAACGAGAAAAACAAGCAAGGAGAAAAGTATTTACAATATGACTGAAACGTTTACACGAAATCAGCCCCACTTAACTGGGAGCGTTCCGCTTTAAGCCTTCTGTATCCACCCTTGTCGGGGACAGGAACCAGTCAAATACTGGCGAAAGGATGCCAGCCAATAAAATACCTAGGAAAGGAGAGGTTCCGAGATAGGTCACAGTCTTCCCCAGAAGCAGTTCCTTGCTAGCTGATCTTCGACGGTTCAAAACGTCCACACTTTCGGAGACGCAACGTTCCACCTCAGTTACCGGAGCCAGTCTGGAAACTGGGGCTGACGGGCTATCTTACGGCCGCAAAGAACTGAATGACTCGGCGGGGGCGTAGCAACAGGTAAGATTGGCGGTCGTCGAACAGAATGCCCACCATCCTCGGCAGTGCGGTTTTCAAAGCTGATGGCGAACTTTCGAGATACAACTTGGAAAGTTTCTAGTACATTCTGGAACATCGTAGAATCGACTAAGCATGGAAGCGATCAATCGAGGTTAATCTATAGGTGCGTCTTGCATCACAAACGAAACTATAAAGCGGCATGTCGGCAGCTTTAAAGATTGAACAAACACTACAAAAATTTGCGGCATTACTTCCTTTCAAAGAAGCATCAGCCCGATTTTTAAGAATATAGGGAACCCAAGCTGAAGTTTGCCGTGTCGATTGCAGCGCCGTAACACATAGCATAGCGAGAGGAGCAAGCAGTTTTGGGGGCGCTCTTGGTTCCATTCCACGCTACCTTCCTGAGCTTAGTGGCCTGAGCTTCTGCGCTCTGTCGAAGCCACACGTGGTGCCTGTCAGCTATCAGGGTTATGTCTACAGAAGCGAGGGAAATAGTGCTATCAATCAAACGCCGGCTTCTAATCGTTCAGAATGTGCTCTCGCGTTGGTAGCGGCCCCATCTACTGACGGCAGCTGTTTTTAGGCGCCTCGTGGAATAACTGCAGTGCCATCTGGTCAGTGCAGGTTCTCTATAAGGCGACTACAAACCGTTAAAAAACGCATTCTGGCAAAATATACTCTGAGTGTGGAAACACAGCGTCCTTTACGGCGCATAATATGCTTTGGACGGACGACAGGGACAATTTCTTGTCGTACGCGGCGTCGCTGGAATGCAGTCATTCGGTCACGGGCTAGTTCATAGACCAATTCAATTGACCCACGAAGAACCTTGTACTAGCCGAAATAGCGGCGCAAAAGCTTTTCACTCAATTCGCGGCGGCGATTGGGCATCCAAATCCAGACTCGGTCTCCTGGCTTGTATTCCGCGTTGCGTCTTCGTAGGTTGTAGCGTCTGGCGTCGGTGCGCTGGTGGTCTTTGATCCTTAATCAGAAGGTCTTCGGCCTTCTGCGCGTTGAAGGTCGACGGAGACGTCGACGTTTTCTTCGGTAATGGTGGGCAGCATGGCGTCTAGCTTGGTCGTGGCCTCTCTGCCATGGACGAGCCTAAAAGGCGCAATAAGAGTTATCTCCTGACTGCTGTGTTGTAGGCGAAGACGCTGTAAGGCAGGTTGACGTCCCAGGTTTTGTTTTCGGCATAGACGTAGTACATGACGAGCACGTCGGCGATGGCTTTGTACAAGCGCTCGGTCAGTCCGTTGGTCTCCGGATGGTATGCAGTTGTCCTCCGGTGGCTGGTTTAGCTGTTACGCAGTCTGGCTTGCGTCAACTCCGCAGTGAATGCTGCCCTTCTGCCCGTGATGACCACATCGGGGGCGCCGTGTCGCAGAAGGATACACTCCGCGAAGGATTTGGCAACTTCTGCTGCTTTTCCGTTCCGTAGGGCTTTTGTCTCGGCGTAGCGGGTCAGATCTTCGGTCGCTATAATGATCCACTTATATCCAGGTGTTGACTTGGGGAAAGGGCCAAGCAAGTCCATGCCGATCAGCTGAAAGGGCCTTGAGGAGGCTTCAATAGGGTTCAGAAATCCTGCTGCTCGGGTAGGATGGGTCTTTCGTCGTTGACAATCTCGGCAGGCTCTTACATAATGTGCGACATCGGCAAACAGTCGGGGCCAGTAATACTTGTCATGAATGCGGCGGAGGGTGCGAGAAAACCCGAGATGTCCAGCTGTCGGCTTGTCGTGTGAGGCCTGAACAACTTCTTTGCGCCGGCTTGCAGGTACAACAAGGAGGTAGGCTGTGCTTTTTTCTGCAAGGTTCTCTTCACGAGGACATCATTCTGTACTCAGAGTGAAGACAATCCTCGCTTGAACGAGGCGGAGAGCGTAGAAACCTTTCCTCCTAAGTACTCGATGAGGCGTTTTAGGGCAGGGTCCAAGCGTTGCTGTTGTGAAAAAGTACTGGATCTGATGGGTCCCAGGAAGGCGTCCTCATCGTCCTCCGGCGGCGTAGCAGCATGCGAACAGAATGCCCGTCGCTCTCGGCCGTTATCTTTCCAAAGCAGATAGCGAACTTTCGATATACAGCTTAGAAAGTTACTAGAACATCGGGAACAACGTAGAATCGACTCCGCCTGGATGCGATCAGTCGAGATAGATCTCTGCGCGTCTTGCATAAGAAACAAAGCGATAAAGCGGCGTGTCGGCCGCTTTGAGAATGAACAAACACTACCAAGATTCGCGACAATATCCTTGTCGAAATAAAAAGAAGAAATGGGCTTTGGCATAGCATGTAATGAGAAGGCAAGATGACAGGTGGTTCTTAGCGGTAACTGAGTGGATTCCAAGAGAAGGCAAGCATAGCAGGGGCCGGCAGAAAGCTAGGTGGGCGGAAGAGATTAAGAAATTTACCGCGATATGATGGCCGCAGCTGGCAGAGGACAGATTAGAGAGACGAGGGTGAGGCTTTCGCCCTGCAGTGGGCGTACTCAAGCTGATGATGGTGATGACCTCTCGCTTTGCGTATCAATTTGAGGCGTCCCATATAACACTCATCTGTTATCCATCCATCACCTTAAAAATAGAGCTGCCCGTCTAATTTCCTTCAGCAAATTCCCACCACCCGCCCTTCACGTTTCTTGCAGTGTACGAATTCTGCCATTGTCATCACGGCTTCGTCTCAGGTTGGCATCACTTTCATATATGTGATAACCGCAATGTTGTTAATAGTTTTGTGTCGTCGAAACTCTTTAATGACCACACAAGATTTTATTATCAGCTAAGCCTACTACTACTAAAACGGTAGAGAAAATATCCAAAGCAACAAGCATACTTTTCGACTATTGCTGCACGAAATTCAGTGCCATCAGAAATAAAATCAATCTATAATTTATGTAATTTCACAACTGATTCAGGACCTTCATGTTTTCCACCCTGCTTTCATCTTCTCACTAGGGCAGTTTTTCTTTCCTCCGTTTATCTTTTGCTGGTGCGAATGTATTGTTAAGAATATTACATATGTATCTTACCGGTAATATTTTGATTTTATGCTTTCATTTTTTATGTACGTTCACTTATTGTGCAGATGTTTTCTTTGCTCGTTAGCACTGCATTATGTCTCATTCGTTTTCGCCGCGGTGGCTCAGCGGTTATGGTGCTCGGCCGCTGGCCCGAAAGACGCGGGTTCGATCCCGGCCGCGGCGGTTGAATTTCTTTGGAGGAGAAATTCTAGAGGCCCGTGTGCTGTGCGATGTCAGTGCACGTAAAAGAACCCCAGGTGGTCGAAATTTCCGGAGCCCTCCACTACGGCGTCTCTCATAGCCTTCGTCGCTTTGGGACGTTAAACCCCATAAACCAACCAACCAACCATCGTTTTCGTTCCTGCACAATGTATTATATTTCCTTTGTTTTTCTTCCTGCATTTTGATTTGCTAAATTAACGCTGTAGCTTGAGGCAGGATGTTCCTCGAGCAGTGTTTACTTCGGGACCTCCGTCTGTAAGACTAATACCAATATGTGTTGAATGTAGCGCACATTTCAATAACAAATGTGATATATGTGGGTGTGTGTGTCAGTGCGTGTGCTTCTGGGTTAGATGCCGTGATGTGAGCATCCAGAATATCGCAATAGCGCAGTGTTACACTGCACAACTCGCAGTGTTCCGCGTGCCTGATAACAATCATCGCTGTGCAATGAAACCTTCGACTATAAGTAAACTATTCTCCGGCTCAGAAGTCGGTCCAAATAAAGGCACTCGGTCTGACAATGTATCAACATTTTAGCAGAATTGCTAGCTTTGAGTCCCCGTTTATAAATAATAATCATCACAAAACTTCAGGCAGTATCTGCGACGGTACCTTGTGCATTTAATGCCGCTCTTCTAGGTTATAAGGTCTGAGCGGGCAAATTTTGTTTTATCTGCATATGAGAAATTCCGCATAAGGAACAACTGCTGCACTCATTACATTTCATGGTGCACTAAACACCAGTTTGAGTTTGCCATTTTATCGCTGGAATTTGATCGACACTCTGCGTTCATTCATAGAAGCTTAGAATAATTATGGTGTTATTTCTTATAATTTATTCTCTATTGAATCGAATTAAACACTCCCGCTCCCGCTTCTTTTTCTTTTTTCTTCAACGCACCGCGGACGGTAGGAGGAACCGATCAACAAGGTAGCCCTAGCGAAAATTACGCGCAGGGTGCCTTTCGGTCAGTCGCGTAGCAGCCGCTCTGCAATGCAGTGTGATGTTCGAAACGTACTGGCTGCTGGTCGGACTATGTCCAGCCAGAACAGACGATGGGGTGCAGCCCCACTGCGGGAGCAGACAAGCCGAAAATATAGTCCGCTTGCTTACGACATGTTTCGTTGATATATTCTCCGAACCACAAATATGTAGCGTTACATCAAACGATTACTTACGTCGTGTCCAAGAAACGCAATAAAAAACTTACAGGGGACGCCTAAGCTCGGTATTTAGGGCATGACGGGTTCACCGCAATGGGTTAATGCGCTGTTACGTTGCAAGACACTGCTGGCCTGTGGGCAAGAGATCCGGAAACTGTTTGTGCCGCGAGCGTTCGGACCTTTACTCGGCATCGCAGGCTGCTGGCCTCTTCACGGTAGCGGGGCTCATGTTCGGCGTTCGAAAACGCGAACGTAAATGCCCAGGGACGCGAACGCGTGGACACGGCGTTCGAGAGCGCGACCGTCAGCACAGAGGGACGCTTCCTCTCGAGAACGCCCAGCTGGGTCACGTGGGCACGGCGTTCGAGGGAGCAGCAGTGAACGCACGGGAGTCAACGAGGGGAGTCTTCCCCCAGCAGCGGAAGAGAGCAGCTGCTCGGGGAGCCAGTCTGCACCTTCCAAGGGCCTGGGGCCCTCTTTTCGTTTGGGTCAAATTCTTTTAATAAAGACCCATTTCCCAGCCTTCACCGAGTCCACAGCCCGTACCTCGCAACAGCGCATATAGGTGGAATTCGTCACTCTCCGCTTTACAGCCATAGATCCCCTAGAGGCCTCATGCCACTCCTGGCGCAGTAGTGCAGCGTGAAGAAATGCGCCACTGCCCTGTGATGGCTGGTGCTGCCAAGTGGGGCTCGTGCGACCAGGGCTGTTCTTCCCGAGCAAGCT
The DNA here is from genome assembly GCF_055824585.1 of Amblyomma mixtum. Lineage (NCBI taxonomy): Eukaryota > Metazoa > Arthropoda > Arachnida > Ixodida > Ixodidae > Amblyomma > Amblyomma mixtum. Next base: position 119,176,054 of record NC_143018.1, read on the forward strand.
CTCGGGACTAGTCACTACTTTAACTGCCACATGCCACGGTGGTCAGTCTGCTCAAATTCCGATGAAGCGCGTCGTGATGACTCCACAAGGTGACGTTTTTCTTAAAAACGGGGGCCTTAACGCTGTCTCGGTACAAATACCTTGGGCGTCTCGGCGGATTATAGTGTGTTTATTTTCGATTGAGGATTGTGGAGGTTGATTCTCGGGAAAGCAAACAATTTACGAGTGTTTTTGTTCTGGAGGGCTTAATTTGCGGCAATGTTGCCTGCGACTGCAGCTATTTATTCACTGAAATCTCCTCCGCCCCTGCCTCCTAAAAAAATGAAAAAAAAAAACAGAATAGAAGTGAAAACTAATTTTTCGAGAACGCTCTCTAGTGCATTTTTAAGGGTGCGGAATGACCCTGTCTCTTTATCTGGACTCATGTTAAACCGCGAAGAGCCAATTCATTCGCAAACTACGTTTGCATTTGAATTTTTTTTTATTCCGCTGTTCACGTTACAGAGAGGAAATTTTGCAGCACGTATAGACCACTTTGAAATGTATAGTTTAGTGTGATGCTAAAAGCATTTTATTGCTCAATGACAATGAAAACCGGGGTCGACTTTAACCTGCAGCAGTGGTCGCAAAAATCCCAGGTGCCGTCACGGCGTTATCAAAGGAAAATTAAATCCCTTCCCAAGTGGCGGAGTATTGAACACAGGACTTTCAGAGTGTGAGGCAAGCACAGAACCCATTCGCCACAATACCACGCTGCTTGTGAGCGAAAAAAAGTGAACCTACTATATATCTTTTACCTCTGTAATCTAACATATAGGTGTGTCCTTAGAAAAGAAGAGAACAAAAATTTTAAAAACAAGAAAATAAAAGGGCAAAAAGCACTTTCGCAATAAAAGCACATAAGTAGTCGCAAGAGAGAGAGAGAGAGAAAAACTTTATTGTACAAGGAATTCGGGGCACGCCCCAGGGTCCCCGCACGACCCCACTGCACTCAAGTGTTTATGTTCCTAAGGTCCATAACACTGGCAGCCCGGCCGGTTGCGATGGTCTGCACGGCCGGAACCTCCGAGTACAGCAGGGTCTCCCAGTCCTCCCAGGTCTTGAGGTTCTCTAGGTCCCGCGGGGGAGGGTCCGCCGGGCAGAGGGAAAGGATGTGGAGGGAAGAGGCGAAGGGTTCTGGGCATAGGGCGCATGCTGGAGTGGGGAAGGAGGGATGATAGTGGGCTAGGGTAAGGGGTGAGGGAAGAGAGTGTGTCTGTAGTCTGCGCCAGAGCGTTGCGTTTTTGTTATCTAGGGAGAGGTGGGGCGGGGGGTAGAGCTGGCGTGAGGCTCTGTAGGCCTGCGTCAGCTCGCTGAATGAGTGCATGCGCTCCTTCGTGAATCCCCGATCCAAGGGCACCTGAGCCCGGTTTAAAGAACCTCGGGCTAAAAGGTTGGCGGCCTCGTTTCCGGGATTCCCGGAGTGCGCGGGCACCCATCACGCACCCATCACGCATCACGCACCCATCACCCATCACGCTCCACTTGGCTGGGCGGGGGTGCATCGGGCGAGTCTAGTATGCCAAAAGCAGGGACATGGACTCGACCTCGAGCAAAATTTAGAAGCGCAGTTTTAGAATCACTTAAAATGTACCGGGCTTCCGTGCGGGTGATAGCAAGTGCAATGGCGGCTTCCTCTGCAGCTTCTGGGGAGGTGTCTGGAGGGAGAGGTAGAGTGAGAAGGGCGGATAAAGAGGAGTCCACCACAGCTGCTGTCGCTTCGTCACCCGTGCAGAAAGCGTCCACCCATACGGCGTCCGGCTCGGGGCCGTACGCTCGATGGAGTGCCTTCGCACGGGCTCTGCGGCGCTGCTCATGGTGGGACGGGTGCATATTCCTCGGGAGCGGCCTGATGAGGAGCTCCTCGTGAAGGGGTCGTGGGATGGCGAGGAGGGTTGGGTCGTTGGCCGGTATTCTGATTCCGAGGGAGTCCAGGATATACCGACCTGTGGAGGTTTGTGTGAGCCTGGTGTATTGGCCCTGTCGGTGGGCCTCCACCAGTTCCGCGATCGTGTTGTGGAGGCCCAGGCCTAGTAATCTGTCTGTGGGTGTGTTGAGGGGAAGATGAAGTGCTACCTTGAATGCCTTGCGAATCAAAGCATCCAAAGCACTTATGTCGTGTTTGGATAGTTGTAATTATGGGGTAGTGTACAGCACACGGCTGAGGACAAAGGCATGAATGAGGCGACATAGGTCGCGCTCCTTGATGCCTCTGTGATGTCCCAAAACCCGTCGGATGAGGTGTGATATCGCGCCTACAACCTGCTTGAGTTTCTTGAGGGTGGTGGTGTTTTTGCCATCGTTATGGATGTGCAGTCCCAATACACGGAGGGTGCCAACCTCAGGTACCGGGTCACCATTCAGTTGAATGACAATGGGGGAGCGGGGACAGCGGTGGTTCTTAGGACGGATGACGAGTAGTTCGGACTTCTCTGGGGAGCAAGAGAGTCCGATGGTCCGTGCATAATTTCGGGTGAGTGTGGCTGCTTCCTGTAAGGTGTTCTCTATGCCGCCGTCACTGCCGTGGGTGGTCCACAGGGTGATATCGTCGGCATAAAGAGTGTGCTTCAGGTGGGGAATAGTTGCCAATTTTCGGGCGAGGGGAATGAGGGTAATGTTAAAGAGAAAGGGGGAAAGGACGGACCCTTGAGGGGTGCCGATACTCTGAAGAGTGTAGGAGGGGGAAGACAAAGGGCCGAAGTGTATCTCAGCTGTGCGGTCAGTGAGGAATGCTTGAATGTAGGCATACGTGCGCACACCCACATTCAATGGGGATAGGGCAGTCATGATCGCCTGATGTTCAATGCGATCAAAAGCTTTGGAAAGATCCAAAGCTAAGACTGCCTTGGTGTGACCTGGAAGAAGCGGGTCAAAAAGGTCGTGTGTGAGTTGCAGCATTGCGTCC